>NW_006299705.1:13706802-13773745 GCF_000327345.1 Myotis davidii
TGGTGACTACATATGCAAATTAATCGCCATTTTGTTGTCAGTTAACTGCCATCTGAGTTGGCAGTTAATTTGCATATAGCCCTGATTAGCCAATGAAAAAGGTATCGTCGTACGCCAATTACCATTTTTCTCTTTTATTATATAGGATATTTGCTAATTGAGACAGTGTGCTTGTTTCTATTAGTCATATTCCATTTATGAAGAGCTTTTCTTCCCATCAACAAAGTAGGGAAAATAAATTACTTGTCCTACTTCTAACTGATATTGTATTTTTACCCTTATCTTTGACTTTTCACCCTCATTTCTCTCTTGTAACCTGTGCAGATGACGTATTGTCTCTTTGAACATCATGTGGATCTTAGCAACTTAGAAGTGATATACAGATTTTTTGAAGTGGCTATTTATTCATGCTGGTTTAGCAATGACAATTCATTTTCATTGTGAGCATGTTACATGTGTCAGTTTTTGAAATTGTTATGCCAAAAGCTTCAGCATATTTGCCACCCGCATTTGGATTCCAGTTTCCAATAACAGAAATACCACCAATATCCTCTGCTCACTAAGCAGGCAGGTGTCCTGAGAGCAGGGGTCCTCAAACTACGGCCCGCGGGCCACATGCGGCCCGTCGGAAACATTTATCTGGCCCGCCAGGTGTTTTTGCCGCTGCCTGTTACTTAGCAGCCGACTAGTCCCGGCCGCAGTGCGCATGTGTGGAATGTGCCCCGCACTCTCTGACTCCCCTCCTTCTCTCTGTCTCTCAACTCCTCCTCTCAGTCTCAGAATGAAACATCTGAAATCTCCAACCAGATCTAGACTAACTGATGCATACTTGCATCACTTGTTACAACTGGCAGTGGCAAATATGGAACCGGACATTGACCATCTCATTAGCCAAAAGCAGGCCCATAGTTTCCATTGAAATACTGGTAAGTTTGTTGATTTAACTTTACTTGTCTTCATTTTAGATATTGTATTTGTTCCCGTTTTGTTTTTTTTTTACTTCAAAATAAGATATGTGCAGTATGCATAGGAATTTGTTCATAGTTTTGTTTTTTTTTTAAACTATAGTCTGGCCCTCCAACAGTCTGAGGGATAGTGAACTGGCCCCCTGTTTAAAAAGTTTGAGGACCCCTGCCTGAGAGTGTCAACATTCTGGGTGTCTCAGTAGTGGTCCAGGATGGGTAAATTTCCCGTTTCCTTAAGACCCAACAAAGAAACTTTTGGCTCAGGGGAGCTTGTGGCCACTGAAAGGCTGAGCTGTGGTAGGCCCTCCTAAATTGGTTTTCTCCCGAATACCTGACATATACGAATAAAAGTTACTTCAGATTTAATTTCTGTTTCAATCAGTATTTTAAAATTTTTAAAGATGTGCTTAAATTTTTAGTATTGGCTACATATGCATTACCGAAAGAATTGATATTCATAAAGATGATACCCAAACAGCATGAAATGTTGAATCAAAGCAATATCACATTTGCACTAAAGTTTCTAAAGCAATAAAGTGGATATTCATAAACTATATGGGGTAAAATTCAAAGGCTTAATTGACTTAAAGGTTACCTGTAGTTCACCCAGAATGCCTCATATTTGACCTCTCTGGTTAACTATAGTTTGACTATATGGGCTTGCTAAGAGCACACCCTTCTGTTAGCTGGTCAGAGGGCATGATCCAGATTTATGGAAGGTACATGTGATAATGAAATATTTAAATGCAAATGTAGGAAATTCTTTGCACTTCAAAGTATTGAATGTGTTCAAGTCTACTTTCCATAAGGAAGCCAAGTAGGAAATTATGTGTGTAAGGATGGCAAAATACCCAGTCACCTGGAACATCATATCATTTACCTATGCAGAAGAGAAATTGAATAAAATCAAGCCAAATGGTAATGTGCCAACCCAGCCTATCATAGGAATGGAGAAAATGTGAAGTTGTCATGTTTTATATCAAGACAACAATTTTGCAGGATTTACATATACCTTTTTTTAAGTACAAAAAGATAATTCTAGCTGCTTAAAGTAATAAAGGAATAAGTTGGAATGCAGTGATGGCTTTATTTTACAATAATGGGATGCTGCCTTTGGAGTGGAATGGAGCCACTGAAAAGTAAGGGTCACCTTCATTAATGAAGACCAGTTAATCAGGTCATCCTTTTGGTGAAATCTGTTGGAGTTTGATATCTTCTGAGAAGTATAGAAACTCTGGTATTTCTCAAGGAAACTTACTTACATGAGGTCCAAGAAGATTAAAAGGTGATTTCTTTTTTTATTTTTTAAATATATTTTATTGATTTTTTTTTACAGAGAGGAAGGGAGAGGGATAGAGAGTTAGAAACATCGATCAGCTGCCTCCTGCTCACCCCCTACTGGAGATGTGCCCGCAACCAAGGTACATGCCCTTGACCGGATCAAACCTGGGACCCTTCAGTCCTCAGGCCAGTGCTCTATCCACTGAGCCAAACTGGTTAGGGCAAAAGGTGATTTCTTATTAAGGACTCATCTGCTGGTATTTACCAAGACTAAGATCTGTGCCTCTCGAGGGAAGCTCTGTATCTGGTGGGTGGACCCTCAGCAAGAAGCCCAGGTGTTGATGTGATGCCATGTGCTATACTGTCTATTCTTCCAGACTGGGCAGTTGGCTAGGATTACACCCATGCTTCCCAGCTTCCTTTTCGTTTTCTAGTGTATCACCACACTATTTGCCTGAATTCTACTTATGCCAATAAGAGGCCTTCAAATAAACTATGTATTAGATTCATTTGATTTTTCTGGATGTTTCACGTTTAATTCCTGAACTTTTGTCTTTACTTTAAGAATGTCTTCTGCCAGATCTGTCATGCCTGCTCTTAGCTGTTCTTCTAAAAAGTTTGCATGCTCTAAGAACAATGTGAGAGTTACAGACTGCATGCAAAGTTTCTATTGTATACATAACAACTCATATTTCTATATATTTTTGTTTTATTTATCACGAGTTATCAAATTAATTTTGTTTTTTAAAGGTGTATCAAATGAAAATGTCCTGTTTTATATTGGAAAATATTAGACCCACATCAATGTCCTGCAAAAGAAGACATATGGAACAAATATTTATTGAGTGAGTTAGTTACAACACATTAGCCACTTTGAATTAACTTTAAACCAAATATTTTGATATAATAATTTAATTTTCCCATCACTTAGGTCAATTCATTTATATCAGTTACTGTTTTATTCTTTTTCTTTACTTATCTTAAAGTTTAGTCACTTTAGTAAATATAGGTATTTTTTCATTTTTCTAGGGGTATAACATGCAGTTTCAAACTATAAATTCAAGTCTTCTTTTATTTTGAAATGACTTCCCTTATTTATATATTTATATTTTGGCCCACTATTTTATTTATTAACTTAGGGGTTACCAATATGCATAGTATGATTCTTCCTGGTCTTTTTTTAAAAGTCATTTATTCCTTTAGAATTTATGTATGGTAAAATCCACCCTTTTTAAACTGTACAGTTTGACAAGTTGTGACAAATGCTGTTCGATCACTACCACAATGCAGATACAGGATATCATTTATCACTTCAAAGCTTCCCACGTGCTTCTTTGTAGTCACAGAAGCTTGCTTTTCTAAAACGTTTTGCACCAGTGATCATGTTTTCTGATCAGTTCATTCTTGTGGCCTACAGTATGCAGTTGCTGAATGGTTAACTGGAAAAAAGGATTACCCTTCATGACATAAATGAAAATTAAGCAACAATTAATACCACTCCTCTCTGTCTTATTGGAATATATTAAAAAGATGGCATCTATTGTAAAAGTAGTGCAGTTGCAATATTATATATATTGCTTGTGGGAATAAATTTTGACACATTTTTGGAGTGAGTGATATATTACAGCTTTGAAAATATCCATTTCATTAAACTATTAATTTCACTTTCAAAGAAAGTGTTAAAGATATACATTGGTAATAATGTATAAAGATAGTTGTCATAGCATTTTTAGAATAAAAAACTATTACAAAATGAATATTCAACAGTTTAAAATCGATTACATTATGTTATAATCTGTATAATGGAATATTATGCAGCCATTAAAATATTTTTGAATATGTAATTGTTATGGGATATGATCACTTTAATAGATTACAATTGTGACTGACTCCCTGGCTCATAAGTATTCCTCCTTTCTCAGGGATGGGCAGACTCCCAAAGATTCTATTTCTGCCACAGCTTATTGATTGGAATTTTTCAAAATTCATATAATCATATAATCAACATTGCTTCTTTTATAACCGCATTTAAAAAAAGAAATTCCAGCTACCTCCTGTGGATGGCATATAATTAATAGAATTTTAAGCACTTCTGAGGCCACAAAACTATCATCCTGTGGGACAAGTTTCTATCACATGGTCAAGCCCTTGCTTAAATGATATTTGGGAATTTCATTTGATATATGTTCATTGTTCTCACTACACTGTGGACCTTTCAAGACCTAGGCAGAAATGTGGATGTTGGAGAAACTGAAAGAGCAATTTATTTTCTAAGGCTTGTTCCCCTCAAGTGGCACTTGTTCAACCCTTTCCTTAGGTGGCGATGTTGAGCTTATGGTTGTTAATACATTATGAAAGGAAGCATTATAACGGTGAAACACTAGAAGACATTTTAAAATACTGCCTCTTTCTTATGTACTTGTTCCCCAAGGAGCAAATGGTACCAGTCATGGCCCTGTCTAGACCCATCCCTAAGCTTGCTCCTCAAATGTAGGAACCCTCCTGTTTCTGCCCCAGGTACAAGATAAACACTCTCTCCTAATCCTCCTTGTGTTTATAGGCCCTCACACTGTCATCAGAAGGCCAGCAATGGCATCTGAGTTTTTCTGAGACATTAATCAAAGTCCTACTTAGGGTGAAAAACTGAATATTATTACTTAAATTATAAATTAGTAAAATGTTATTTAGGAATGCTCAGCATATTAGGTGCTCTGTATATTTCTTTTGAGCCCACTGGCTCCTATTAGCAATCAAAAGAAATTATATATATATATATATGAATGATATAGTTCAATTTTGAAAATGAATGGTATTTTAATAAACACTGTCTTAATTATTCAAAATATGTGTATACATTGTGAGAAAAAATATATATGGTGAGAGAGAGATGAACTGTATCTTCTCTCCAGTTTAATATATTCTTTGTTTTCCAGAATGTTCAAGAATTATCCAAAAATGGGATTCTGTTTATAACCATCTTTCTTTTATTTCTGTGGCCTAGGAAACTGTGTCTAGCTTGTCTTTCAGATTTAAAATTATAAATACTATACAAAGTAAACCTGTCCTTTACTCTTCTTCTAAAAACAGAACTTATTATAATCTTATTCATTATATGATCCAACACAAAAGATGATATAAGGTCCAAGAAAATGTCTTTTCCCATATGTGTTTCATCTTTGAACTTTTGCTGCATCCTTGATTGAAGGTCATGCTCTACTAGAAGCATGACAGTGATACCAGTCAACTCCATATCAGACCTGCTTCTTGAGGTTTTCAGAATAGTCCAACAAAGATCATTCTACTTCTGACAAACCACACTGAACTCTGGGCTCTCCACTGGTTTTGTGTTTTATGATGAGGCTGAGTTTTGGTGGGTTATTTAACCTAATGCAATTAGGTAGATTCTTGAAATAAACCAGTTTAGGATCAATAATCCTATCTAATAAAAGAGAAATATGGAAATTGACCATCACTCCAACACACAAGATGGCCACCCACATGTGGTCAAAGATGACCACCACAAGATGGCTGGCAGGGGAGGGTAGTTGTGGATGATCAGGCCAGCAGGGAAGGGCAGTATGAGAGGGCTGTCCCAGATTGGAGAGGGTGCATGACACACATGTCCCTCCCCTCCCCCCGTGCACAAATTTCATTCACCGGGCCTCTAGTTTTAAAATAAGTGAGCAATTTGACTATGAAGTCTTTCTGTGATAGAAAGTAACTTACTTTTCATGCTATCAGAAACAAACTTGCTGATCAATGAAGAGATGCAATTAGCTAGAAAAAAAATTTATTGACACCATTTTAAAGAAAAGATATTTGTGTTATATCACTGAACAAGATAGACTTTTTTCTAAATCTTATGTTCTTGTCTGCCATCATAAGAGATATAGCTTTTATAATCATTTAGGTTTTTACAATTGGCATAAAAGTGAAAAAGGAGAGTAAAAATAAATCTATAAGGTTTGCTTCCCTGGCAAGTAGTTTATAAGTCATAACAAATGTACCTATTTATATTCTTCAAATTAATTATTTCATTAATAAAGTAAGAGTTGCTTAAATATTTGATTAATGCAAATGTTGGATAATTATTGTCTGGAAAGTTCTTTTTGGTTTTAATAAGAAAAATATTTTTTTAAACATATATTTTATTTATTTTTCACAGAGAGGAAGGGAGAGAGATAGAGAGTTAGAAACATTGATGAGAGAGAAACATCGATCAGCCGCCTCCTGCACATCTCCCACTGGGGATGTGCCCGCAACCCAGGTACATGCCCTTGACCGGAATTGAACCTGGGACCTTTCAGTCTGCAGGCCGACGCTCTATCCACTGAGCCAAACCGGTTTTGGCAAGAAAAATATTTGAAACTATTCTCTTACCTATTGGCTGTACCCCTTTTGATGCATGGGACAATGCTCCAACCAACTGAACCAGCAGCCAGGGCTAATTATTTTTTAATTACAGTTTACATTCATAAAAGTAAATGTGTTGATAGTTGATAGATGAAGGAAATTTCTGTTTAAAATATCAACCTACTTTATAACAATTTTCTTCTTGCCATTATTTCTCCATCTCTATCCCTATCCTTGCTGCCAATTTTTATATCTCCTCTCCATTAAGAGTTTGCTAGCTTTGGAGAATTGATTCACTCCAGAGTTATCATATGGTGAATTGATTATTATAAAATAACCAGAAGAAGCTTAGAAGGGGTTTTATGTATGCGACAGAAGGATACCATTAAACAAAAATTCCTTGAAAGGTCAGCTGTCTAATTTGTGGACCCATTGCTAAAGAAAATGCAAAAGTTTTTTGTTTGAAAAATTTTAAGATGGTGGTAGTAGAACATTGAACTAAGAGGGGGTCCTTTGCAACTGCATAGATTGATACCCATAAAGCCAGTGCTGACCTCCTTATCTTGAGAGCCTCTTAACTATTCTCCCATCTGGTTTTGTCTATTTTCTAATTTTTAAAGACAAATACAATATGATTTTACTTATATGTGGAATCTAAAGAGCAAAATAAACGAGCAAACTAAATAGAAACAGACTCAAATACAGAGATCAGACAGATGGTTGCCAGAGGAGTAGGGGTTCAGGGGGCTGTGTGAAAAAGGTGAAGAGATTAAGAAGTACAAGGTGGTCATTACAAAATAGTTACAGGGATGTAAAGTATAGAATAGGGAACACAGTCAATAATATTGTAATAACTATGTATGGTGCCAGATGGATACTTGAAGTACCAGGGGAAACACTTTGTAAACTATGTGATTGTCTAACCACTAATACTGTACACCTGAAACTGATATAAAATAAGATTGAATGTAAAATGTAATTAAAAAATAAATAATTAGCCCTGGCTGGTGGTTCAGTTGTTTGGAGCATTGTCCCATGCACCAAAAGGTTGCAGGTTCAATTTCCAGTCAGGCATACACCTACGTTCAATCCCTGGTTGGGGAGCATCCTGGAGGCAACTGATCGATGTTTCTCTCTCACATCTATGTCTCTTTCTCTTTACCCCCTTTTTCTCTCTCTAAAATAGATAAAAACATCTCTTTGGGTGAGGATTAAAAACATTAAAATTAAGCCGGGCCGTTGAGTGTTGATCTATGAACCAGGAGGTCACAGTTCTATTCTAGGTCGGGGTACATGCCTGGGTTGTAGGCTTCATCTTCAGTGTGGGGCAGGCAGGAAGCAGCCAATCAATGATTCTCTCTCATCATTCATTATTTATTAAAATACTGTTGGTAGGCAATATTATATTACTTTAGGATATATTACAGTGATTTGAGATTTCTATATCTTAAGATGTGAACACCACACTCAGTCTTATAATTATCTGTCACCATGCAAAGTTATTAGATTATTATTGATTATACTAGAGGCCCGGTACATGAAATTCATGCAGGGGAGGGAGTTGTCCCTCAGCCTGGCCTGCACCCTCTCACAATCTGGGACCTCTCAGGTAGGGTTCCTAGGCCTGGCCAGTGTTCAGGGCCTATTGGGGCTTTCCTTCCCCCGGCTGCCGGCAGCTGGCCCCACCCCTACCACTGTCACTGCTTGTCATCTGTGTGGCGCTGCCACTGGTCGCCTCCTTCTGTGGGTGACAGGTGTAGGGTGTGATTGCTTAGCTGGCCTGGGCCTCCCTTTGTGGGGTGATTGCTGGCTGGCCCCGCACACCCACCACAGTGTTGCTGACTGATGGCCTGGGGTGCCCTCTGTGGGGCAATCTGGGGTGATGGCGCCCCCCCCCCCAACCAATCGCATTGCACCTATGTTGGCTGGCCTGAGGCCAGTGCGTGTCATACATGGTTGTCTGGAAGGTCACCGGACAGTCGTCCGGATGGTTGTTCTGCTGTTTAGTAGTTCGTTCGATTTCCATTTTATGCTTTTATTATTATAGATTCCCCTTCATCTTTTTCATCCACTACCTTCTTTTTAAGCCACCAAGGAACATCTATTCCCTCACTTGCTACAGACTTTAAGCTGCTGTCTTTCCTCTCCCTTCAATAGTTGGAATTCTTATTTTTGCCTTCTGTCAATTTATGATTCATATATTGCCTCTAAACTGCCCAACAGTATCTTTTAATGACAATTAATTCCAGAACATCTTTCTATATAACCACCTCTTTGGTTTTTCTTCTCCCTTTTTAAAACAGCTTTCCTTCTCTGCCTTCTGTGATCTAGTGGTCTCAACACCCTGCTCTTTGTCTTTAATCTAACACTCTCACTGCCCTCTGGATTGTCACATGTTCTGTGGGTTCCTAGGGTAAGTGACAAGTTTTAAGACTAGAGAGCAGCACCAAGATTCCATTATTCTCATGTTCCTCTTTTCCTACCATCAGATTTCATGAGATCGAAGAACCAAATATGTATTTTAAAAAAAATCTGGATGTGGTTTAGCTCTGAATTTATGACTTCATTTCTATTTTCATAGACTGGACCAGAAAACAATTTAAAGACTAAGGTTCCCTTTCATCATCTTAAGGTGAAACTCTTAAAAAAATGCTAAGTCTTTGATTTTCTTTTTTCTCTTCTGGACACCCCCAGGTCCTTTTAGTTCTTTAGATCCAAAGATATCTCTTAAGGAGGAAGAGGGAGTTTTAAAAGTATACCCTTGAAACTAAATTCATTCTTGAGATCAGATTAGTTTATCTCAAGTATACAACCCAAGCAAATAAAGACAAGGAACCAAAGAGCACATCAAAATTCTTTTTAATATTATGCTCCTAACAGATATATTTATTCCTTCTGACAATAGTTCAAGGTTCTCAGCCAAGAAGAGAAGTGAGGTCAGCCCTATTTCCTCCTGGCTTTTATGTTTCCAAAAATAGTTTTGAATTTCTAAAGCAGCTTCTTAATTCCTCCCAATAACCCAATAAGGTAAGGCAGGTAGCAATTACTTTTTATTAAAGAGTAAATTGAGACTTATGTGACTCAGCTGATATTTCCAAGGGTCACAAAATGATTTGTAAATATTTGATGAGAACTCAGAATTCTCAAATGCCTAATAAAGAATCTTGCTATATCTTGCTGCTGACACCAAGATATTGTGACTGTTGTTTTTGTTTATCTCCTATTTTATATCTAGATTCATTATCATCTGGATTTCTAACTTCATTTGCTTTGTTTTTCTACTTTCCTTACTCATCATTTCTAAACATAACAATTATTTAGTTTATATCTATGTAGTTTTGAGAAATGAATTGTTTTTCAAGCCTTTGAGGTTAGTTCTTTGATATTTGTTATTTCAAGAGTGAGGCTGAACCAATAGCTGTAGTTTCCATATGTGGCAGGTGCCATATATCTCTGAGTTGCCCTTAATAGTTATTTGTCTTGAGGTATTTTTGTTAGCATTAAACAGTACCTTGTGGTTAGATAGGGATTTAAAATTGTACAGTTACTTAGTCACTTGCTTTTTTCATTGCTTCCCATTTAAGCCAATGACTAAATGAACAATTAGGACTTGAGTCGTGTGAGAGATGTGTTTTATTTGGCATGGACCCTAATGATCAGATAATGAACAGCTTCATTCCTATCAAGAGGATATTCTAAAGGATGGTTTCATTTCTTAATGCTGACCCTCACTCTGAGAGGCAGGTTGCTCTAATCATGATAGTTAATGACCAATAAGTGGCCATTTGTCATATTCTCACTCTTTATTTCAGGCCTCAGCCAACCTCTAACATAAAGGATTCAAACTATGATGAAATGTTTTTTCAGGTAATGATGAGAGAGATGAGAATTTTTAGGGCAGGGTTCATGCTCCATATGTTCTCTGTAGTAATTATGGTGAAAAATAGTAGTTTGGTTCCGAGGCACTCCACAGTTTGATTCACTGGACATTTATTGGCCACTCTCTGTGTAACTCATAAGAATAGAAAGAGGAATGAATATCACAGCACACATCTCTGCCTCTAACAAACTTACTCTGTAGTCGGAAGCTTGATTCTAACCAAAATTTAAATGAAATAAGGGCAAACTTGGCTACTAGATTTGTGGGCCGAAAATATTATAAATATAGAGGAAATACCAGAAGTCCCTAAAAGTTATGAAGACTTTTAATTGTTTCGTATGTACCCTTGGCTTGTTCATACTTGACTTTGACTAGAAACATGACCCAATATTTGAAAAGTTCACAGTTAAATTGTGAAAGTGCATTAGCTACATTATTGAAGCTGACTTGTTATGTTTAAATTTCCATAATCCATTTACAGGGTTTATCCATTTAAAATCTCTAAATTAGCAGTTTTCTCTGCTTCTATTATTCAGGTCATTGCACCTTAGATAAGCTAAATGTTTAAGTGTTCTTTAGTAAAAAATGCAAACAAAATTGAAACATTTGCTATCAGGAGGTCAAAACAGAAATCATCAGGAGTCTGAATAGAAGCTTCCATAGTTTTCTATTTCATCTTTCCCCCTCATCACCATGTAAATTACAACTTAATAAAATTTTGTAAAATGTTTCCCTTTAAAATAAATATTTCAATTCGAAACAGAAATTGTAACATAAAACTCAGGTAATTTTTGATTCCTTTGGCAAATAGTGTTGCTAATAACAAAGGTACTAAAATATAGTTATTTTCATTTTAGACTTTAGTTGGATGATACATCATGAGAATGGATATAGAATATCACATCCAAATAAAAAAATGACATTATATTTAAACATACATCAGTTCTTAAAATAGCTTTCTCTAATAATTTATATTTATACTATTAATTAGAACACTAGAATAATTACATTGATAAAACTCAAAACATCTTTGATTACCAAATATTAATCACTCCAAAAAGGGTTTTGATAATAAGGAAAATAATAGTTTATAACATCTTTTTCTTAGTAATTCTCTAAAGTTATAGAAAGTGTCAAGGCAGATACTTTATGGATTAATTTTTGAGCACTAATACAATTTTTGTAATGCCTATGAGAAACTTTTGATTCTTTAAAGAAGTATTCATTTACTTTGTGTCTACTGTGTGCCAAACTTTGTGAAAGATACCAATCTCCCTCCTAAAAATCTTAAAATCCAGTAGCAGCATTAAAATGTCAACATAAATAACATAAAAGACTCTCATAATTGAGGTACAGAAAAAGTAATATGACTGTTGAAGATGGGGATATTATTTCCAACTGGTGGGACTGGGCGTGAGTTTGATCACCAAAGATTCCACACATCAAGTAGCATTGCACTGAGATACCCCTTTAAGGATGATATAAGTCCAGTGTAGAAGTGCCACACTGGAGGAATGAAAAGCAAGTGAACAACACCCCGCTAGACTGAAGCATGCAGGCACTGAAGAACAGGAGTTGAAAATATTTGGAAAATATGTGGGAGATTATGTATGGGAAAGCCTTGAATGCCAGGTTAAAGAGTAGAATCCTTCCATTCTATTTTGTTAATATATATCAAGCACTTTACTCTGTGCTTGCTGTAATCTGTGGCTTTAAAAAAATCAGGACAACAAGATCACTCCTCAGGAAGTTCACTTTGTAGATGTTGATGTCATCGATGTTAGGAGTATGTTAAATGTAACATTGGATACTTTTGGTTGGAGGAGATCTTCACTGTGATTTGGAAGTACTAATGTGAAGGTGATATGTAAAGTAATTTGGAATGGAGAAGACTTGGGCAACACACCGATGAATGCCAGTCATCCCAAGTTTATTTTATTCAGTTCTGAAAGGATATCTTTTAAAAGAAGAGGAAAACAGAAAATAAATACTATGCTTGAAGACTGGTGTGGAGAACAAATTTATGTGGAATGAGGCTTTTTTTTTCAGGAATCCCAAGTTAATATTCTAATTTCATTTAAGTGAAGCTACTTCTGACATGGTGTAGTCGCTAGAATGATTTATTTCTTTAATATGCACAACTGCATTCACTAATGAGGGCAGAGGCATGGTGCCAGATTGTGAAAGCACCAGTGTTTGCCCTCTGCCCTGTATAATTCTTCTCCATGAGTGTAGATGGAACCTGTAAATATGATGATGTCTCTCTCATTATTGAATTAAATTATACAGCAAAATAAAGAGGTTTTTTTTCAGATGTGATTATGATTTCTCGAATCAGTTGACTTTGATTCAATCAGAAGGTAGATAATTCTGGGTGAGCCTGAATTAATTAGATCAGCCTTTAAGAAAGATCTAGAAGTTAGAAATGCTCTCCACTACTGGCTTTGAAGAAAGAAGTCACCATGAGTTACTCAGCAGCAAATAAATTCTCCAATGACTACATGAACTTGGAATAAGATCTCAGATGAGACTGTGGCTCTGGCTGACATCTTGATTGCTGCTTTGTTAACCCTGGATAGAGGACCTGGCTAAGCTGAGCTACAAAATCCAGAATGCTGAGCTACAAAATGTGTGAGATAACAAATGGGTGTTGTTTTAAGTTGCTGTGTTTGTGGTAATTTTTTATACAGCAATAAAAATTAGCACACGCCTCATTGGATACATTTTATGAGGGCAGGAGAGTGGGAATAATATGCGTTGAAAATTCGTTCAATAAAAACTGAATGAAAATCCATTGACAATGTTCAATGATTAGTCAACTTAAAGCATTCAGGCTAGTAGACTTCCGTACCTATGCATCTGGCTTTTACCTTAAATAGGCAGGTGTAGTTTGGGACAGAGAAGTCCATCAAATGAGGACATTAAATGGCCATGTGGGTCTGTGACAGAGAAAAAATATGCATTTCTCATTTGATTATCTCTGGGAAGTTTTTTGGTAAGGGGAGGTTATTTTGATTATAATTGGACTTGGATTTGTTGAAAGTATTTATCAGTTAACTATCAATTAAAGGTACAACTGATTAACTTATTGTACCTCTTTGTTTCTATTTGGAAAATATTTATATTGCACTAAGGAATGTCATCAAGAATTACAAGTTTCGCCCTGACTGGTTTGGCTCAGTGGATAGAGCGTCAGCCTGCGGACTGAAAGGTCCCAGGTTCAATTCCAGTCAAGGACATGTACCTTGGTTGCGGACACATCCCCAGTGGGAGGTGTGCAGAAGGCAGCTGATCGATGTTTCTCTCTCATCAATGTTTCTAACTCTCTATCCCTCTCCCTTCCTCTCTGTAAAAAATCAATAAAATATATTTTTTAAAAAAGAGTTACATGTTTCATGTAGAAGCAGAAATAATGGTTGTTAGAATGTTATGCAACTGTAATATTTGTAATATTTGTGGAAGGTTCTGCTTCCTTCCCTCCCAGCTTTCCTGCTTGATTCCTAGGATAATAGAAATTGATTTTTAAAAAAGATGAAGAAATGAACAAAAATACTATAAGCAAAGGAAAACTACAGAGTTATGCTAATAAACAACCTGGGAATCTTTAGGAAGGGCAAGAGAATAGGATTCCCTCTCAGTAAAATAGCACATGAAGTTAGGTTATTAGAAGTGGTTCAACATAGCCAGAGCAAGGTTGATTTGTCTCATACATGTGTCATCAGGAGGATTAGCTGATTCCTTTGTGCCTTTCTTCTGAAGGCCGAATTTGAGGGCCAGTGCCTCATCGTAACTGTAAGTAATGGAAAACAGGAAGTAACCGAATCTGTGAAAACCTGTTTCAGGGGCCCAGATGAGATGTGGAGGCACCCAAGTAGGAAGGGCAGAGGACTAAGAAAGGAGGAAAGAAAAAGAGCAAAAGAGAAGACATATCCCAATGTCCTTTGATGAACATATTTTGTATTATATGCTGAGTGTATGCCTCACCCTCAAGTCATCCTAAAATGCCAGGGCCTATCACCTCTGAACTCATTATCTGGCTGCTTCATGAGACTACAGCAGCACCTTCTTTGTGGCGATGGCAGTTGAAATTATCTTCTTTGCTCACATGAAGGTGTGGAATTATTCCCACTCTCTCCCCTCAGCTGCCTGGGTGGATATCCACTTTAATCACAAATGAAATCTGGAGTGAAGACGTTTGTGGGGCAAAGTTAAGAGGAAGATTTTTTAAAAAAATATATATATTTCATTGATTTTTTACAGAGAGAAAGGGGGAAGGATAGAGAGTTAGAAACATCGATGAGAGAGAAACATCGATCAGCTGCCTTCTGCACACTCCCCACTGGGGATGCGCCCGCAACCAAGGTACATACCCTTGACTGGAATCAAATCTGGGACCCTTGAGTCTGCAGGCTGACGCTCTATCCACTGAGCCAAACTGGTTAGGGCAAGAAGAAGATTTTATAGTAGTCTCATGACCACACAGTGAGAGATTTTCTTCTTCTTCTCTTACAATGTTCCTTCCTGAATAATATCCAATTCAGTATTTTCCATCCTTGTAGAGAATTAAAGTCCAAAAGCCATTTTACTGGAATTGTGGCATTTTAGGGTACAACCTATATACATATAAATATGTACTTTCATATTCAGTTCATTCAGGTTAAAATTTCTTCTCTTTCTCTTCATTGTCTTTCCTTTTATAACTAAAAGTTGGCCATTATGGCCTTTGGGTCATTTTGAATTTTCTGGATAATACAATTAGACTTTCCATTCTACCTAATCAAAAGCAAAAGTATTTCTTTTTTACTTTCGAGTAGTACTCCATTCTGTAAATGTACCACAGCTTTTTAGTCCACTCAACTACTGATGGACACTTGGACTGTTTCCAAGTCTTGGCTATTGTAAATAATGCTGAAATGAACACAGGGGTGCATATATTCTTTTGAGTTAGTGTTTGTTCAATGAATGAATGAATGCATGCCTAGCCTCAAATAGATGACATATTTGTCATTTTTTTGAAGGAAAGACATTTGCTTTATTTCAGAAGATAGTCATGGAAATAAGAACTGAAAATTATATTGAGAACCAATCCAGCTATATTTACCTAAGGAAGAAATTTCTTGTGCATTAAGTGCTTTTTCAGGTAGGTGATTAAATAAGTCTTAATAATATCTTGCAGTAAATTGACACAGCAGGGAAATGCAAGGTGATCAGAGTACACAGTGGGAGCACTGAAGCTCTTCCAGCTTGGAGGTAGAGTTAGTTAGGAAATGCCCTGTGCCTAGCTGTTACTGATCAGAAGTTTATGCTAGGGAGAGGCATAATCCCCAAGGAGTAATACTGCATATCTAAAAAATTACAAATATGATAACTTTATAACTTTTATTTATTCTCCTTGTATCCTTTGTTGATTGTTGTCTCACTTCAGTCTGTATATTATGTGTCATTTTTGCCTGCCTCCTAGATTTTTAGTATTTTTATTACATAACTAGAGGCCCGGTGCACAGATTTGTGCACTGGTGGGGTCCCTTGGCCTGGCCTGTGGAGATTGGGCTGAAACTGGCTCTCTGACAACCCCAAGAGGTCTTGAATTGTGAGAGGGCGGTTCTTGGGTAATGCACCCTGGAATCGGGCTCCCTCCTCTCTGGTTCTGGGTGCATCACCTGAGAACTGCATCTGCCAAGTTCTCAGAGCTTGGCAGCTCTTGTGTTGAGCATCTGCCCCCTGGTGGTCAGTGTGCATCAAAACTACCAGTTGGAGTGTCTGCCTCCTCGTGGTCATTGCATGTCATAGCTACCATTAGTAAGGTCGGATGGTGGCTTAGGCTTTCATATCCTATCTAATAAAAGACAAAAAGGGTAATTAACCGTACCTCCGCTACACTTCCCATTGGCTAATTAGGGTGATATGCAAATTAAGTGCCAACAAAGATGGCGATTAATTTGCATACGTAGGCACAATGATGGGAGGTGAAAGGGGAAGGTCCCTGATAGGAAACCCAGGTGACAGGCAAGAGCCTGGTGGTAGGGCCAAGGCGGCCCTGGATCAGAGAACCATGCCGCCTTTGCCCGCACCCCAGCTAGTGATCAGGGAAGCCGGAGGGGGCAGGGAAGAGGCAGGCGGAGCTGTGGAGGGTGAAGTAGGAGAAGGAGCTGCGCTGCGCCTGCAGCATAATGAGTGGCAGCTGCGCCAGCACCTGCTGAGCATCCTGCTGAGCTGGAAGGTGGACAACCCACAGGTGCCGGACGAGCACAGTGCCTCGCCCAAGAAGCAGTGCTGACAGTGCTCTCCTGCATCCCCGACAACAACCATGAGCCCAAGGGCCTGCCCCGCCACCTGCAAGCTGGGTGCACCGTGTAAGAATGCCATGTCAGAGCTGGACGAGTGCAATCGCGAGCCCAGCGCAGGTGAGGGCCGTGCCTGCGGGGACCCGGGCAGCGAGGACAAGTGCACCCGGGAAGAGTGCAGTGGGTCACGTCGCACGGGCAGCCGGGAGGACGGGCGGCCGTGCAAGGAGCACAGGTTCCACAAGAAGCACTCGCACCAGGACGGCTGCCTGCAGGGGCGCAGCGCCAGCCCTGCCCATGCGCGCCCACACAAGTCCCACAGCAAGGACCGCTCCGGTCACCACTAGAGGAGCTGTGACTGCAGGGGCTGCTCAGGCCGGAAGTGCAGCTGCCACCGCCACAGCCAGAGGTCCTGCTTGGGCTCCCCCAGGTCCCCCAGCTGGCACTGCAGCACCTGGGACAGGTAATGCAGGGCAAGGCCTGCCCCGTCCGTTCCCGGGAGATTGGGGCCCACGGAGCCTCCCACTCCTCCTGCTTCCTTGGAACCGGGTCCCAGGAGCCTCTGGGGGGAAGAGGGCGGCTTCAGGAGCCCCTTCATCCACGATAGGCGGCTGTGGGCTCCCCGGAATGTCAGCCCTGAGTTCCCTGAAGACTTGATGGACAGCACCCACCTGGCCAGGCCGCCTGCAGGGAAGGTCCAGGGATGGTCCGAGCCACCGTGCGCCACGCTGACCCCACGGGACGGGCAGGCAGCGCAGAAGCTCAGCCTCCCAGCATGGCCCTGATCCCCACCCGCACCGGGCAGAGCTGGGGTGAGAGGTCATGTGGGGATGCCAGGGCCCCGTGCAGAAAGAGAAAGCCTCGCCCACTGCTGTTTGCTTTTCTTTCCATGACGTTCATACTGGGTGGCGCCGCAGCTGGGACAGCTAAAGAGCCGGTGACTTTGGCCTAGGAAGTCACCAGATGCGGCGAGTCCAGCTCGGCCCAGACTCCTGCCGCCTCACTTCCCACGGATTCCAGGAAAAGCTGGAAAAGGTGGTTGGTGACAAGTCTGGGTTCCCTGTCAGGGTTCGCATGTGTGGTTTTTTCTTTTTTCTTTTTTGTTATCTTTTTTTTTAAAGAAGCCATTTTTGCTAAATTATTTTTACTCGGAAACATTCCTGGCCAGGGATCGGCGACCAGATGGGAAGACAGCATCCTGACTCCTTCTCTATACAGCATATTGGGAGTAAAAATGATGCATCCAGGTAGAAATATGATTAGAGTTTGGAAGACAGACGGGGAAAGAAGTCAGAAATAGACACTGAGAGAGTCACTGGCTGGCTGGCTGCAAATACTGACTCTCCAGTAGTGATAGAATAAAAAAGTGGGGGATATCTCTGGAAGATTCAAGAGATAGGGGGCAACTCTTCTATGGTTTTGACTTGCCCAGCAGATTTCCACATACACACGTGTACACGCCTATGTCTGCAGGCACGCACATATACACATAACTGACTGCCCTCCCTGGAAGCACAGAAGAAGAAGGAGCCGCCAGAAGACGCCGCCCACCTTTGGTCCTGGCGGCAGCGCCTGCGGCTGGCTGCAGCCCAGGAGACGGACAAGCCACCTGCCCGAGGTCCCAGGCTGCAGCCACCCGGAGAAGCTGCCAGCCCTGTGGTCCAGGGCGCCAGCGCCTGTGGCCTGGGAAATAGGTTCCCTCTTCTCCTACTGCAGTCATTACTTCAATATTCCCCTTCTGAATTTCTCTCCTGTGCTGCAACCCAACTCCACTTTTCATCGGAAGGATATGGAACAGAGAGAGCAGTGTTAAAAGCTTACATTTTTAAGCCGGTAAGGTTGGTACTTAACATATAAATGGAAAACTAGAGTCCTTAAGGTAACAAAGGCTACAAAGGACAGGGACAGCGCATGACCTATTATATCCAGCAATCCATATGGGGACTGAAAACTTTGCAATGATGACAATTACTGAAGATATGAATCAACTAAAATAGTTGACGGGGACAATTCTTCCATCTTTAAAAATATCTACATCAACTCTGTTTAAATAGATTTTGATCTGCCTAATATAACACATTCTGACAAGACCCCCACCACCACCAATGTGGTCAGTGTTGTGCCGATAAATGTTTAATAAGTGAGGGACTCCCCCAGTGCACAAATTTTTGTGCACCAGGCTACTACTATATATATAATTGCCAAGGAAAAGGGGTCCCATTCTTGGATCTGAAGTGATAAATTCTAGTCACAGTTAAGTCTAGAGATAGAGAATCAAACTGACACACCCTGAAATCTTACCTTGACTTAGGCAAAGACAGGTGAAAAAAAATATTGTTAGAAGAGAGAGAGAGAGAAAAAAAAAAGACACATCTTCACTGGAGTGAAAAATACCTGAGCATAGTTTTTTCAACAGAAATGAAAGAAACCAAAAACAATGGAATGGCATCTCTAAATGTCGAAAGAAGATAACTATCTACTCGGAATTTTATGAATTAGTGAAATTATCCTTCAAAGGCAAAGATGCAATTAAATATTTCCTGGAAAAAAAGGGGAGAACTTTTTAAAACACAAGTTAAAAATATGAGGGGGCATTTTCTTTGAGTTAAGGAAAATGCTGGGAGATGGAAATACAAATATGCATCAAGAAATGTAGAGCTCCTGAAAGGGCAAATTTGTGAGTCAATATGAATGAGTATTTACTATACAAAATTAGAAGCTATATATAAATCACTATAAACACGTTAATTATTTGTCCTACCCAAGTTATGCACACAAAAACATACACACACAAATGGAAAAATTATGGCCTCCCTCTATTTCCCTCTTCTTCCTCTTGTATTAATCACTGTATTCTAGCTATTTAAACAATTATTAGTTCAGATTAGGTTAAATATTTATTAATTAAATGAATATACACATGAACTCAATATAGGATATTGGAAACATCACAAAAGAAAATAAGGAACAATGATGAGAAAATGATTAGAGATACAAAGAAAATCAAGAGGATCATGAAACTATTTTGTTCTACTCTATATCAACATATTTCTATACCTAGATGACTTTATAGAAAAATTAAAATGTATACCTAAAGAAACTTAAAAGCCACAGAGGCAAATTATATAAGAACAGAGAGAACCTGTTAAAGGGCTACCCCCACCTCCCAAAATATCACACCAACATTTTTTATCAATGAATTTTTCAAAAACTCAAAGTAATACACAATTCCTCTGATATTTAAAATCTTCCAGCCGAAACCGGTTTGGCTCAGTGAATGGAGCGTCGGCCTGCGGACTGAGAGGTCCCGGGTTCGATTCTGGTCAAGGGCATGTACCTGGGTTGCGGGCACATCCCCAGTGGGGGATGTGCAGGAGGCGGCTGGTCGATGTTTCTCTTTCATCGATGTTTCTGACTCTCTGTCTCCCTTCCTGTCTGTAAAAAATCAATAAAATATATAAAAAATAAATAAATAAAATCTTCCAGAGTTAAGTAAGGGAAGCTTCAAATTCTTCAATAAAACGAGCAAAACATTGATAATAAAAACTGGCAATAATAGCACAAAGGTATATAATAGACTAATAAATGTCAATAGAAGTATCCATTAAACATTAGCAAATATAATGCAGCAATATGCTAAACATATACTGAAACACAACTAAGATCAAGAGTTAGAAACATCGATGAGAGAGAAACATTGATCAGCTGCCTCCTGCACATCTCCTACTGGGGATGTGCCCACAACCCAGGTACATGCCTTTGATGGGAATCAAACCTGGGACCTTTCAGTCCGCAGGCCGACACTCTATCCACTGAGCCAAACCGGTTTCGGCACAAAGATTATTTAATATAAAAATTCCGTTAGCATAATTTAACATGTGAATGGAAAATCATCTTTCTCCATATATGCTGAAATTCATCATCAATTGTGATTAAAATAATTCTTAGTAAAATAAATAAATTGATAGTATAGATTAGTATAATATAGTATAGTGTAGTAAAATATGTGCATCTCAACCCCAAAGTCATAATCATGACTATATGGTAGCACAAGAAACATTTCTATTGGACATAGCTATTCACAATTACTGCTATAATTTAATATTAGAGGCCCAGTGCATGAATTCGTGCATGGGTGGGGTCCAGCTGGCCCCTAGAAGGGGGCCCATTGGTCAGGACCAGCCATGGGACCTAATGCTGGAAGCTATAGCTTTCCCCCAGCTGGATCTAATTATACTTTAAGGATGGCCAAAAGAAAACCCACAACAGAACGGTTTTGCATTTCAGGTGCCATGAGATGAAGTTGTTTATGTGTTGTTTGCAAACATAAATCAAGATGGATGATGGCCCTTTAATGATTTTTGTGTTCTTCCCAGGGCTCTGCCCTCAGTTTCCCAATATGATCTTATGTCTGTTTGTTTAAAAGTTTTTCTGTTTTTTAATGTGCCTACCCTTCGCTGTTGCTCCTGGCAGCCTGTGGGTCCTCTTTGCCGCCCCTTTTAAAGAGAGATTGAAAGTTCACCTAATCTGCAAGGCACTGCAATTTCTGAAGATCCCCACACAGCCTCTCTACATTCCTCAACAAAGGGCCACCATCCCATTAATGCCTGGGTTGCCTTTTTGGCTAACTTGGAAGGTCTCCTGGGGCTGTGAGCCAAGGAGGGAAAATTCCGTACCTTGGCTACAGTATTAGCAGAGCCCTCTGGAGACTCTGGTCAGGCACAGAAGGGACTGGTAATTATTTTCTTGTGCTTTCACTAATGTACGTGCATCAGGGAGCCAGGCAGTGATTTAGGGGTGCTGGAGGATGCTTGCGGTCTGGGCCGGCCACCAACTGCCCGTGGCCCCTCCCCCCAGCCGGCCCTTCCCCGGATCGGCGTGTTGGGGGCTGTTTGGAGGCCAGGCTGGCCATAGAGGAGGTGGGGATGGGCAATCATGGCCTGGATCAGGCTGGTTGGCTGCTGCAGTGCACGTCATAGCCACTGATCATTCTGGTCACTCTGGTTGTTCCTCTATAACAGTTGCTGGGCTTTTATATATATAGATTATTTGGGGAGTACTAATCAATGCAATTGGAAAAGCGATAAAAAAGATGTTAAAAGCCCATAGTTCATAAATGGACACACACAGACACACACACAAAACTGAACTAGCACCTTGGGCTGTGATTTTAGGAGAGATCGTTGTTTTGTGTGTGGTTCAAGTGGTTGTGTTATCAAAGAAAAGTTACTTATTTCTTTGGACCTAATTTTTCATTAATGTAATGAGGTGATTGGGAGAGAAAAGAGTGGGGTACATTTCTGAAATAGTAGAGGTTTTTGTTTTTTTTTAAGTAACCAAGCTAGATTCCTCTATTAGCCTTCCTCTCCCCATTTCAAAACCAGCCCTGCACAAATACGTAGCTTTATGTTATTTGACTGTTTGATACTTGTATCTAAATAAAAATGATTTCCAATAGTTGATTGTGATAGTTGAAGTTGCCGTTATTTAACATCAGTGTTAAGAAATTTTCTTGTCTATTTGTAGAGGGAAAATTGCATTCAGGGCACATTCTCAGGAGAGATAAACCATAAAGTAGCGATGAAAGAAGAAAATTGGCTGGCCAACTAAACTTGTTTGTTTAATTCTAATGACAATAAATAGTATATAATCTATTTTAAAAAATAAATTTTAGGGCTGGGGGATTTTCCCAAATTGAAAGAGGTTTAGAAAAGAAATATTTGATTGGAAGTTCAGAAAAATGATGATATTTTTCAGTATAATTTGTGTACTATTTTATAAATGTTTATTTAAAAATAAAGTCATACACTTTAAATTTAGTCGATGTGATTATATAGATGTTTTTAAATGTGAAAGGAATAAATAAATAAATAGATAACGTAAAGTTTGTTGACCTTTAGTCAGGGAGATTACTTATTTTTCAATTTCAATTTAAGAGAAACACTTTATTTGGTGTTTTGTTTTGCTTCTAGAATGCAATTTGTTTTTTTTGCTAAAGAGAGAGGCAACAGTGAATTCAAATTAGACAGTGGATGTAGAAAAAAGTGTCCTATCCAAACATCATTAAACTGATGGCAAGAATACAAAAAGTTATAATCCTATAAGGCAAACGTGAATGGATGGGGTTGCAAGGGACTGAAAATAGCAGATAAGAGAGAAGCAGCATAATATTTAAAAATATAATTAGAATAGGTAAAAGGCAAATCACTAACTAAACTAGAAAAATCTGAAATTTCAGTTCACATTTTATGGTGAGGGTCAATCAAGAAGTCTGATTTGGCCCATAGGATCTTGGGTTTGGCAGCAATGGCGTATTGAAACATGAGACATAGTGATGGTGGGGCGGAAACAAAGAATGCTGAAACTTGGTATCCCAAAGCAGTGAGGCAATGTGTTCTATCTCCCCACCCCAAACAACTAATAGGGTACTCCCTCCTCAACTCCAGCAAGTCCAGGATGTGTATTCTTCTGGGAGGACAAGGCAGGACTCTCAGTTTAGGGAGAGGGAGTACTGATGAGCATGGTGGTGCCTACTGAAGTCATAGGTTTATATTTCCTTTGGTGGAGAGTGGAAGATTTCTCTGCAGAAACTGTCAGAAGCAAGAGAAAAGCTATTAAGGTAAGGTAACTATTAATAGCTATTAAGCTATTAAGGTCCCTATTCAGCCATTCTACACATTGAAGCCCTGCCGCTAATAAGCCCTTCTTACCTAGAGTGAGCTTCTGGGATAGCCAATGACCACCAGATATTTGAGAAAAATCTCTTACATGAAAGACAGGCCAAAACAAGAACTCAGAGAAGGCTGAGCCAATTCAGGAGTTAAAAAATATAATCAATACTCACAAATATGAGACCCATAGATAAGAAAATATAATGTATCCTTGATTTAAAAACACTATACAATATAAAAAGAATAATCAGTGAACAACAAAGAACTCTTGAAAATTAAAATATAACAGAAATTAAAAATATAAATATATGAGTTAGAACATAAAGTTGAAGAAATCATCCTGAAAATAAAATAGAGGCCAAAGAGTTAGAAAATTGGAAGATACGTTGTCATCTGATTTACACAAAAAGGTATCACTACAAATCCAATTGTAAAAATGGCCTTAATAAATAATGACTTTCCTTGGGTTTATAATTGGAAAAAAATCTTGACCCCTCTACTATACACCATACACCAAATTTAATTTGAGGTGAGTCATGGATCTAAATGTGAGCAGTAAAATATAATAGTTTGTGGGGAAACTTGAGAGATTATAACTTGAATAGTCAAAAATTTCTTAAGTAGGGCATGAAGACCACTAAACATTAAACCATTGAAAAATTGAAATTTATTATAATTAACAACTGCTGTTCAATTTTTAAAGTTTCCACTAAAAGTTATATACAGTAAAGTTTATAGAAGCTTCATTCACAGTAGCCCAAGACTAGAAATGATCTAAATGTTCAACAACAGTTGAATGGATACATGGTACTCTATTCATATTATCAAATGCAACAGTGAATAAAGAAAATGACTTGCTTGTATGCAATATTATTGATGAATCACACAATATATACAAGTGAGTGAAAAAAATTTATGCAGGAAAGACTACGTGATATTTTTCAGTATAATTTGTGTACTATTTTATAAATGTTTACTTAAAAATAAAGTCATATGCTTTAAATTTAGTCAATGTGATTATAGAGATGCTTTTAAATGTGAAATAAATAGATAACCTCAAGTTTGTTGACCTTCGGTCAGGGAGATTACGTATTTTTCAATTTTAATTTAAGAGAAACACTTTCTTTGGTGTTTTGTTTTGCTTCTATTTATAAGTTGTTAAAAAACAGGCAAAATTAACAAATTTTGATAGAGGTCAGATTACTGATTACATTTAGGAATATAAACAGAATGGGCAGGAGCAAGTCTTGGGGGTATTGGGAATATTTTATATCTTGATTTGGATTATGGTACATGGGCATATACATAGTAAAAATTCATATATATATATAAATTGTGTGAACTTTACCTCTTATATGTTGTCTTAACAACAAACTTAAAAAAAGAGAGAAAAGCAAAAGTATCCTTCTAGGAGACCTGTTATGTTTATCCTTAGAGCTGTTATTCAACATTCTGGTTCTGCTATCAGGACCTTGTAGGATTGCATCTTCTTACCCTTTTGCAGTTAGGCATGGGCATGTTACTTTCTGTGACTGATAAAATGTGAGTAGAAATGATTCAATTTACTTCTGGGTGAATGTTTTCAGCAGTCTGCATGTACTTACCATATTGCCCTTCCTCTGCTGCAGTCCTGAGATCCTTGGGAGGGTGAAACTCTGTCACCATAGCCTCTGTGTAAGGACGTTGTGGAATCCAGCCCTCAGCTGGTCACATTGGACCTATAGTGTCAATGAAAAATAAACCTGTGCTGAGGGCTTGGCTCAGGGTTGTTAACACATAATACAACATACAGATGATGTATTATAGAATTCCACACCTGAAACCTATATAATTTTATTAACCAATGTCACTCCAATACATTCAATAAAAAATAAAATAAAATAAAAATAAACCTCTGCTGTATTAAACCACTGATATAACTCATTTTGACTGATGCTAGTGCCCAATGTTCAGAAGGGGAGAAAAGAGAAGAAAAGAATAAAGAAAACTGTCAAAGAAATCAGGCAAAAACATTTTCCAGAATGTGTGGACTTTAATTTCCAGATTGAAAGCCCCTCCCTAGGGCTGAGCACAATGAATGAATGGAACAAATACCACATAATGCTTGCTGTTGTGATATTTTATAATGCCAGAGTAAAGAGGCCATCCTAAATGCTTCCAGAACGGGGTACAAAAGGATCACTAACGAAGTATGACCAATCAGAATAGACTTGCACTTCTCAGGATCAACTCTGGAAGCTCAAAGACAACAAAACACCTTCAAAATTCATTAAGAAACATTTATGATCTGGTTTTATATCCTAGCCAATCTTTCACTCAAGTTTGAGTATAAAAATAAAGACATTTTAAGAGAGGCAAGGCTTGAAAAAAATGTATCTTTAGTTTATTCTTTCTCAGAGAGCTCCTTTAATATGCTGCACTGAAATAATCTAGAAAAACAACATAGTATGATGGAGTATCCCACAATACTGTCCCTCCTTTCTTGGTAACAGATCTGCTAACATAAAAACTTAAATTTCCCATCCCCTTGCAGGTAGATGTAGCCTGGTCTGTTTATGGAATTTAAGTGGAGGTTGTGTGCACAACTTCCAGGAAGTGTTCTGGAAAGGAATGGGCTTGCCGTTCCTCATTGTCTCCTTTGTGTACAAGTAGGTGAGGCTCTGCCTGCCTTCTTTTATCATAACCTGGTGTCTTGGGACATTAAAAGCAAGCATCACGAAACAAGATCTGAAAGGCCTGTTTTTTTTGTGTGTGTGTGTGTGCGTGTGTGTATGTTTTTTTTTCCAACAGCATAGAGTTTCCTTTTTGTCTCATGACCATTCTTTTGCCCAGGATAAAATAAGTAGACTCTCATTTTGTTTGATCCCTTGTGTTGAGTTTCTGGTTTTCAGAGACAAAGGAAATTCTAACCCAAAGAAAAGGGTTCTGTGAAAGGGCATTGAATACATGAGTGATAGAGGAAATTCCCAGGACTGAATGAAGGGAAATCTTGGATTTTAAGGGGATGATGTTCTTAAAAGGGTGATCTCTTTTTTTTTATTATAGGAAGTTAAAATGTAATATCTGACATGGAGACATTGTGATTTAGCAATATAAACATGTTATTTAGGAAGACAAGTTAAACATACCAGAGTAAATAAACTCTAGGAGAGCCAACATTAGTTACCTCTGGGGAGTGGGAGGCAACTGTGGAAAGAGGTGGAAATGGGTGGTGCAGAGGAATGTTCTCCGTGATGAGCTTCAGTGAACTATTAGATCAATTAAACTTGATAATCGTATCACTTAATTATTAACCATATCTATAAGTGATAAACACTACAAATAATTTTTAAAAGAGAAAATAGGTATGTAAACCTGTGATCTGTGTTTTCTGTGGTGTCAGAGTGAGAATGGTAAGAAAGTTCTATTGTTTGTGCTAGTTGACTTCCCAGAAGGTGATTTGAAGAAATGGCATTCTTAAATTGAGAGACAAAGGTCAAAGACAAGCAGTGCCTGAGCTGTTAAAACGTATATCATGAAGCACACATCCTTAGCAGCACACAGTGGCAGTCCATGGGGAGCGCAGAGGAGTTCCTTTAGTTTGTATCTGTGACTTATTGCTATGGCATGACACTATTACATTTTGGTTTTAGCATTTTTAAAGAGGAAGTAATAGTTATGAGAGATGAAGAACTCAGAATTAAGTACTGTAGTTATACACAGAAGGGTAATTTGGTTTTGATGTATTGGCCTGAGCCTGTTAACTAATAATACCAAATTTTAAGTAGCATCTCACCAGTATGAAAAAGAGGTAGCATCATTATTAATGTCTAAACTATAGTGTGTTTCACACAGGATTATGGTAAAGGTCAGGCCATGTTTCTCTGAATTAAAAGCTATTCTGAGCTATCGCATTCCTAATCAACTCAGACCTAAAGGTGCATAGCTCAGTTATAATGAGGCACAATGAATTTAAATAAACTGCAAGCGACTGTATAGTGATTTATATATGCACTGTGGTATCCTTTTAACTCATTAGCAATGAATGATACTATGTGTTTGCAACTGTTTTTTGCTGTATAACTATTTTTTAATCACAATATTTCTTAGTAAAAGTGCCGTCTGCTCCCATTTCCTTCTGTATGTGTGAGGTAAAAGGCAATGGGTGCTCCTGGCATGTACCCAAACATGAGTAACAGTAGAAAGAAACCAGCTAATATCCATTCAAATATATTTCATAAATTAACAATTTGTAACTATGCTCACATGTTTATGGTTTCACAGGATAGAATTGTCATGGGGATTGAGAATCAGAATTGAAGGTTATGAGTAGGTTTCTGCATTATATTTCAGATAGACTTGTGGAGGAGTTTTTTAAAAAAAATCATTGAACACATTTGAGTATTTATTAAGAAACAACGTCAAATTGCCAAAATTTAACCAGAAACTGTTCTGCTTAATAATTCAAGAGTCTTATTTACCATCTCTGTCCTCTTGTGTACACCAATAATTTTTTGAAACAACACATCCCTATAGCTTGTTCATATAGCAATTTTACATAAACTATGGGGCTTTAATTTTATTTTGTAAAGCCCTTTTTATTCATTTCTAGTTTAATAAGTAATCTTATGCATGTGTGATCAAACATTTAAACATAAAAGTAGAATGATAGCATTGATAAAATTCTTCTTATGGATGGCTCAATTATATCCACTTTTTGTGGCGATCAAAGGAGACTAGCTATAAACCCTGAGTTATCTGTTTCTCCTAATGCTTAAAAAATCTATCCCAGATATTACATGTATCTTAAGTTATACTCTCCATAGTTGAAAAGGCCTCACTATTCCTAAAATTCAGTTAATTTTACCCAGGCTTTTGCACTGAAATCGGATTTCTCTCTTGAGTTTTGTTATCAATTACATATTCTTCCCATTCTTTTCCTTGCTGAATTTTTGCCTAATCTATACTTGGCCTTATATTTATTAATTCTAGAACAATCTGGCAGATGCTGCTAACTACTTCTTAATATCTATCCTCCTTTCCTTTTTGTAATAGGACTGAACTTTTACCTAGTTAAATGTGTGGCCATCCAACTGCTAATCACATTTCTCAGTCTCCTTTGAAGCTGGATATAATGGGCTGAGTTGTGTACTCTCAAAATTCATATGTTCAAGTTTTAATGCCTAGTACTTCAGAATTCTCACTGTATTTGGAGATTGAATTTTTAAAGAGGTAATTAAAGTTAAATGAAGTAATTAGCATGGGTGCTAATCCAATATGACTGGTGTCCCCATAAAAAGAAGAGACTAGGACACAAACATGCAGAGAGGAAAGAACATATGAAGACACTGGAGGAAGGCGACTATCTCTAAGACATGAGAGATGCCTCAGAAGAAATCAACACTGCTGATACCTTGATCTTAGTCTTCTAGCCTCTAGAATAATGAAGAAAATAAATTTCTGGTATTTAAGCCACCCAGTCTGTAGTACTTTAGGACAGCCTAGGAAATGAATACGTAAGATAGCCATGGGATTGAGTTTAGGTTACTAGTGTATAAGCAGAAGTAGTATATGCAGTTTTGAGGTCATTTTCTTAAAAGACAAGGTGGAATAAGCTAAATCGTCTCTTTTCCCTTTTCACAGGCTAGAACACAGATATGGTAGGGAGTTTGCTTCAAGTATTCAGATAAGAACAACACCTGGGGCACAGTGGAGCAACAAGGTGGAAGGAACCTGGCTTCTGAATGACCTGTGGAGAAGATCCAGCCAGCCAGCCAGCCAGTCAGTAGGGACTACTGACATCTCGACTATTATGTAAGAAATAAGTAAACTTTTATCTTATTTAAGTCACTGAATTTTTGGAGTCTCTGTTACTCTAACTTAGCCTTTACGTTAACTTATAAAACGTATATGGAGTAAGTACTACATATAGGACCTTTATTTTATTTCCACTTTATCATTTATTCTACACACACTCTATAATAGAGTTATATATAACAAACTATAAACATTTATAATTTAAGTATATAAAATGATTATATCATATATGTTTTTATTGTACATTACATTGTGACACAACTACTGTTTTCATTACAATTTCATTCCCATTCTAGTTTCTGCAGTAAAATATCTGAAGTATGCTTGTCTTTCTTGCCTTTTCTTGGTCATTCTCTGGCAGTCTTTATGAACTATAATTAAATTCAATTTCATCTTTCAGAAAGATCATCTGAGGGACAAAAGATATCATATAGTCATTATTTTAAATCTGAAAGATGGTGTGCACCCACAGCTCACCCTTGGCACCTATCTAAATACATCTCTGAGGTTGTTCTGATTAAACCCTGTTATTATTATTATTTCACCAAACTATGAACCTGGAAGACATGGCCTTATTTTTCAGAGGCTTGATTGATTTTCTGCTTATTGACTTCTAGTCACTGTATGTGATTTTTTTAATCCTCATCCGAGGATATTTTCCATTTGATTTGTAAGAGAAATATCCATGTGAGAGAAATACATCGATTGGTTGCCTCCTGCATGAGCCCGAACCAGGGCCCGGGCTGGGGAGGAGCCTGCAGCTGAGGTACATGCCCTTGACCGGATTCAAACCCAGGACCCTTTGGTCCACAGGCCAACGCTCTATCCACTAAGCCGAACGGGCTAGGGCTGTGATGTATTTTACAGACATTGATGACCATGGTATATGTATTCGGTGATGATAATACACACTCCTTCTATCTCTTACTGGTTTCTAGGCACTCTAGATGATTTCTACTAATTTTAATCAATATACAAATCATTTGTAGTCAGAAAGTCCAGCTTCTCTTAACCCTAACTTTATATAATCTTGCTGATCTTTTTTTTCTTTTTTTGTAATCTATTACATGTTGAATAGCCATGTTTTAATGCTTAAAACCCAAGATTTACAGCAAAGGGAGAATGGTGCCCCCTGAATGAAGTGGTGTATCAAATGCCACTGGTAGTTGTTGGGAACTTCTTTCCAGTGTGATTTACATTAAAGAGCTTGCAAGCAAAGCAGTCTCGCAAACATGTTTTATTGGTGTACTGTTGGGAACTAAAAGATGGGCATTCACTTGCTCTCTCTGGAAAAAAATAAAGGATAAATTTAGCTTGACTGAATGGTAGTAATTCCATCTCCCCACTTTTGCATTATGTGATTAACCCAGTGGAAGTCTGTGATCTGCTTTGAAGTCTCTAGCTTCAAAAGACTCCCCACATGAGACCTATTCACATGAACCTGAGTTCCTTTCAATAATAATAATAAAAATCTTCTGCATTTTACTCGTAATTTTTTTTCAGGTGATGAAATGTCATTGCACATCAATAGGATTTTGAGATTACCATAATTTCTCTCTGATGCACTACTGGGAGGGTCGAGCTTGAAGATCCTGGCACATAGGATTCCTCCTCCAGGGATTCAGGCAGGAAAGTCACTGTCAATTGCTGTGAAGACTTTTTGAGATGCTTCCCCTGTCCTATATCAGGTCAAGAAACAACAAGTTGAGGTTCCTCTCATCCTAAGAAACAATGAATCGAGATTATAAGGGGTCATAACACTCCAAAGTAAACATCCATTTTTAAAAATTTGAATAAGTAATGAAAAGTACTTATCTTTCTTTAACTATCTGAACCCTGGAAAGTATACTCTACCTGAAAGTATACTCGATAATTTCAGATTTAATTAATTAATTGGGCATAATTTGCAGTGGAGAAGGACAAATAAAATACTCTTGGTTGGAGAGATCACTTTAATAAAGTGATTTTCTTCCTCTCCATTAACATTCATTGAAAATAATTTATTTCAAATGTGAGTGGAGTCATTCTAGTCCTAAAACATCTCATAATTGAATCCCTCTCCCCCAGCCCCTTCAAAGTTAATAGTAAAACAAGAAAAAAGATATTCCTAAATACAAGCAAGCATTTAGCACAAACCCAAAGAGTTTGAGCTTCTAACATTGTGTATATTTTTACCCTATTTATTGCCATCAGTATATACTATATGCTGAGTATTATAATATTCTAGAGGCCTGCTGCATGAAAATTTGTGCACTCGAGGGCGGGGAGGTCACCTCAGCCTGGTCTGTGCCCTCTCACAGTCTGGGACCTCTCGGGGGATGTCCAACTGACGGTTTAGCCCTGCTTCCTGGGGAATTGAGCCTAAGCTGGCAGTCAGATATCCCTCTGGCAGCTCAGGAGCCCTCACGGGATGTCCAACTAATGACTTAGGCCTGCTCCCTCTGTGGAAGTGGGCCTAAGCTAGCGGTTCTCAACCTGTGGGTCGCGACCCCTTTGGCGGTCGAATGACCCTTTCACAGGGGTCGCCTAAGACCATCCTACATATCAGATATTTACATTACGATTCATAACAGTAACAACATTACAGTTATTAAGTAGCAACGAAAATAATTTTATGGTTGGGTCACAACATGAGACACACTGAGCTCAAAAGGTTCGCCATCACTGGGCTAAGCTATTAGTTGGACATCCTTAGTGCTGCCAAGGAGGCAGGAGAGGCTTCCATCACTGCTGCTGCACTGGCCAGCCATGAGCTGGGTTCTGGCTGAGCGGCGCTCCCCCTGTGGAAGTGCACTGACCACCAGGGGGGCAGCTCCTGCCTTGAGCGTCTGCCCCCTGGTGGTCAGTGCGCATCATAGCGACCAGTCATTCATTTGCCGAGGGTTTTATATACACTAGAAGCCCGTTGCACGAACAATCACCCATTGGGCCTTCCTTCCCCTGGCTGCCGGTACCAGTTTTGCTCTGGCACCTGGGACCCAAGCCTTTGGTCTGGCTGCAGCGAGGCTTGGCTTCTTCAGTCTTCAGTCTTTACTCCACGCCTGCATATGCAAAATAACTGCCATCTTTGTTGGGGTGATTTGCATACTCATCTGATTGGCTGGTGGCCTTATCAGAGTGATACCAATTTGCATGTTTCTCTTTTATTAGTGTAGATAGATTATCATTAACTATAGTCACAATGCTGTACATTACATCCTAGGATTTATTTATCTTATAACTGCAAATCTGAACTTTTCAACCACCTTAATCTATTTACTCCAACTCCATCCCTTGCCTCGGGCAACCACCAACCTAGTGTCCATTTGTATGTGTTTGACCTTATTTATCTTATAACTGCAAGTTCATACTCTTTTACCAGTAACTCCCTATTTCCCCCATTCCCGGGCTTTGGAAATCACCATTGTAGTCTTTTTTCTATGAGTTCAATTTTTTGCTTTTGTAGATTCCACATATAAGGGATACCATGCAGTATTTGTCTTTCTTTGTCTAATGTATTATTAAATCTTTCTACCATTAGTAAATAAGCTTTGTGAAGTAATGGGTATTGTCTGCATTGTTCAGTGTTATACCTTCAGTCCCTAAGTTATGCCTGATTCATTGTGCACTCTCAATATTTAAGGAAACTTCGTATTAAATTCATTTTTTTGCCCTAAATATATAAACTCATCTCTCCCCTCTTTTTCCATGAATGAATTCACCATCACTTGAATTTCACCTTTTATACATTCACTAACAATTACTCTTTAAATAAATCTTCTAACTCTAGTTGAGGAATAAATGTTTGTTTGCAATTTTGTTTATTTCTATTTTGTATTTGTGAACTAGACCATTGTGAAAATATATGAAAACTAGAATGTGTCTTATTATGAACAGTTTATTTAAAAAATATGAAGGTTATATAAGGAACAAGGCTTTGTCAAGACTTAATTTGTAGGATGAAAGGAGTTGACAAGTTCTATCACCAACTCATATATGCAATATAAAAAGATTAACTTCTGTGAGAGTTCCTCCAAAGACGTGCTTTCTGGTTTTGTTTACTACAATCGCAGGCATTCTCTTTGCTTTGTTCTGTAGGTTGCTTAATATATCATTTGGTTCTACATGTTTCTTTTCCTGATATTTCTTTTATACTGTCAGATCCTGCCATGTCCATTCAAATCTAAAATTGTCTGAAACTATCTAAGTCACAACAAATCTGCTGTGTGAATAAAATCTTTATGGAGAGCTGTGAGGTTTCCAAGGCACATGCATAATAGAAATTCAGTATCACTTCATTTGAGTACAGGCACAACGACCAATAGCTGTGTTTCACTGAAAACCACAAATTGTGCTATGAAAAGAATGATTACGACAGAATGCCAGGCCTGTGTACAGAAGCCTGGTAATGGATTCCACAGGCGGCAGTGTGTCACCTAGGGGTAGTGGTGACAGGAGAGAGGGCACTCCCGAATACACAATTGTATTAGAAGCTTCTAATATTAATCAATTCTGACTTTTTAATAGTATACACCTCTTAGTATAAAAATTAAATTCAAATAGGAAAATGGCAATCTGTACAAGCTGCTTTACATGGAGAATTTGGCATTAGCTTCTTTAACTTTAGTGCCAACAAAGCAGTTAGAAAAAAAAAAGGCTTATAAATACAAAGTCTAATGTATTCTATTTTATGCTTAAACTATTAATAAGACCTAATTTTCCAGAACAAAATTTAAGATATGAAAAAGGTCTTATGTGTTTGTGTACAGAAAGGGAGAGTTTAAATTGGATTAGAATAAATATTAAAACATTTTCTCATTTTTCTTTAAAATAACTTTGTTGTAAAATACTTTGCTCAAAGTAAGCAGGGAAAAAGTTAAAATTAAGGAGGACTAAAATTACTTTAGGGACTATATAGACAACCTATGATTAACTTTTCCTTGTGTAGATTCTGACCTCTAAGGATATGAATAATACACAATTTAGTATACTGAATTATTTCCATCAATATTTTCCATTTGGGGGATATATATTCAATTGCCATTTTTACCTAATACCTACATTATTAAGTAATTTTACATCTAAAAATCTTAAGTTAATGTTTTAGCTAACAACTTATAAATGAAAAGTAATGGTCTATTAACACTTCTTGGTTGATTCATACATCATTTTCCAAAGCGTTAACTGAACAGCTAAAATATACTTTATAAAATTTATAGTTATTAAAATAAAATTAAAACTCAGGAGTCTAAAATCATTATTATAATAATCTTAATTTAGCATGAAACATGCTTATATAATTTTCAATTTTAATAATTAGAACAACTTTGAATGACTCTGGCATAATTATTATTTTTTATAACTTCTAAAGTAAAACCAACACATAATGTATGGTTATATAGCAATAATTGATTAGAATCTTTGCTAGGTTAAATATTTAAGATCAATTGTATTCACTGATTATTTTGAGTCACCAATTCTATGAGGTCCAAATCACATAGAGTGAAGATGATTTTAGATAGAAACGGATACAAGATAGAAATATTTTTTCTTTATTAAAATATGGTAAAAGGATACAAACTCTTAGCTCTAGGATGAATAAGGCCTGTGAATCTACTATCAAATATGGTGACTACTAGTTGATATGACTGAATTATATAATTAAAATTTGCTAATAGAGTAGAACTGAAATGGTCTAACACATACCAAAGAGATAAAAATGTGAGGTGATGGTTGTGTTAATTAACCTCATAATACCATGATTGAATAACAGAGTGTAAATGACTACCTAAGAAAATTACTGATCTCTTCTTAAGATATAAAATGACAAATCCTAGAAATGTAATAAAATTTTTCCCCCTAATGCAAGGAATGCTGCCAATAAATTTAATCCATTTAAAGTAAATGAATCATTAGAGAGTAAATTGGTCTTTCTGAGTTAAGTCTATAAATTTGAACCAAATCTGAAACATTTTATTAAAGAAAAGCTTTAAAAAAACTGACTAAACATGAAAAAAGTGATCCTAAAGATTACTGTTGAAATAAAATTTTACCCCAAAAAAGGAAGAAAAATCCATGTTCTATATTATCGAATCTTTTAAAAATATGTCTGCTATGAACATGATTATATATATATATATTTACTCTCCAGGTCTATCCATGCTGTTGAAAATGATAAGAGTTCCTCTAGTCAGAGAAAGATAAATATTACATGATCTCGCTCATTTGTGGAATATAATGAACAACATAAATTAATGAACAAAAATACATCCAGAGACATAGAAGCATCGAACAGACCACCAAACCTCAGAGGTAAGGCAAGGGAAGCGGGGAGGGGGGGAGTGTGTGGGAGGGTGAAAGATCAACCAAAGGACTAGTGTGCATGCATACTAGTATTAGGTAGATCTGCTATATTTCTCAATCTTGGCAGGTGGCCTTATATAGTCAGTGTCCTGTGGGGCCCAGTCATGCAGTCTCCCTTATCACCTGAGCTGGATGTCCAGGAGTGTCCATTGTGCTTTCCTGTAGTAGTTGAGCCTTGGTTGCTGTTGGCATGTCAGTGGGTAGGATTTTCCCTCAAGCTAATGGCTATGAGGATTGGCCATGACCACAGTGTACAAGATACGGGATTTGCCCAAGCAAGGTTTGGTGCCTGATGAGACCTCCCCTTGGATGTTCTTCTTGTGGAGCTATTTAGGTGATGTTCTGCTGTGGTCTGAAGTTGGCCACCAGATATATTTGTTCTGGGGCCTCTTGGGAGAGACTCCAGGGCAGGTCAACATCAGATGTAGCCCATGACTTGCCTGAGACTACCTGTTAGGAGAAACAAAGTGATCTGTGGCTGGTTGCTGCTCGTGCTGGGCCAGTTGCCAGCAAAAGACCCAACCAAGATCAGTCAATGAAAGAATATTGGGCAGACTGCAAGTTGGTTGAGGCAAGGTCTCAGGGAGTTCTCAGGGTGGAGCTAAAGGAGTTCACTAGGCTAATGAAGAATCAGGCTTGACCATGTGGGAAGAGGACCCAACACAGGGACAATAGTGGCTGTCCCTCCAGCTCTCACTTTGAAGGCACACAATTTAGTTTCTCCCTGAATGTGTCTGCCCATCCCCCAACTCCCCAGCTCACAGGCTTGACAACAGTTTTTCAAGAAAGATTGCAACCTAGGCCCAGGCTGGTTGCTGCCAAAAAAACCTGGGGTGTCAGCAAGTTGGGTGGAATCTCAACGTATCATCAGGGTGGAGCTAGTGGAGTTCAGACTGATGCAGGTTCAGATTTGGTCTGTGGGAGGAGGGCTTGACACAGGAAAGATAGCACTCAGCTATGTGGGAGGACAGCATAACTCAGGGACATGGTGGCTGTTCTTCCAGCCCTCTCCTCTGAAGCCACACAACTCAGTCTATCCCTGAATGTCTCTGTGTCTCCCCAGCTTGACTGGAATTCCTTGAGTGTTTTTTTAAGGAAGACTGCAAAGAGTGCTCCAGCTGGTTCCCACTGAAAGAGCCTCCTGTTAAGGGTAAGCTGGGTGGGGATTGTCTCAGAGAGCCATCAGGGTGAGCTAGTGGAGTTCACCAGGCTAATGTTGATTCAGATTTAACTGATGAGGAAAGGACTCAACACAGGAACGATGGTGCCTATCAGCCTCATGGGACTAGGACTCAACACAATGACATTGGTGGTTGTCCCTCCAGCCCATGCATCAGAGTCACACAATTCTGTCTCTCCTGTATGTCTCTGGAATCCATGAAGCCCTGTCCCTCCATCAGAGCCTAAGGTGAGTGCCTGTGAACAAGGGTTTGTGGGATGACCCTTTAAGAGCACACTGGATTTCAGCAGCTTACTGTCTTAAAGGGAAGGACGGAATCCCTTCTGATTTTCACAGCCAGATGTTATGTGTTACTCTTCCCGTCACTGATGCTGCCGGGAGCCGGTCCATCCTTGCTGTTTCAAGGGACCTAGCATATATGGCATACTGTTCTTAATATGTTTGCTCACCTTCTTGGCACTATGTGTTTTAACCAAGGTCATCTTCCCGAGAAAGGTTTCCCCAGGTAGAGATTTTCCCCTGAATTTAGGGAGGGAATAAAACCCCTTCACTAAGTGCCAGGCAGGTAATTAATCTCTTTAACTACGAACAATCATGCTTAAGCTACATAATCTTTACTCCCTGGAATGGAAATAAGAAACACCCTAACCTTTGGAATAGAGATTGATAGGATTGAATCAACTGGTATAAATACAGATGTGGCAAGACAACAGGAGACAGAACTTAGAAGACAGTCACAGAAGTTAGAGACACAGAACTTAGAAGACAGAACCTACATGGCTGGAGAACCTGGAGAACGTGGCTGGAGAACCTAGCAAGAGAACATGGACACAGAACTTGGCTGCAGATTGTGGCTAGAGATCCTGGCAAGGCTGCTGATCAGCTGAACGCAGTCTCCGTGTCATTCCTTCTTCACCGACTCCGTCCATACCTTTGGAGACCTCTGGACCCGCTGGGGTTGGACCCCAGCATGATGCTCCAGACTGGAGACTCCAGCATGGGGGTGAGACCCCCTTGCTCCTCACTGGAAACCTCTGCAGCTAAAATATCCCTCTTGATTCTCAACTGTCACACATGGGTATAGGGCCAGCCTGTTTTGTCTCCACCCCTCCTCCCAGTCTTAATGTGGCTTCTTAATATCCTTAGTAATCAGATTTTGGTTCAGCTGCTCTTCAGATGGTTATCTGGTTTGATTGTTCTATAATTTAGTTGTAAATTTGATGTACTCATGGGAGGAGGTGAGTACAGTGTCTACCTACTATGCCTTCTTGACCTTGTTACTTTAGCCTATACTTTTTTTGGATTAATACTCCTGAACTATATACAGAACTTACCAAATTTATGATAGGATACTTTAGCCAAAAGATGTGTACAGATGTCATTATTATATTTAATATACTTGGAAAAGTGGTTATAGTCTTAGATATTTTGTGAAATGTTATAATATGTTCTTATTAAACAATTGGGTATATATAATCAGTAATATATATATATATATATTGCCAGTTTCCCACAATTAGTTTTTATTTTTTTCTCTCTTATTACACAAAGTTATCCAGCAGCTTCTATTTTCATATTATTGATATCAACTTTTCTTCTTTAGAGTAGAGCATGGACAATATGTTTTTGTTGTTCAGTAACACTTCTTCTGGAAAAAAGGACTCAGCTCTTCCTTTTGGTTGATTGAACTGATTCCATATGGTTTAGATGAGTTGACCCCCCACTGGCTTCAGACTGGCATGTCACTCAGACCTGACCAATGAACACATACTGCATTCTTCTAGTCACCACTTTGATTGATACAGGACTGAGTATGTGATGCAAATTCTGACAATCAAAATTCTAGGACCTTTGCTGGAGTTACTTAGAGTACTATTAATTCCAATAAAAACACTGTTGACCATCTTTGCTACTACATAAGAACACTGTACTTGATAATAAAGCCAACAGAGAGAAAAGCCCAAGGAAAGGGATGTCTTCAGGACGACTGACTTTTAGATATGGGGCCTTTAAGTTATGCAAATCAATACCTTTTCTTTTTTCTTTAAGCTAATTGAGTTAGATATTCTTATCTGCAAACAAGAAAGCCCTGACTAAGAGGGAGGAAAAGTTTGGAATTTTAAATGAACTTTTAATTTCACACTTAGAGGAAAAGCTTGAATTTCCAATGGTAAAGTTAGCCTTGATGTTTTACCTTAAAATTTTTAATCTGTAACTTTGATTTTATCACACTAATAACTTTTTAATTAAATGTAACACAAATATTGTCGATATTCATCTTTTTCTTCTACCTTTTCTCTCTCATTCTCCTTTCTATTCCTTGTCATTCTGTACATCAAATTTAGAGAATAAAGAAGGTTAACTCCCTTGAATAAAAAAGGCTATCCTACACCTTTCATTTTTATAGCATTAGAATTTTGACAAGCTATACACTCAGGGGAAAAAACTCTATAAAACATTTTTATCACTGTCGTTTTAAAATTTTTTATTCTTTTAATTTTTTAATACTGTTGGACTGCTGCTTGATTGTCTAATAAAGTATTATTTTGCCAACACCTTGTACATGAGAGCAAGTCTCAGGCTAGTCTTACCTCTCAAGACAAAGTTAATTGCTCCCTACTTATGTTGCCTTTTGCAGACTCAGGAATTTAGAAGTAGGCTGAGCTGTATTAAATAACCTGCAATTATGACACCTAAACTATTTGAGTCCACAATTGACATTAAAATGTTTCAAAAGCTTCTTAATTGTGATATTATGCTCTTGATTTCTGTTGAATCTTTTGAAAAAATTTCACTTAGAAGTGTCTGATTTTGTCTCTCAACCTTACAAGTCACCCCTGCTGAGAAAAGTCATTTCATGCTTTCTCCTGTGACTAAAGATATTTAGTCTAGAGTCAAATGCAGGTGTACTCCGCTTTTAATATATTAAAGTTTTATATTAATTACATAAAAATTAGTTTATAATGCATTGTTTGAATTCCAAATGAAATTCCTTAAGAGTTTGCTGAAATAGCAAGTTCTTTGAAGGATTAATTATTTTATGATAATACCCTTGCTTTATTTTTCTCTATATGCACATATTAATGTGTATATTTATCTGTTCTTGTGAAAAACTATAGACCAAAAAAGAAGTTTTGTTTTATTTAATATCTAAATAGACTTTCTTGAATGTTGATTGTGAATCAGCAATTCTTCTAAGTATTGTAATATCTCTTATAGAACTCAGTACAGACAAAGATAAAGAGGAATAGATATCAGTGACAGTGTCCATGACATTTCTGTGTATGTGAAGAAAAATAAATTATATGATCATCCAAGAAAATTAAAATGTAGTTTGGGAAAGAACACACAAACAGTAAACAATAAAAACAATGCTATAGGACACATTTAAATGCTGTTCTATAGTGTCGGCATTGCTGTAGGGAACCAGAGAAATGTGATATCATTTTCAATTGAGGGAGAACACAATTAGTAAAATTTAGATGTGCAGGTAGCAAGTGGCAGAGTATTTCAGATTAAAAGAAAGGCATATTAAAATACTCAGAGATGTGGAAAACCAGAAAGACTATTTAAGGAAGAGTAGTTTTACTTGACTGGCACGTAAAACAATTGACAACTAAAATGTAAAGTTGGAGTGTTTCTAAGATGAGAAGCTATGGAAGGAGTGGTATGTTAGAAATTAATCTGGTGGTAGGTATATAAATAAAAATAAAGAGAAATTGCCTAGAGAGAGGTTATTTTCTTTGAAGGTTATTATGGAAAATTATGGAAATATTAAGGGATGTTAAGAGGAAGCTATACAAGATACTGTGAAAGGAATACAGGGACTTAGTTGTAGGAAACCATTATGATGCTGGAGTTTATATGTTTTTCTGGGTAAGTAAATATGAAAGAAAAATAGAAGTAACATTACAAGTCATTTCCAATAGTTTCTAGTTTATTGTGTTAGAGAATGGTATTTATGAAGCTATGCTAGAGTCAACTTGATGCTCTAAAACTTCCACAACTACCAACCATATTCTTAGGTTTAGGTGTTCCTCATCCACACATGCCATTTTTCTCAGTGAGAAGCTGTGGTATGGATAGATCTAGCTAAATATGACACCCTTTGGACAATAGAAAATGATGTCAGTTCACATGCAGAATCATATAATTGGTTTATTTCACTAAAGAATTGTATTTTCAAAAACAAGGTACAAGGCATATTACTGTTTCTTTAATGACAGTAGAACTGCAGTTATTATCTATAAATATAAAAGCCTAAACAACCGAACAGCTGGTCGACACTCACTGACCACCAGGGGGCAGGCGCTCAGCACAGGAGCTGCCCCCTGGTGGTCAGTGCGCTCCCAAAGACAATCTCCTGGGGCTGGCTAACCTCCTGCAGTCCCTTCTCATGGCCAAATGTCCCTGATGACCCCAATGAGGGTTGGGTTGGCCAACCTCCTGCAGCCCCTACCCTCAGCTGGCCGGCCCTGGTCAGCCCTGACTGGGACTGGATGAGATGCCCCGATCAGCCCTGATTGCCAGCCAGGCCTAGGGACCCTACCTGTGCACAAATTCATGCACTGGGCCTCTAGTGCCAATATAATTACAAATTAATAATCTATTGTGAAATGTTCTCCCATGCAGTGGGCTTTCTAATTGTTTTGTTGATGGCTTATTTTGTTGTACAGAAACTTCTTTTTTTGATTGATCCCTTTCTTGCATGGCTGAATTGTCCATTGTGAAAAGACAGGCCCCTTTGGGGAGAACCTCTGCAGAGGAGAGGGCACACCGAACAGAGATGTGGGCCAATTCCTGTCTCAATATGAGCAGTGAGGGGGCTACTCCCCAGAGGGAGAGCACGGGCTGAGTCATTTGTCTGGAGGCATTATCTCTTTCTTGCAGGTGGGAATCTTAGGGGAGGTCTTGGGGGAGGTTCTACCTATCCATGAATATGGTATGTTCTTCCATCTGTTTATGTCTTCCTCTATCTCTTTTTCTGTGTTCTGTAGTTTTCTGACTACAGGTCTTTTACCTCCTTAGTTAAGTTTATTCTTAGGTATCTTAATTTTTTTGGTGCGATGGTAAATGGGATTTTTTTAAAATCTCTCTTTCTGTGAGTTCATTATTGATGTATAAAAATGCCATAGGTGTTAATTTTGTATCCTGCTACATTGCTGAATGCATGGGAAACATATTTGCCAAGGTTATCATCGATAAGGTTTTAATCTCCAACATTTATAGGGAACTCATACAACTTAATAAAAGAAAGATAAACAACCCAATAAAAAATTGGGCATCGTACCTAAATAGATACTTTTTGAAAGAGGTCATAAGGAAGGCCAAGAATATGAAAACATGCTCAAAGTCACTAATTATACGAGAGACGTATATCAAAATCACAATGAGATACCATCTCACACCTGTCAGAATGGCTATCATCAACAAATCAACAAAGGACAAGTGCTGGAGAGGATGTGGAGCAAAAGGAACCCTCCAGCACTGCTGGTGGGAATGCAGACTGGTGCAGCCACTGTGGAGATCAGGATAAATATGCACGATCTCACTCATTTGTGGAATATAATGAACAACATAAACTGATGAACAAAAACAGATCCAGAGACAGAGAAGCATCAATCAGACCGTCAAACCTCAGAGGGAAGATAGGGGAGGGTGGGGGTAAAGGGAAGAGATCAACCAAAAGACTTGTATGCATGTATATAAGCCTAACCAATGAACACAGACATCAAGGGGATGAGGGCATGAGTAGGGTGTGGGGGACCGTGGGGGAATAAAGCACATATGTAATACCTTAATCAATAAAGAAAAAAGGGAAAAAATTAATATTATAAACAAAAGCCTTTGTACACGCAAACAATAAACAAAAAAACCAATAGCTGAAGTTCTTCAAAACAAAGCCATTTAAATAAAGGAAATGACAGCTCTAAAAAAATAAAAAAATATGAAATGATAATGTAGTTCTTAGGACTCTGTCACTTGAAAATTTTTAGCCTATTGTATAACATAATTTTTCTTTATTGGATAATATAACTATATACTTGTTATTGAAGATTATTTCATTTTGAAGCATGGAAGAGTTAAATCTTTAAAAACACTCCTTGAAATTTCATAGGTATTCTTATTGGGAAAGACTACTTTCCAACAAATCTTGAATTCCTCTTGGGGCCTTTTACACCCAAAGCAAAATAATTTTTCTCACTTGAATTTTTTTCTAATCTTTTTTTAACTCTTGAAAACCTTATCTAATGACTTTAATTTAAAAAAGTTAACTACCTATTGGGTTTTAATGACAATGTCAGTTTTAGAATAGTTCTTGGTTTCTTAAAAGAAGACAAAGGTTAATGAATCCTGTAAGAGCTAAGTAAATGAGTTTTACTAATTTTTAACAAGTGGAGAATTTCTGAACTGTAGAATACATATAGCTATACAGCAATAGTTATACAAATATAGATTACAGTTATAGTTATATAAATATAGATTATAGATATTGTGTTTGTGTGTGTGTGTGTGTATCTGTGAAAGGCCACATGTATCTGGAACTACTCCATATATTGAAGCAAGCAAAACTGTGTGGGGCGGATATAAACTAGCATTATGTTTATATGATTCATGCATGCATATGTTTATTTCAATGTGTGATTATTTGAATTTCAATTCCCACATTGAACAGTTTTTCTTTTAAAAATATGTAATAAAATCTAGTGCCAAACTTAAAAAATCTACTTCTACAGTTTTAAAGTTTGCAATATCAAATACCCTCCAAAATGTTGGAAAATATTAATACCCTGGGTAAATTCTGTCTTTGACTTTAGATCAGGTTAGCAACCGTTATATTAAAACTAATATATAGCTACATACTATAGAATATGCTGTTTGTGAAAGATTGACGTCAAGTCCTGATTTTCTCTTTGTGTTTAACTCTTTGAGTTAGCTGTTATTAGATTATGAACATAAATTATCCTCTGCCATTACACCAGTATCCGTAAGCAAGTTGAAAGGTACAGGAACACCAGAAGGGCCTGGCCATGGACATAAGGGAAGAACGCAGTGGAGGAGCAGTGAAGGAGAAATGGCAGATACTTTTTTTCCCCAAACAAATGCAGATTCTGAGTGTATTGTGAGACTAGGGTGAGGAAGATTATTTGACAATGAGAGGGACCAGATACAGTACTCAGCATTATAAAACATTTCCCTCACCACAGACTTACTTATGGAAACTGTCAGTTCCTACAATATACCCGATTTTGTTCTGTATTTGATGGTGAACCCTGATGAACAAAGATGACAAAGGAGGGCTTAAGTCTCATTGAAGGGTCAAATGTAAACATATTCATATCTAGAAGTCTGTGGAGTATTATGAACATTTGTACTTCAGCAAAATCACTGGGAACATGGAGATTGGAGGGTCCATCTTTGTGTAAGATTGCCACATAGACCTGTGGCCTTAGATGGGTTACTTAAAATTGTTAGCCTTAGTGGGGTAATCATAGATCTGTCTCATCAGATTATTGTGAGGATAAAGTCTAATAAATATAAAACAGTTAGCACAGTGACTGGGACATAGTAAATGTTAAACATGCTATCCCTTATTATCATGATCACCACTATTATGAAATTTTATTATTCTTTCCTGATGAGGAAAGCTTTATGTCCTTGAAATTTATAACTAGAATTAAGAAACATAACTTGGGAAGGCAAGAAACAAATAAGTATAGATTTAAAGCTATAAAATTTAGAGATTCAAGACATAAAAACTCTACTATTGGTTTCAACATTATTTTTAAAATTTAACTGAATTATCAATACATACATGGATCATGGTGTTTTCCAAAATTAAATATTAAATTAGTCGTTTATTTTCTTGTACTTTATTTATTTATTTTAAGCCTTTATTGTTGAAAGTATTACGTATGTCCCCTATTTTTTCCCATTGATTTCTTCTAGCCCACCTCTGCTCCCTGCCTGAGGCCTTCACCACTCTTTTGTGTGTGTATTTTCCATTATTGTATTGTTTTCATGTAAGAAAAAACAAGTACATTTAATGATGGCATCATTAAAGACACAGCATATTTAACTGAAAACATAAATGAGTTATTTGTAATATTTGCATACATTTGTGCCACATGTATTCTTCTAAGTTTTAAGTAATGCTGTCTTGCAATTGCATATTAACCTTATAATTATATACAAGATATGCAATTAAATGTTCCCCTAAAATTAGCAATTATAAACTTTCCTGCATATATAGTAGCTTCTAAAATAATGTAATGCACTTGCAGAAATATCTACTATGTTGTGTGTTGGTTTTCTGCTGTTCAGCAAAGGGATAGAGTGGGGAAATAATTTCACACTGCATATAATGCATCTGATATGAAGGGAACTTGAAAATTATTTAGTTACAGATTTCTCTGACCAGGCTTGCAAAGTGGCATATATTATGTTAATGGGCAAGCATTTGAAAATGAATTTGAATATTAAATGCACTAAGTTTGGGTTCTGACATGAAGGAAGGCGTAGTTGAGATAGAATGTACAAACAGGTTCTTGTTAACTCTTTCGTCGCTATGGCTCACAATCATGCTTTGTGCTTAAAATTATGCAGTCTTATAACTTTTTCATCACTGAAAATTCCATAATATCGAAGACTACTAGACTATACAAATGAAGTTCTATTATAGTATTAGATTTTTCAGCCACCGTCTATGCTCAGTTGTGCTCCATGTTGTTCAGTGAAAAATAGTTGCTTATTCATTGAAAGTTGTAAGTAGGAAAGAAATGAGCAACATCAATCACTGTATTAATGGTATACTATATTTTCTAGCTTTCATTTGTAAAGTAACACATTGGAGTTGGCATGTATCGGAATGTATGCTACCAAGCCACCATTATATATTCAACTGAAATATCTTGTCTTCAAGTTCAAGCACAGATCACAAATTTACTACTACTGCATTCATAGTGTTTAAATCTACAGAAAATGAATAGTTAATAGTAAACCTTTCCACCAAAGCATATTTTTATTGAAAGAGCAAAGCACTACAGTACACCGGATGTTTTAGGTCATTTATTTTGTTTTTGCTCTGGGTCATTTTACAAAAGCACTTCTGCTCTCTAGCGTTACAATGAGAGCCACTCTACTCCCTAGATATTACCCAGCAGCACTTGGGGGCTCTTAATGATTAATACCATCACCGTCCAGCCACAAACCTTTCTGCCGCAGATAATGCCAGGCAGCAAGTGCGCTTGACACTTTTAATGTATAATTAAGTAGGAAAAGTCAGCACTCAGTATGCAAATTTTTCAAAATGATAAATGATGCCATACAGCAGTAGGGATTGATTTGGTGTAAATGAAACTAATTAAGGAAATGTCAAACATAATTAATAAAACAGGTTTAAGCTGCAAAACATTGTCAATTGAATGAATGAGGAGGCATTGGCTCCCATTGTTTCTGCTTTATTTAGGGCTTGTGTTTAGCTTGTACTCTGTTCCTAAATGCACTTTCGCTACCTCACACCCTCCACCACCAATTCCCAGAGAGGGGGAAAATAAATTTGCTTGTCTCTCCACTGACTGCAGAAATTAATTGCAGAAATCTTGTCCCATCCAAGTGTTACATTCACTCACAGGACATTAACATAACTAATTTGAAAGAACCCAAATGACTGCATAATAGAGCACTGTCAGTATGCCTGACAGTCTTTGGTCATACCAAATTAGCTTGGTTTTCTAATTGAAATTTTTTTCCTTGGACTCTTTTTATAATTTTTTTCCTCAGCTATTCATTTTTGATAAGAACAAAGGTTTTATAATTTACAAAAGAGTGCTTGACCTATAATTACTAGGAGGAAATTAGAGGAGGTAGAAAAGTCAGATTTAGTCCTGATAATGATGCTAGAGACCTTACTCCCTCTAGGGAACCCGAAGAATAATGGAATCTTCTATTTTTACGGGCGACCTGTGCACTGGTGCTGACTCTAACTGTGAATCCACTTTACTTTGCAGATCACTTGCTTAACACTGAAAGTGCCAGCAGAATGGCAGGCCATTACTCCAAATGTCATTCAAACTGGTGCCATTTCTCGTGCCCTTCCTGCTCAAAGCGTGAACTGAAGAACATCCCCCAGTCCTCTTATCTCACCTTTATACATCTTCCATGTAGAGTTTTATGTAACTTAATTTATGAACCATTTGGGTAAATAAGGGAGGGAGGGGATAAGAGGTTTGTCAAGAGTAGGAAATTCAAAAATTGCTAAAATTATTTGAACCGGAATCCAATGATTCTGGATTTTAAAATCATGTCTCCTGCATGCTATGAATGTAATCTTATCATGCCTGATATGGTTTTCAAAAGTCTGCTAATACCTTCTCCTTAATTTAGAGATCTTTTCTCAAAAGGACAGTTTCCTTTTGAGTATGTCTTAAGAATGGAATCAGTCCATTCATTTTACACTTTATGAGTTATAAACTCAATATGATATTTCAGATTAATTGGGGAAATTGTATATAACTGAAGTTATAGTTTGCACAAGAAGGCAGATGTGCTACATACACTCTTCTTTTTTCAATATTATTTTTATTGATTTTAGAGAGGAAGGGAGAGGGAGAGAGAGAAAGAAACATCAATGATGAGAGAGAATTATTGATCAGCTGCCTTCTGCACGACCTCACTGAGGATCGAGCCCATAATCCAGGCATGTGCCCTTGACCAGAATTGAACCTGGGACCCTTCAGTTGCAGGCCGGCACTCTGTCTACTGAGCCAAACCAGCTAGGGCTACACTGTTCTTAATACATTAAGTTTCTGCTGAATAGATGGGTGGAGATACAAGTGCAGAGGCATTTGTATTTGCTTAAAGTTTTGCTTCTAGAAAACACTGTATTTCAATGGCTTCTTTAATTTGGTTCTACAAATATATTAAAGTTTATTTATATCTTATATGAGATTGTAAAGATTCTTGACTTTGAACTTTCTAGTCTTGTGGGGCTCATTTCTAGATGCCATCCAATACATTCTCTTGAGTTATTGAATATTACACACATAATTATCTACTAATTTTATAGCATTGATTGATTACATTGTTCTTTACCAGGATATATGTCTTGGGCTCTTTGTTATGTCATCTATGTTATGAGCAACTGAAAGGCAAGATGAGTTATTATTTTATACTTCACCTTTAAATGGAATGGGTATGCAATAAATTGGTAGGGTTCCTAAGAAATAATTTGCTTCATCTCCTGTCTAAAAAGGACAGAAATAAGAACCTCAGGTTTAGTGTATTCAACATGTATATCTATAATTTTAGAGGACATCTTGTATGCACATTGCATATGCCTAATTCTAACTTCTCCCCAAATTGCAAAATGTTAATTAAGAAGTTAATTGTCTCATAAAACTGAGAAGTCTAGGTCAGTTTTTCAGAAAAACAGTCTTTAGACATAGCTAAATAAAGTGGCTTAAATAATGTCATCAGGACCGGGTATTTCTGTCATTCTCCTCATCTCTTAGCTCTGATTTCCTCTGTTGAATTCATCTCCATCTTGTGGGTTCCAATAGCTCCATGATTAAGATTATATCAATCATAACAATTCAGTGCAATGAGAGATAGCTGTTTTCCAGACACTTAAGTAATGTCTCAGGATTAACTCTGATTGAACCATGAAGAGGGATGTACTCATTCTAGAATCCATCAGTAGCACCAGGAATAGGGAACACTTTGAAGGTCCATCCTTGAACTTTATACCTACCCAAAAACAGCCCCATCCAAACCAAATTAACTGAGAATGGGGATTGGGGAGGGGCGTGAGATTCCTCAAGGAAAATCATGGTGATTTTTTTCAAAGGAAAGAAAAACTGGGAAAGCAATAGCAAAAGCAATAGATAACATTCCAAGAGTATACAATACAATTTCTAACAGCAGAAATATACCAGTATAGACTTCTTATTCACTACTAGAAGTTACTGACTTAATTAAAATTGGGAAAATGTGAATTTTTTTTGTGAGTGAAAGGATTGTTTTTTAATGCTTATGACTAATTACTAGAGGTCGTAAAAGCACAATGCTAATGTTTTGGTTGTTAATACTTCGGCATTTATGATTGATCAAAGGGAAACATGGCTTTTGTACATTTCATTTTGAAATAAATTTGGGTTTATAGAAGAGTTGCAAATGTAATATAGAGAATTCACTATACCCTTCACAAATCTACCCCAAATGTTAACAACTTACATAACCATAGTAGAGTTAGCAAAACTAAGAAATTAACATCGGTGCAATGATATTAACTAAAGTATAGACTTTCTGTGGTTTTTACCATTTTTTCACGGTTTGATCATTTCTGGTATTTATTGCAGGACCGTGTTGCATTTAGTCATCATGTCTCTATAGTCCTGTCCAATCTGTGACAGTCCTTTGTCTTTTCTTGACACTTTGACACTTTGGAAGAGTCCTGGTCATGTCTTATAGTCATTTAAGTTCATCTGATGTTTTCTCGAGAATAGATGTTATGCACTTTTGGAAAATATATCACAGGGGCAATGTGCCCTTTTCACTGCATCATATCAGAGCACTTAATTTCAACTTGATTTTTTGCTGGTGATGATAACCATGATCACTTGGTTAAAGTACTATCTGCCAGGTTTCTACACTGTACAATTATGGTTGTACCTTTCCATATTCTATTTGTTATAAGTGAGTTACTAAATCCAGGTTACACTTGAGGGGAGGAGAATTAATGTCTACTCCTTCAGAAAGGGATATCAAACAATCTGAAATATATGTTAAAACCACCATATTAACATAAATAATTTGGGAGGATACCTAGAGACCAAGCAACTATCCTGTTTCTCCTTAACATTTTGCTCACTAACAATATTAGCATTCATCAATGAATGTTGCCTATTGCAATTATTACTGTGGTGATTTAATGGTGATTTTATATTTTCCTCATTCCTTATATATCATTTTTAATTCTTCTGTAAGAAAAATTTAGTCCTCAATTTATTTATTCAAATATTTATATCAGTCTGATGAAATAAAATAGATTTGGAGGAATAAATTAACAGCTTTAAGACTTATTTTATAGCTACAGAGATCATGACAGTGTGACATTGGTAAAGGGACAGATACTTTATAAAAGAAACAGGAAAAAATAAATAAAATCTCAGCCTAAACCTCATACCTTCTATAAAGATTCACTCAGAATTGATTATGGATCTAAACTATAAAACTTTTAGAAGAAAATACTGGTTTGGCAGTAGATGAAGTCTTAAATATGACACTGAAAGCATGATCCATAAAAGAAAATGTTAAATTAGACTTTATCAAAATTAACTTGCTATGTGAAAGATACTTTAAGAAAATGAAGACAAGCTAAAGATTGGGTAAAAATATTTGTAAATTTTATATCCAGCAAATGAATCATATTCAGACTATGTGAAGAACTCTCAAAATTCAACAACCAGGAAACAAACTATACATTTAAAAATTGGTCAGAACACTTGAATAAACACTTGTTGAAAAGAGATACAATGATGGCAAAAAAACTATGTTTAACCTTAGTCATTAGGGAAAGGCAAATTAAAATAAGATACCACTTCACAACTCAGAGAAAGACTGAATTTAAAAAATACTGACTCTCTTAAGTGCTGGCGAGCATTCAGAGAAAGTGGAGGCCATATAATTGTTGATTGAAATGCAAAATGGTATAGCCACTCTGAAAAATTTGAGCAGCTTCTTATAAAGTCACACATAACACTTACCATATAACTCAGCAATACCACTCCCAGGTATGTAGCCTAGAAAATTGAAAATCAATGTTCAGCCCTAACTGGTTTGGCTCAGTGGATAGAGCGTCGGCCTGCTGACTGAAGGGTCCCAGGTTCAATTCCGGTTGTGGGCACATCCCCAGTAGGAGGGTGCAGGAGGCAGCTGATCGATGTTTCTAACTCTCTATCCCTCTCCATCTCCCTTCCTCTCTGTAAAAAATCAATAAAATACATTTTTTTAAAAATAGAAAATCAATGTCCACACAGGTATCTGTGCAAAAATGTTTATAGTAGCTCTATTCATGTATTTGCAAACACAAAACAAAAAAATGGAAAAGAATCCAGATTTCCTTCAGTGGGTGAATGGATAAATAAACTGTGCATATTCATCAGCAACAGAAAAGAACTGCTGATACTGTAGCACCCTCTTATCTGAAGGAGATACCTTCCAAGACTCCCAGTGGATGCCTGAAACCAGATAGTACCAAACCCATATACTAAATGTTTTTTCCTATACAGACATACCTACTATACAGTTTGTTAGGCTCAGCAAGAGATTAACAGCATTATTAATAATAAAATGGGGCAATTAATAGGCTGTAATAAAAGTTATGTGACTGTGGTCTCTCTCTGTCGCTCTTGCTGGAGACCAGTTCCAGCATGTCAAAATTTCAAAAGTTTCATCAAAAGGTTGATGAGACTTTGGGACTCAACAGGGTTGAGTCACACATGTAGTCACCTGTTGGGAATGGCTGAAGGCGTTTCCCCAAACCTGAATAGGAAACTGATTGTGGCTGCCAGACAGCTAAAAGGCATCTTAATCTACATGGTATTGCCTCCTACTGGCCAAACACGTGCACAGCCATAGACTAATTCCCCCATTCTGACAATGGACTCTGTACCAAATCCTGACCCTTTGAGGTGCATATTTAAAATGCCAAAACTATTCCTGAATCTGTGAAACCATCTCTTTTTTTTCAGTAAATGTCTTGGTGTCACCCATTTCAGGGATCCATTGTGGAAGTCTTTGTATAGGCTCAATGCTATCTGATGCAACACATTGCTGTCAGTTGGAACATATTTTCTGTTCATGTCTTCTCCCCCCAAATTTAATACCTTTTCCATCTTCACTAAGCCCTTATGCACTGTGGCTGTAACTTTTGCAGTTTGAGGTGTGACAGCAAAACTAGCACAGATTTCATTTTCCTTTTTCACAATTTCACAGATAGAAGATTCATTCTTACCATTAGATCTTAGCAACTTCAGCATATGATTTTTCCCCCCTTAACATTGAGAACTATCTTTATTTCACTTAAAGGAAGCACTTTACAGCTTCTTTTTGGCCTATTTGAGTTGCCAGCATCTCTACTATTGCATTTTGGGTCTACTATTAAGTAAAATAAGGGTTACATGAACACAAGTACTGTGATGCTAAGACAGTCGATCTGATAACTGAGGCAGCTACTAAGTGACTAACTGGTGGGTGGCTACACACTGTGGATACACTGTCCACAGGGGTGATTCATGTCCTGGGCGGAATGGCGTGGTGCAGTGTGAGATTTCATCATGCAATTGGAAAGTTATGAATTGTTTATTTCTGGAGTTACCCATTTAATATTTTCAGACCTTGGTTGAGAGTAGGTAGATGAAACCAGGCAAAGGGAAACTGCCAAGTGGGAAACCATAGTTAAGGGGCGGGGAGGGGCTACTATATGTGCAACAGCTCAGGTGAATCTCGTAGGTGGGAGGCTGAGTGAAAAGCCAGTTTCTGAAGATTATATACGGTATGATTCGATTTGTATGACATTTCAAAAAGAAAAAAAAAGACAAATGATATTTTCAAAAAATAGATCAGTGGGTGCCAGCTGTGGGGTCAGGTGGGACGTGGCTAGAGAAGGAGAGCACAATGTTGTGATGAAACTGTTCTGTGTCTTGATTGTGGTGGTGGTTACACAAACCAGTGCACATGTTAAAATTTATTGAACTGTACAGGAAGAGAAAAAAGTCAATAGTATTGCATGAAAATTCTAAGTGTAAAAATTAAAAAAGAAAATCAATGCAGACTCGAGGATAATGATCTCATTCCTTGTTAAAACCCAACACTATTGTTATTTCTGTTTTTTGCTCAAATTGTTTCAGCTGTGACTATTGGGACCTCTTTCAGAGCTCCCGTGTACATGTGGTTTTAATTGGCATTGTTTATGAAGATTTTATCAATGAGATTCTAACCTTAACTGAAAAGTCATGAAAGGGTGATTAATTGTATAATTGTTCATTGGAAAGTGATTAAACTTCTGATTATTCCATTTTATTAGAGATAGCATCTGGTTGGTCTACATTAGTTCCTAATAGATTACTTACTTTGATATACATTCTTACTTTGTAATAAATGAATTCATATTTTCCATTTCAAGATATATATTGATTTGTACCATTTTTCCTTTTAGCCTCACAGGACTCACTCTCTCTCTCTCTCTCTCTCTCTCTCTCTCTCTCTCTCTCTCTTTTAACTGATTTTTCCCCTAGCTAGTGCATTGAATAGGTGGATGCTTATTTGAGATCCAAAGAAATATATTACTGACAATTATGTAACATTATTTGATTAATTTATCAAAAGCAGAAAATATCTTTGTGCTTTCTACCAGGAATTGATGTCAATATTTGAAAGCATAACTAAGGACTACATAAAGAATTGGGTTAGCATTAGTTTTGGTAATTACATCATTATTTCCTTTAGTAACTAGAATACTTAATGACATACCTACTAAACAATTATGCTACAAAGTAATACTTATAAGTAAAACATTTAACATAATTTGACAGAAAATTATTTGATAGAATATTTTAAAAGAATAATAAAACTTCCATGTGTTCTTGGGACAGTATCCTCTTAGAAATAGTGTAAACAATTCTAGGTATAATCAAAATGCATTTCAGACTTGCAAATAGATTTCCGATGCCCTAGAATCTCAGATGGAAGGCGGGGAGGGTGGGTGGGTGGGAAGAGATAAGCCAAAGAACTTGTATGCAAATATGCATAACCCATGGACACAGATAATAGGGTCGTGAAAGCCTGGGGTGAGGTGGGGAAGGGCAAGGATGGGCTAGAAGAGGTCAATGGTGGAAGAAGGGGGGCATATGTAATGTTTTCAACAATAAAGATTTTAATTTTTTTTAAAGTATAAGCTAATCCTTATACATACCTATCAAGAGAAAAGGGGAAACATTTCTGGATATGTGTGAAGGACTTACTGTGTGTAAAAGTGCTGGCCTCCAATAAGGTGGACTTGTGTGGCTTGGTTGCCATATATCTTTTGGATTTTTAGAAGGATTGCTATTTGTGGGAATTGAACCTGTTATGGTTGCTACAGGCTATGGACAACACAAACATACACAGAGAAATAGTTTAATTGATGTTGATAATAAAAGGAGATTGACCCCAAGGCAGGCAGAACATAGCAAGGACAGAGGTTCCATTTTCTATACAATTATGAATGTGTTTTAATGTCATAATGTTTTGATTATCCATTATAAACAATAGTAATAATAGCTGTAACAAATCAAAATAATATTAGCTTTACCTGAGTCACTACCTACCCTTCCTCTACTCCCTAGTATTACCATCTTGGGTGAACATTTTTTAAAAAGTAAAATACATGTCAGGTGCATTAAATAGTTAAAATGAACATTAAAAAAATTAGGAAGTAATGGAATAGAATAATTAATAACTCTGTGGTGAAATAAACATTTTTATTATTTGGAATTATTAGAAGCTACGATGAAATATGTGTGCATATTGATCTCCAGCAAAAAATAGAAATAAAAACTAAATAAAATGATAATATTATATGTTATAGATATCTTTCTCAAGATGATGATGATTATGTATATTCAAATTTGTAAGAAAGATTCAAGATTTCAAATAAATTAGTGGGCAAACAATATGGTAATTTATAAAAGAGGAAATAAAATTGGTAAATGGGGTAAATAGCATCTCTAGTTATCAAAGAAATGTAAAATCTTAAGATATTGTTCGTAAAATTAACAAAGCCCCAAATATTCAAAGCTAGTGATACTGCAGATAAATTGCCATATTCATTCATTACTGCTAACTTAGTAATTTCGCAGAGACTTTCTGAAAAACAATATGGCAAAGAATTAGGTTTAATAGACTTAAATATTATATTTTCATTTCTAGTTTTGTCTCAAGTAAAGGCAGTTTCTTTGGAAAAGACAAAAATGCTAGGAAAAATAGAAGGCAGCAGGAAGAGAGGAAATATGAGATTGATTGATTCCATAAAGGAACCTATAGGCACAAGGAATAGGGCTGTTGAAAAGAGGGCATTGTGGACTCACTCATTCATAGAGTTGCCGGAAGTAGGAGCTGAATTAACGTCAAGTAACATACACTCAATAAGTAGAAGCCAAGTATCCTCAAGTATGTTCACTGTAGCTCTAATAATTGTAGCAAATCATGAATAAAAGTACTCAATACTGATACATTTTACTAACACATAGTACAACAAAAATATGTGCATACATACAGATGTGTGTACGTTTGTATGTATGTATGTGCGTGTGTATTCATATTCATAAATATGAAGGAAATGTGGAAAAACTAATATGTTTATGACATAAGCTAAGTGAAAACAGTCTTAAATGCATTAATGTTGCAGATATAGAAACGTGTCACCAATTATTGACAATGGGTAGTAAATAGTTTAACTGCACAAACCAACATTAATTCATTGGCTTGCTAATCTGTTAACATAGCAAGGTAATACATTTATTTACTCAGATCTCTGCCTTTCTGCTTATCTAAACTACCTGCTATAAAAATACTATCATTGATATCTTGACTATATACAAAAGTAACGTATTGACTTAAACTGAATGACTAAATTTTGAAAAATGACGAAGTTGGGGCACCATACCAGGTGATGTATATTTCAATCTGGTGGGCTTTTCTTTAACTCAAATGTTACACCTAAATATCATGCATTGAATCCTAATATAGGGCTTATTTTCATTAAGTTGATAGTGAATTTTAAAGTAGGTGGAGGCATGATTTTTTAACTACCAAACCATTCCATTGATCCATTTATTTACCCACTTTCAATATAAATATTTCTTGGGTCTCCAGGATGTGCTTGGAACTGTCTCTGTCATTATTGAGCACATACTTTTAGAGAATTAAGGTGGTTGCCACAAACTCCTTGGTGCCCTGCCTAGACCCTCTGGGAACCTTTTTACTGTGCCTACTCCTAATTGCCATAGTAGAATATTGTGGTAATGACTCACAGCTGTAACTTCCCCTAAAATAGTGCTCTGAGGAGCCTGGAGTCCTCTTGCCTGGAGATACCCAGGAATTAAGCCTCTGTGTCTCCAAATGCCTTTTGGCAGCCTGTATGCAAAGACTGATTGATGCTGTGTGTAAAAGTCCAATAGCCTTACTTCAAGGCAGGGTATACTCTTCATGGGACAGTTTATGTTTCAAAGCTCCACTGTGTGATGAGTCTGAAGCTAAACTTCATCCCAACTACACCTTTGCTTAATGTCCTCCTCTTCCCTGTCCTGTTCCCTCACTCCAATACCGGTTTCTTCTGAGAGCCCCCTCTTAATAAGCTACTTGCCTCATGAATCCCATGTCAGGCTCTGCTTATAGAGAATCCAATCTAAGAAGATGATTAAACAAGCAATTACAATTATGTATTATGTGTGCTATGAACGGTGAAGCAGGGTGAGGAGTAGAAAGCTCTGAGTATACAACAGGGGTTTTATCTTAGATTAGAGGGTCAGGGCTATCATCCCCAAGGAAAGAACATTTAAATTAAGACCCTGTGTCTTTTATCTATCTTGTTTTAAAGTAGCATGGCCTGCATTTGTGAAGTGTCTGCCATGGCTGAGGATGTAGCTTTGATCATGACCATCAAGAAAATAATCAGTCCATCTCATGACTGAGCCCTTATTCTCATTAGCTTCAAACTGGAAACACTGGTCACTGACGAGAGTGAAGCCACTTCGCAGAGTGACAAGTTACTCAGGCACGATACCCATCTCTCCACATTAGGAACTGTCTTAGGAAACAACCGTGACACCATTGAGCATGTCTGTCAACCTGCATGTGTATACACATGTACATGTAGTTCTCCACATGTGCGTGTTTATCGTTAGCATACTCATTTTGGTAATAAAAACTGGCCAGTAGAATTTGGGTGGTGGCCAGAATAATACTCTACTTAGTACAGTTCTATTATGAGCCTCTAGAGCAGTGGTTCTCAGCCTTCCTCATGCCATGACCCTTTAACATAGTTCCTCATGTTGTGGTGACCCCCAATTTCATTGTTACAAATTGAACATTATTAAAACATAGTGATTAATCACAAAAACAATGTGTTTTCTAATGGTCTTAGGCGACCCCTGTGAAAGGGTCGTTTGACCCCCAAAGGGGTCGTAACCCACAGGTTGAGAACCGCTGCTCTAGAGCTATGTCTCTGTTTAATGTCCTTGAAATAATGCTTTTCTTAAACTAAATTTTGGAGTTAAAATCCATATTGTGAAACAGAGAGGTCGAGTATTGATTCTCGTTTAAGGCACCAATTCCTGCTTAAGGCAATAATCACTAAGATCTTGGAGGAGAGAGGGGTACAACTTTAAAGAAAAAAGCCATGTGCACAGCAGTTATGATGACAAGAAATAAGAAGCTGAACAATCCCAATGGTTTAGTTGCTTATGGTGCGCCGTATACTAGAAAGCACAATTATATATACTTTTCAAATGGTTAATTTCATGTCCCAATCACATTAAATATTATTGATCAAAGACAATAATAAAGCCAGTGATCCCTGTGTTTCAATGTTTATAAGGCAAAATCAATTTAACATAATTATATTTGAAATAATTCTGTTTTAAGGTATACAATATGGTTTATCTATTAAAAGACATGTTTAAGAATTCTCTTTATGTCTATAAAGACAAAAACTTAGAAGTATCAAAAGACTTACTGAGGATAGCACAGGGACATTATGGCCACTGTAAGGATATATTTAGGTTCTCATGTTCAAACATTACTTTGAACAGCAAAGTTTATTACTTTTGAGAAAATAAGTAAAATATTTCTAAGATTTGAGGACAAGAAATTAAGCATCCAAATATGATGTTTTTCAAGTTCCTTGGGAAAATTTATATTTTAACATTAATAGTTTTTTTCAGTATAATTATATCATAATATTTGGTTGATCTTTATTTAGAAACTTTTGAATTTTGTAAGTAAATTCCAGATAAAATAATAGTCTATTATATAGCAGAATTTGAAAATGTATTGATAATGTCTTTTTTGGGGGACTTAACAGTACATAAAATTTATGTCGTTGTTATTAGGAGCAAAAGTTATAATAGAAAACGTCTCTCAAACATTTACAGGAGGAAATAGGGGAAGGAAAATATTTGTACTAAATAGTGGTTTAAGTGCCATTTTAAGTGGAAACTATGGTAGGTGTTAAATATGCAATTATTTTATTACAGATTCCTTTAAAAAAAAACACAGTTCAGCTAAAAGCTCTGTTATACCTCAACAAATTGTAAAACTGAAGGGCTCTTGGGTTTACAGCTCTTTGAAGGGAATAGACTAACCCAATGTTGTACTTAGCCCCAAAGTAAATTAATTACTTAGGGCTTATGTGGTTTTCTGAAGGACACAATCATTCTGGAGATGGGAGTTGTTTATGTGAAATGGTATATTGAAGTCAGAATCTAGGCAAGAAAGTAGTGAGTAATATGCAAAACAGAAATGCCAAGCACAGTTAATTTACAACTTAAAAATTTCAGAATGTAAGTTTAGGTTAAATGCTGTGGAGATTTAATTGAGATAACTGCATTCTTACTGTAACATATCACTTTCTGATAGGTAAATTAGCTGGCATTTATTCATTGAGAACCTGCATATACAAGACACTAATAATTGACCAAAGCAGGCATTAAGTCTAATTGAGGAAATGGGGCTTGATAGAATGAATCTATATAATGTTAAAATATAAATATATGATATTGTTACAAATAATAACATACTTAGTTCAATAGCCATGGCTAGTTAGAAAATGAGACACTCTATAAATTTAAAATTTCACCTGTGGTATTTAACATTTTCCAAATAGCATAAATGTGTATCCAGCTTAAAAAATACAACAGTACCAACCCTTTAAAGCTTAGTGTGTTCTCCTTCCTGGTCAAGTTCCTCTCTGGAGCTGAGATTACAATGAAGATAAATTTTTTAAAAAAGGTGAATAGGAAAAAAAATCCAATATAGCTCTAAAATGTGAGTTTAGATGCTTTAACTCTAATCACCTCTTTTATTTTACATAGCAGTATTACCCAGGATTTTTGGATTATTCTGATTTGTTTTATTTTTAACATTCAAATTAGACATTATTATTATTTTTTCCACCAACATTATTTTAGATTTACCTTTCATTTGCCTCCCCCCCCCCCCCAAGTCCATCTTTAATGTTCTTTTGGGAGGGCCTGGTTCTAGTAAGCTCTTTAAGTTTTTGTTTATCTAAAAATGTTCTTTTCACTGTTTTTGAAAGATAATTTGTCAGAGTACATAAATTATATTCTGATTTATTTTATCACAAATATAATACTTCACTGACATCGCTTTCACTGTTGTTGCTAGTAAGATTTCAAATTACCTCTGATGGGTAGATTTTGTTTTTACTGCTTTTAAAATATTCTTTTTCTCTTTAGCATTATACATTTGATTCTATATATTGGCTTATTTTTTTTACCCTGTATGAGAAGTATTGTCATATACCTGGAGTTTTCTTTTTCTGAATAATTCTGCCTTTCCAATATTTTAGGTATTCTCTTTTTCTAGATTTTCTCTCTTTGTAGAATATTTTGATGAACTTTGAAACATCCCTCTTTTTTTTTTCTATGTCTCATCACCACTCTTTCTCTCTCTTTCTTTCTCTCTCTCAACTACATTTTCTCCATACCATAGTCCCTGTAATTTCTTCACATCTATCTTACAATTGACTAGTTTTCCATTGGCATGATTCTATGGGCTATAACTTTGTCTATCCATCCATCCGTCCATCCATCCATCATCCATCCATATGTCTATATTTAATAAGGAATTGCAAAAAAATAGGGAAAATACAGACAGAAGAGGAGAGTGTTTCTAAATTCTCAGCTTTACTTGGGGTCAACAAACCTGAAGTTCTAATCCTGACGTAATATAGTATATTTATTTATCCCCAGAGGATTTGCTTCTTCATTGGTTTTTGCTGAAGTGTTAGGTTTTAATCCTTTTACCTATTTTATTCTCATCCTTAATATTAGTTTTTTAACCCTTTTTATGGGTTTGCTAAAAATAAATGTAGAAAAGATGATAAAAAAAGAAAATGTGTATTGCCCAAAGTACAAGTTTTTTAACTAAAGACAGTATGCAAATAGGCCAAAGATAATGTTCCAAGTTCCTTGCTAGTTCCCTTTTTTGTATTTCTCCGGTATAGCCATCTTCAGGCAGGCCTTTAGATTCAAGGGAGCAGTCAAGGAAGGTAATTGGATGCTAATGTTTCATTCAGCCCTCTCCTGGGAACATTCCAAATACCTTCTGTGGTCTTTTTTTTTTTTTTAATCATTTTGTGTTGAATGTTTGCCTGGCTTACTTTGGAAAAATAACAGGAAAAAATGCTATAACCACAACTTGTTTTGTTTGCAAAAAAAAGAAAAATACCTATAGATTTTGTGTACTGTGGTGTCCACGTTCCTGTGGGTGAGTAAAACTAGACGAGGGGAGAAGTGATGTGTAGAGAAGACAGGACTTTTTGAGAACTCAGAAGGGCCATAAAATGCATCCTCCTAAGAGGCCCATTTTAGTAAAATTGGATCAAAAATGGAACCTGGAAGCTGTTGACTAATATTAAGCAATACTCTATAAATACTGGAGAGACAAAAGCATGTAAGGCAGGGTATCTTCCTGAGGGACTTCTTCTGTAGTGGGGGCAGCTGGCATAGACACAGAAACTCAGTGGCAATTCCAGGTAGAGAGGTGGAGCCCCTTTCTGATGTTTTACTTGGGACCCTATTGTTTAACTTTTTTCAGGACCAAGTAAATTCTATTTTAATTATTATTGTTACTGGGAAAGATGGTGAATATTTGCAAGGCAGCAAGGCCTGCTGCCAGGTACGGGCTCTGGGATCAGAAAGGCCTGGGTAATCATTTTGTCAGAACTAAAATACTCCCACTGAAGATGGCCCCTACACACTAACTCATCATTTAATCCAGACAAGTGATATAGTTGCTCTTCTAATTATTAGTAAATGAGTAATAAATGGTGGAAGTCAGGCAATAGGGTGTATCTAAATTTGACTGCAATCATTCCTGCAAACTTGCCTGTCTGTCCATTGGGGAAGATTAAGGAAATACTCAATAGCTGAGATTATTGATTCATCTAATTAAGTGGCAGCTCTAGGTTAGCAAGGCATTCCTATTCTTTATTTTTGGCTGTAAAATTTTACATATATGTATTGGAATGAGAAAGAGGGCAGTCTTCTCTGCTATGAAGGCTCATTCTTTCCAAGACTGTCAATTGTGCTAGGCAAAATGGCAAATCCTAATATGTGTTGGATATGCATATACTTTGCAGGCTACTACATGGAACACATGACCGTCACACTGTAGAAACACCTTCTAGAACAAGAACAACACAAACCTCACACTTTACCTGCCCAACCACACTCTGCCATCTGAGGTTTCCTGACTGAGCCTGTGGCCCTTTCAGCCTATGCTTCATTCTTCAAGCAGATTTATTTCTCTAAAAGGACCATCTGATCACCTCTCCTTCCTGTTTAGTTATTGTTATTCCTTAATGTTTCCCCTTACCGATTAGGATTAGGTTTAAGCCTCTTTGCCTTAGATACAAGCCTCTTATGGCAGGCTTCTTGTCTACCATATTTTGCCATTCCCTGACCCTTCCCCACATGCAGTCCTTAGAAGAGACAGAATTCCTATGTGTTTCTTAGGCTTTGCACAAGGTTCTTACTGTGTGTAGTGCTCCTGTTATTGCCACCTTTCCTCACCCTTACTCCTATAGTCCCCCGTTTTGTTTTTATCCTTGATCTCTATAAGTTGTAATTATCCTGTGGGATATAGTCTGTAAATCTTCAGTCTGGCCTTGATGGTTATTCTCTGAATTCTCTCAACATAGCACACCAGGCACATCATTATAATTATCCACTTGGTTGACTGACTTTCTTTACTGGTTCCCTGGTTAGTAAGTAAGGAGCTCATTGAAGGCAGAGGCTGTGCTTTGCTCATCTGTTCCTCCGGTGTCCAGCTTAGTGACAAACACAGTCAGTGAATAAAATACATTCTGGTTTCATTATTAAGCTTAAGTAAATGCTTATTAAAGCATAAAATCATCCTGGGACACATCTGCTGTAGAGCTTCTACTCCTTCTAAGAAAGAAGAGAATATCATGACTTAGCTAAATAAGAAGAGCTAAATCATTCATGAACCCGAGTGTCAACACAGGAACGATCTTTCTCTTCCAAATTTGTCTTCAGTTAGGGAAGCTTATGCAAAGTTAACTTGCTGACCTAAGTCAAAACCTTTTCATGGTAACAATAGTGGAATTCAGAATAACTTATTATATATAAATTTTTAATCAGCTTGGGAACTGATTCAGATTGGAGAATTATTTGCTCTGACTCCTTTTAAAATCATTAAAATCTTCATTCTATTACTACTTGGTTTAGAAAAGCTGATATTAAAAACAAACCAAAACATACAAATCTATAATAATAAAAGCATAATATGCTAATTAGACTGGGCTGCGAGGGAAACCCGTGTCCCGGGTGCCAGAGGGAAGCCGGTGCTGGCAGCCGGGGGAAGGAAGGCCTACTCTTGCACAAATTTCGTGCATCAGGCCTCTGGTATTATATAATTAAATACCATGTGTATATTTTCACCCCTGGTTATTATATTTATGAAATACTTATATAACTATATATCTAGATGTTGATTGTCTTACAGGTGCTCAGTTATGTCTTAACTGAAAATTTATAGATGGTAATTCTCATAAATTCAGTTTACATATTTTCTGGCTCAGCACCATAACAGAAGTGTAATACATGTTTTTTATAATGATGTTAAAATGTTCAGTTGCGAACGTGGTCAGGGCTATGGTCACAAAATCTTCCTATTCCCTGTTCAATGAATAATTCAAGTAGTAGCCTTCATACTCCTCATAAGACAGAGAAGATATATCTATTCCCAAATCTTGTTTTCTGTTATTGAGATGTAAGGAGCTACTGCAAATGCAAAGTCTCTAGGGCCTTGTTACAGGGGCAAGCTTTAAGTTTCCTTTGTGAACTCAAAGGGATATGCCAAGAGAAACATCAGAATAGAATCTCTAGTGAAAAAGCAGGAACAATTTCAGGGTCTGTGTCAATATAACATGAAAAGTTTATGTGTATTCATCAAAATAATTTGTGTGTGTGTGTGTGTGTGTGTGTGTATGCATGTAGTGGTGGGTTTTTTTTCACTTATTTTGTGTTTTATGACCATAACCAAATATGGAAATCTTTTTAAGGGTGTTATTTGAAAATATATAATCTTGCACACAGATGTGTGGATGGCAATTAAAAAATTATGCATTTTATGTATGATTATAATATGGTGCTAAACATTAATTAGCTACTTGTCATTAAATATATGAGAATCTCTAAAAACTATTTGTGAATTTATATGTGGGCATCAAAACAAAGAAGTAACTGTAAACTGAAATGCACAGCTGTATGTGACTATTTGAATGACCCTGTAACTATTATTCATTGGATAAAAGCAAAGTAAGCCTTTCGTTAGGTTCCTGAACTATAACCATTAGAACATAGTATCTATTAGATGCTCTGCGAAGTAGCTATTTTTATATTTATTGGGAAGTGTTCTTAAGTCAAAAATTTGCATCTGTGCATTAGAGGACCCTTCAAACTTCCCTTAAAATATGTAAAAAATATAGCAAAACCATTTCTCAATGTTCCTAAAAAATATTGTGTTTCATGAGAGAAAATAGCATTAAACTTTAATAACAAATTTTCCATGATCATGGACAAACAAGTTATTGTTTTTTTTCCATAGGTATTGATTTAATGAAACCAACTATTTTTTACACTATTAACTTTCCCATTTTTAAGTGTTACCTGGAAAGAAAGTCCTAAGTGAGTATTCTAAAAAATATTGCCTCATTTATAATTTTGAATAATATTTTCATAAGAAGTCTGATGACAAAGACAGCCCAAACAGGAAAAACAATAGAAAAGTTTATGACGTATAAAATGAATTCTTCAAAAGAATTTTGTTTCAAAATGCCAAGGGTTATAAGTCAAATATATGCAGCACATATTACTATTTATTACCTTGCATTGGCTGAAATTCATCTCTCCTGACAACCCTGGGTAAATCATCTTACATATTTCATAAAATATGAGTGCTGGTCCTTCTCTGAAGATGCCACTTAGTGTGTGAACTCACTGCCATTGGCTGCATCCCAGTTGCTGTAAGCTCCCTTAAGACCACTACTTCTCCAGAGTCCTGTGGCAGTTAAATCAGAGAAGAAAAGGTATTTATAGAAAACATATGCAAAAGGTTGATAGCTCGTCCAGTTTTCAGTGCACAGACTGACAGCTAAATACAAATTGAGAAATGTAAGTTTCACTTTGAGCAAATTTACTGGGTGAAAACCTCATTTTTTCATTTCATTTGAATATGTTCACTGCTTCTCAGAATATGCAACTTTATAGTGAGCATATTTTTTATTCTTGAAGGCTCATTATTTTACAGTGAGGTTACTGAACCTAGACCACGTAGAGCAGATTACCTAGCATAATATTAATCAAAATATGCATGGCAAATGGGATTCCAAACAGTGCCAAATAGGCATCTGCTTTTAACACAGAATAAAAAAGGGCATTTAGCTCCTTTATTAAAAGGTATTATGGGCAATTTATTTTTAAGCCATCTCTCTAACACCATTAACTAGCATATAATTTAATGGACTCCCAAGCAACTTGACTTTTACTGTTTCCTTCAAAACATTAAATTGAATAAGCAAGTTGATATAAAAGATGCCTTTGACCCTGAGAGAAGATTCAAATCATTAAGAATAAATTTAATGATCTTTTAGATACATCTAAGAGTCACTTTGGGGCTTACAAAATAACATATTTTCTGTTGCCATATATGATATGATGTTCATGGGGAAAAATAAAGCCAGGGCCATTTGTAATGAGATTATTTATATTCTCTTGGTAATCCTTATCAATTTTATAAGTTTGGCTTAAATTTGAACATGGTTGCCAGATGCCCTAATATTTCTAAACAAACAAATGAAAGGAGGCTCTCTCAGTTTTAATAAGGAAGAAATGAATTTTATTATTTCTATTTAGAAAATTTTGGACAGGTTAGTGTACTAGATTTTTTACTATTTTTTATAGTGTTTTGTTTGTTTTTAGAGAAAAGAAAGCAATTCGCTTCATCAAAATGTAGTCAAACAATTTTATACTGAACAGACTGTGGGGGGCCCCTGGCAAGGCACAACGGGCGTTCTTAAAAATGTTGTCAGCTGAACCCAGGGCGCAGGCAGAGCCATGCCCTGGAGGCGGTCCTAGCCCAAAGGCAAGGACATCAATCAGTCTGACCTTTCCAGCCCTGGTGCTAGGGGCTGGATCTCACTATGTCACCAGAAACTCAAGGCCCACCCAGATGTGATGTAACTTCCTGTTACTTCGAGTATAAATTAAACACGTGGTTCCGGTGCTGGGCCCCCTGTCTGTCCCTCCATCAGAGGCCAGAAGCCCACCCGTCCCGCTTCTCCTTCTATTTCTGTCTCTTTATTTCATTTCTCAATCCCAAGCGCCTCTACTCAAAGAACCGGTTCGCTCTCTTTCCGTGCTGCTCACGGAGAAGAGAGACCCCCCACGATAACAGACAATGGGGGTAATGATAGGATTGTAAAAAATATCTAGGCTAAGATGTATAAACAAAACTCAAAATTCTGATATGTTTAATTGGTTGAAAATTTTGAATGGTAAGCGACAAACAAAACTTAGATTTTAAAAGTAATGCAAGGATGCATGCTCCTCTTAAAGAAGTAAAATTATTTGAGAATACGATTAAATGAAAAACAGCAATAAAGACAACAGTAAAACCTTGATATCACCCACCCACCCCATCCTTCCACAATAAGATTCTACTATCCTACTGTACATAAATATTATAAACAATTTGGGAGATTATCCATTAAGGCCTTTTCCTACATTTACCTAACTATGTCTTTATATCTACATATCATATGCATGTGCCATAAAGGGAGTATATATGTACACTAGGGCCCGATGCACGAAATTTCATGCAAGAGTAGGCCTTCCTTTCCCTGGCTGCTGGCATCAGCTTCCCTCTGGCACCTGGGATCCGGGCTTTGCTCTGGCCCCTGCTTCATCCAGATGGATGTCCAGAATGATGCCCAGAAGGACGTTTGGTCTAATTAGCGTATTATTCTTTTATTACCTACTAGAGGCCCGGTGCACAAAAATTTGTGCACTGGCGGCGGGAGGGGGGGTGTCCCTCAGCCCCACTTGTGCCCTCTCACAGTCTGGGACCCTTCGGGAGATAACAACCTGCTGGCTTAGGCCTACTCCCGGGTGGCAGAGGGCAAGCCCAATCCCTAGGTGCCTGCCCCGCAGCCCCTGGTTGGGCTCAGAGCAGGGCTGATTGGGGAGTTGGGGAGCCGCCCCCTGTCACGCCCAGAGCAGGGCGATCGGGGTTGTGGTGCTACCACTGTCACAGAGCCGGCCGATCAGGGTGTTGGTGCGCTGCCCCCTGTCACACACAGAGCAGGGCCCATCAGGGGGGTTGGGGCACTGCCCCCTGTCGCACACAGAGCAGGGGCGATCAGGGGGTTGGGGAGCTCCCCCCTGTCATGCACAGAGCAGGGCCAATGAGGGGTTTGGGGAGCTCTCCCCTATCATGCACAGAGCAGGGCCGATCAGGGGGTTGGGGAGCCCCCCCCTGTAATGCACAGAGCAGGGCTGATCAGGAGGTTGTGATGCCACCCTCAGTCACTCTCAGGGTAGGGCCAATTGGGGGGTTGGAGCACCGCCCCCGTCACACTCACAGCATGGTCAATGGGGAGGTTGGGGTGCTGCCCCGTCATCCACAGAGCAGGGCGGATCAGGGGGTTGGGGCACTACCCCCTGTCATACTCAGGGCAGGGCCGATGGGGTGGTTGCGGCTCCACCCTGTCACACACAGAGCAGGGCCCATGGGGTGGTTGGGGGCCACACCCCCTGTCACACACAGAGCAGGGTCGATCAGGGGGTTGGGGAGCTCCCCCCTATCAGGCACAGAGCAGGGCT
>NW_006299705.1:13774312-13787002 GCF_000327345.1 Myotis davidii
TTGTTTACTTTCTGTATTTGAAACTTTGTTGCGACTCCAGCTCTGAGATCCCGGCTGACTGAAAACAGGTTTCTGGGGTTTTGTTTAGCTTCTATATTTGTAACAGTGTTTCTTGGCAGCTCAGAGCCCAGCAGCGGCAGGTGGGGAATGTTGGAGTCCTCTGTCACTGAAACAAGTAAGCCTCCTGTTTGTGTCAGTAGCCTGGTTGCCGGCCTCCATCTTAGCTGGCAATTAATTTGCATATCGCCCTGATTAGCCAATGGGAGGGTAGCAGATGTACAGCTAATTACCATGTTTCTCTTTTATTAGATAGGATACTAGAGGCCCAGCACTCGAAATAGGGCAAGACACAGACCCCCCCCACACACACACACACACACTGCACGGGACCTAGACTCACTCTGCTGCGCCACTGTGGGTGGGACTCATCAATGCACCTCCAGGTGACTGGTCATTTGTGTGTTATGGCGTTACTGCCACAGGCATTTTATAATATAGATTATAAAAAGCCAGTGACCATAACGCTGGGACGCTGGAATGACCAAACGACCAGTCACCAGGAGGTGCATGGAATACCTCTTGGTCCCTCCCCCATCCTGAGCTTCTCACAGTGGCAGGGTGGGGCTTGCAGATCACGTGGCATGGCTCATGGGGCACCGCATGGCTCGTGGGGTGCAGAGCAGCTCACAGCTTGCACAGAGAGGCGAGGTGCAGCGGCAAGCTACTCGTGCTGGGCCTCTAGTTATAGATCATTTTCACAGAATTTATTTTCTTTTTACTTTAAATAAAATGGACTTTAATGCTTTGGTACATATGTCTTTTATTTTTCCTACTTTTTTACTATTTTTGGCTACAGATGACACTAAGTATTTTAAAACATTTCCCTACTGATAGATATTTGGATTATTTTAAGTTTTTGTTTATAATCTAAAGAAATCCTTAAGTCTGTGAAATAGATTTCTAAGCAATTAATTGGTTTCATAGACATTGCAAAATGATCTCTGAATTTGTTACTGCTTTGTAACCCTCCCTCCAAGAGTTGGTAAGAGTATTATTTATTTCAGATCCTCATCAAACCTCTATTATTACAAACATTTATTTTTTGTTAATTTATTGGTAAAGTGTTTTATTCTTTTAACATGAATGTTCATTATTACGAGTGAGATTAAACATTTTTACATGTTTATTGTATGCATACACACACAGTCTCACATAGTTTATAATCTTAATCTTAACTGTAAAAAACAACTCATCCTGGTAGATTTTATTTTCTTTATTTTGCAAAAGGAAAACATGGTTCAGAGGTGTTCAGTGACTTGCCTGAGGGCTCGCACTGACAGGGGGCAGAGTTAGAGTATATTACTCTATCCCACTGGCCCCAGAGCTGGAGCTTCTTGCAACCCACTGCGCTGCCCGCCATCATCCGCATCCTCTGGCCATTCCTGCGAGCTGAAACAAGAAGGCAGAGCATTGCCTTGTTTGCCATCAGCTGGGAATGTGCATATAGCAAACACAAATATTTCACAGCTCTGTGCATGTCCATGAATGACTTTGAAAGCCTACTGATTTTTGATTTGGAGGCTCCAAGTAAATATCAGGGAGCAGGAAACTTTTCAAATATGGAGTTGTGAATATGAGGATTGTTCATATAAACACAAACACACAATCCATATATAATGTACATATTAGTATGTACACATATATTTGAATTGCTTTTAAAAATATTCTATGCAATTGCTTTATCATTATTCTGTGGAATACATTTCTACATTATGTATATTATCCTTTATTTATTGCATATTTTCCAAACGTTTTCTTCCAGCTTGGCCCTTCTGTTTTAAATCTTTAATCACAAGGGAGATTTGAATATCTGTGTAGTCAAATATATCAATCTTTCCTTTATGTCTTTTGGTATTTGGTCTTATTTAGAAAGGACATCTTCATCACCTACAAAGAAAATACATAGTCTTTTTATTTAAAAATATGTTTTTATTTATTTCAGAGAGGAAGGGAGAGGGAGAGAGAGAGAGAAACATCAGTGATGAGAGAGAATCATTGATTGGCTGTCTCCTGCACGATCCCTACTAGGGATTGAGCCCCCAACCTGGGCATGTGCCCTCACAGGGAATACAATTGTGACCTCCTGGTTCTTAAGTCGACTCTCAACCACTGAGCCACACCTGCCAAGCTATATAGTCTTTGTGTGTGTGTGTGTGTGTGTGTGTGTGTTTATTTATTTATTTTTTCTTTATTGATTAAGGTTTTACATATGTGTCCTTATCCTCCCATTGCCTCACCCCACCCCACTCTCATTCATGCCCTCACCCCCCTGGTGTCTGTGTCCATTCATCATGCTTATATGCATGCATATAAGTCCTTTGGTTGATCTTTTCCCCTTCCCCCCACCCTGTAGTCTTTTAAAAGAAAAAACAAAACAGAAAACTTTCAGCACTTTAATCCACCTTGAATTAATATTTGGTGTATATATAATCATGTTGGCCTTTTTAGTCACCTCTTTTATTCCAAGAGGCAACTCATTTGTCCTGAAGGTATTTTTCCATGTAACTATAATTTCCCCTGATTTCAAATGTTCCCTTTATCTCTTCATATATATCCTTTTTTAAAAATTTTATTATCTTCTACTGATCTGTGTCTATTCCTAAATCAAGAGACATCCTGTTTTAATGGTTGAATTTTACAATATATGATAGGGAAAAACATCCCTCCACGATGCCCTTCTTTACCAAATTTCTTCAACATTTTCTAGAAGGAATTTAATTTAGCTTTTTAAATGTCATACATGGATTTGTTGTATTTGTATTAAAATCTATATAAGTTATCTGTTGCTATAGAACAAATTACTCAAAAACTTAACAGCTTAAAACTGCTATATTACTAACTAAATAACAACAACAACTATCAGAGTGTTTGTGGGTCAGGAGCCCTGGCATGGCTTTGCTGGATGCCTCTGCCCCAGTCACAAACATGCAGTCAGAGTGTCACTGGGGCTGCAAACATCTCAAGTCTGGATTCAGGTAGGGTAAGCATCCAGGCTGGTGTCAGGATTCTGTTCCTCATGGACTGCTGGATTGAGGACCTTATTTCCTTTCAGCTGCTGGCAAAAGGCCACCCTCAATTTCTTGCCACATGGACTTACCCAGCTTACAACATGGCTGCTGGCTTCCCTTAGAACCAGCTACAGAGAGTGGGAAAGAGACTGAGCAAGACAGAACCAGAGTCTTATTGTTACCTAATGTCAGAAGTGACAGCCCATCACTTTTACCATATTCTGTTCATTAGAAGTGAATAGCTAGGTCCAGTCCACAGTCAAGGAGAGGGCATTACACAAGGACATAAATACCAGGAGGTGGGTATCATCAGGGTACTAGAGGTTGCCTACCACAAGTATATACAATAACTGGGCCTGGCTTTACAATATTAAGTCTTGGCGTTGGTATTGCTATTATACAAAAGTCTCTCTCTCTCTCTCTCTCTCATCTTATAAATTTCAATTTTTAATTTTCTCTATTAGCATTTTTTTCTGCAGCTAATAGTGATTTAAATATATGCCTTTTGGATATTGACACTTCTTATATTTCTTATTTAATTGCATTGGTTAGAACAGTTAGAACAATACTGTACAGTGGCAGTGCTAGTAAGCATCTTGTGTTGTTTTTAAGTCTTTTACTTCTTTTCTATAGCTATCAAATTGTAATGCTTTTTTCTTTTGATCTGATAATGTAGTATATTATGTTAGATTTTATTATTTTGATATAATGATATCTCTAGGAAAAACTACCACCAGTGTGGTACTATTTTATCTAAGATTTTTCTGTTAATATCAAATGTAAGATTATTTTGTTGTTTCCTTTATTCTTTATTCATACTGTTTTCATATGGCTATAGTACTCTGAATGAATGTTTAGGGGCTTCAGTTTTTTTAATAATCATCTAGTTTATATAGTAGAGGAATTTTTGTGATGTCATTAATGATTGGCCTGCAGTATTATGTGAAATCAACATTCAGCATTAAGGTAAAATTCTAAGTATATAAAAATTAATATAACTCTCTGATTAAGGTCTTTGCCATGCATTGTTCACATGTATGAGGCAGCAGTAAGGGTGTATATATTAAAAGGCCCAATTTTAACTGGAACACTAAAGAATAATTCAGTAAGTGCATTCTGTAAGATAATATTTTTTAGAGATTGGAAAATAATGTATTTGGGGTATAAAAATTTTACTTTCCACCAAAAAAACCCCCCAAAAACAACCAACTTGCTATTTTTTGAAGGCATAAATTATTTGCTATTTCCTTGGTATAGATTGTTGTTTTTGGTAAAAGATTTATCAGAAATATCTATTACTGCATTAAAAATTAATAGACTATATTTTTAGCAGTTTTAGGTTTACAGAAGCATTGAGTACAAACTAGTTTCCACATTCCCCCATATTCCTTCCTCCCTGCCAAGTTTCCCTTATTTTTAACATTTTGATTTCATGTGGAACATTTATATTACCTTATTTTCAACAACCTCAAACATAATTATTAAGTCATTCCTATTATGCTTTGTTACTATTTCTTTCCCTCCACCTTGAAGCTACTTGTCATTTTATAGGATTATAAAACTCAGGGAAAACAAAGATATTTATATTTTAAAATGAAAATAGGATCATAATCTATTTACAACATCATATAATTAAAGAATATAAAGAAATAAAACTTTTTATTTAAACTCTTTGGTTGGTAAAGCCTTTATAATAAAACAATTAAAATATTTTATCATGTTTTAACATTTGAATTTCATTACTTATATTTTAGATTGTATCATTATCCATTATTCTTTTTCTATATTTCTTTTTGCCCACTACCAAAAGAGACTAAAAGCTTTTTTTAAAACAAATCACAGGAGAAAAAGTATAGGTAAACTAAGTAAAGAGTCAAATTAAGAAAAATGACACTGGATTGATTTGATCTCTAGTTGTGTAAATATTGGAACACTTATTGGTTCAAGAGGTTCAAGGAAATTTCTGTCCACAGAAATTTGGTTAGCTGACCACAGAGCTAACCAAACAGATACTTCACTGGCCACACATTACAAATTATACAGAATTTGCAGAATTAGTCCAAAGTAGTTACTAAACAAACAGCAACAACAACAAACCCTGGGAGGTAGGGATATAATATAGACAGTTGCCACAATATATAAGATGTCTACTTTTCATAAAAAAAGTACAAGATGTGCAAAGAAACAAGCAAGTATAGCCCATGCACAGGGAATAAAAGCAGTCAATAAAAACTGTTCATGAGCAAGCCCAGATACTGAATTTTAGAAAGATGTTGTCACCTATTATAAATATATTAAAAGAACTAAAGGAAACATTGTATAAAAAATTAGAAAAGTATGAGAATGACTTACCATCAAGTAGAGAATATCACTAAGGAGAGAGAAATTGAATAGAAATTCTGAAGTTGAAAAGTACAATATCTAAAATAAAAAATCTACTAGAGGGGCTACAGAGCGGATTTGTGTTGACAAAAACATCAGTAAACTGGATAGGTCAACTGAGATTATTGATATGAAACAGGAAAAAAAGAAGAAAAATGACCAAAAACTCAGAGACTTGTAGGACACCATCAAGAATAATAATATGGCCCTAACCGGTTTGGCTCAGTGGATAGAGCATCAGCCTGTGGACTCAAGAGTCCCAGGTTCAATTCCGGTCAAGGGCATGTACCTTGGTTGCGGGCACATCCCCAGTAGAGGGTGTGCAAGAGGCAGCTGATCGATGTTTCTCTCTCATCGATGTTTCTAACTCTCTATCCCTCTCCCTTCCTCTCTGTAAAAAATCAATAAAATATATTTAAAAAAAAGAATAATAATATGTACATAGCGGAAATTTCAGAAGTAAATGAAAGGAACAGAAAGAATATTTGAAAGGATAAGGACCAACAAATTCCCAAATTTTATTTAAAACTTTATGAAAAGTTTTAAAATTTTCAATATTTATGAAAATTTCAAAGAGCTCCAAGTAAGATAAACTCAGAGGTTCACACTTAAACACATCATAATCAAACTGTTTAAATTAAAGAGAAAGAATCTTGAAAGCAGTGAGAGAAAAATGACCCCTCATTGACAATATCCTTAGTAAAATTAACATTTGGTTTCTCATAAAAAAACATGGATGCCAGAAGACAGTGAAATAACCTATTGAAAATGTTGAAAAAAAAGATGATAAATCAAGAATTCTATATCTAAAATAACAATCTTTCAGAAATGATTTTATTTTTGTAGTTTGATAAAATTGTTTTTTAAGAAAGTGTTATTTTGGATGAACAGAATGAGAATATCATAATTTTATCAACAGTATCTTTATGGTTTATTTTAATAAAATAAAAATTTCAAGCATGCAAGTTAAATCAGGGGTCCTCAAACTTTTTAAACAGGGGGCCAGTTCACTGTCCATCAGACCGTTGGAGGGCCAGACTATAGTTAAATAAAACTATGAACAAAATCCTATGCACACTGCACATATCTTATTTTGAAGTAAAAAAAAAAACTTAAAAAAAAGCTTTCTAACTTCAAAAAAAAAAGGGCCCACTTAATGCAAAAAAAAAAAAAAAAAGACCCCCCAACCCCAAAAAAAAAAAAATAAATCCTAACTTGTTCTTACTTCTGTCCTCAGGCAGCAGCAGGCTCTGCACAGGCAAGCTCATGACTCGTCTGGTCACACCCGAGACTGAGAGGAGGAGTCGAGAGACAGAGAGAAAGAGGGGAGTCTGAGAGTGCCGTGCACATTCCACACATGCGCACTGCGGGCCCGGACAAGTTGGCTGCTAAGCAACAGGCAGTGGAGGCAAAAACACCCAGCAGGCCGGATAAATGTTTTCGGTGGGCCGCATGTGGCTCGCGGGCCGTAGTTTGAGGACCCCTGAGTTAAATGTATGCACATTTTGTGTGTATGTGTTCATGTGTTTATCATCAGCTTCTAAAAAGGTTCCGAATATTTAATAAATTAAACCACTTATATATAGGGGTGAGTAAAAAGTAGGTTTAAGATACCTACCACTTTCATTGGTGGTTGGTTAAATTATCAGCCATGATTACCTACAACATAAATCATAAGGATACAAAATAACAACAACAGCAATATATCAAATAATACAAATAATATAATATTTAGCAAACAAAGAAATAATAATAAAAGAATAAACTGTTTGGCAGACTTACAACTGTAAGCCTACTTTTGCCCACCACTGCATCCTGTGTAATAAAAGGCTAATATGCAAATTTTCTCTCGACCTGGAGTTCTACTGGACCTTCAACCGGGAGTTCGACCAGGGGGCGGGGCTGGCCTGTCACATGCCCATGCCCCTCCCCCCAGCCGGCCTCACCTGATTGGCCCTGATCGGGGCAGGTCAGCCGGACCCCACCCATGCACGAATTCATACACCATGCCTCTAGTATATGTATAATTGCTTCTGTTAACTCAGTAAGGGCCCTGTGGATTAATGCTTTCATTTGGAATTATTGATTTGTATTTCTTCTTTCATATTCATATCCAGTTGTTTGCCCAAAATATACATTCAAATATTTAATGTTGACTTCCAATGTTGACCTCTTGAATTGCTCCCACTGAAAGTGCTCCTCCCAGCTTTCCCATCTCTGTTAATGGCAATTCCTTCCTTTTGGTTGTTCAGGAGAAAAACCTTTTGCTCACGCGCCCCATATCCAGTCTACCAGGAAATTGTTAGTTGCTTTATATTTATTGTCTCATTGAGTACTGTTAAATCCAGGAAGTAGGTATTATTATTCTTATTTTCAGATTAGGACATATTTGTAATAATCATAGCAAACCCTTACAAAGCACTTACTATATAGCAGGCACTCTCTGAGCTACTTTATTTTTATAAACCCAAATAATCATCCTAATAACCCTATGTGGTAGAAACAATTATTATATACAGTATATTTTGCATGTGGGACAATGAGGCACAGATAATTAAGTATCTTGTTTGGCTATCTCATAATTACTGTGTAGAAGCCAAGTTTCAAACCCAAACCTAGAACACTGAAATACAGTAAGCTCCTTAAAACTGGAAGGAAAAAGTTTTTTGAAAACCAAGATGAAGTAATAAAGATTTAATAAATACTAAAAGTATACATTTTTCTTTTTCTTGTCTTATAATATACAACAGGCATTTCCCTAGTACCCAGCTTGTTCCAGGCACTAATGTCCAATGATGGGGGCAGTGTGTTTCTTGCCTACAGGAAGATCATGATCACATTGGAGAGATGAAAATAAGTAAAAGATGAATGAATAAATAAAGTTATTGTCATCAATAAATAGATGAAATATATAGTGATAGAGATATGTTGCAGTAACCACTGTGATATACAAATCACTGTTTGTAAAATAAAAGTAATCAAAGTATTCACATATTCACATATGGAAGAATGTATTCTGTTCTTACTTTTCTGCTCACACTCCTCTCTAGGAGACTTCTAATCTAAATTGATAAAAAACAGAGGTTCTTCATGGTGCCTTGGTTATTCAAAGTGTTCAGTCTCTAGAAACCTTCTATTCTTTCTTCTACTAAGAAATACAAATATCACATCTACATTTTATGATAGGAAATGAAATGTCATGAAAGGTCTGAAAGACAGGTTTGGAACTAAACAAAATACAACCTTAGATTTATTTTTTTTGGGGGGGAAGTATATGAGAATATTGCATTTTTCTTACAGAGCATTTGTCAAATAAATCCAGGTTGTAAATTATATAACTGTGACACTATTATTTGAGATGTTAAATATATTAAATGCAGCAGAGTATTTAACTGGAGTCCTTCCCTGTCATTCTTGGCAACAAGTCACATGAAGAGAAAATATAACAATTGATAAAGAGATTTCAAAGTGTAGCTCAAATATTTACAGACTTTAAAAGAAGCAGTAATTTCATTTCTCAACTACATCATATTTATGGCTTCTCAGATTACTCAATTTATTGATATCTACCTTTTTTCCCCCCTCTAGCTATCACACATGCAGTAGAGAAAATAAGAGAAATTGTTCAAGGACCGTATTCTCTGGAAGCAAGTAAATTTTAGCAGTAAGTAAATCTTGCTACTTGAATACTTCCTTTAAATAGACAAGATAAGTGTAGCGGTATAGAATCGTATAGCACAATAAAGTACCTATATTTTCTATGTAAATTGAAAAAATGAAAAGCATTTTACTTCGTGGCATTAACGTCCTAGATAAAAGTCAAGAGTTTATTGCCAATTCAGGGGAAATTCTCTTTTCAATGACATATGGCATGACCTTCAACTTGTATTAGTTGTGGAATAGTTAAGGTTGACTATTTCTACATTCAGAAAATCCAAATGATGTACATGACAAATGGTAGAGCCTATTGTAACTGATTTCTGGGGCAAACACAGTAAAATATTGCACTGTGGGATGAAAGGTTATTGACCTTGTGATGTTATGTTTGACACTAATCATTATTTCCCAAATGAGCTATTTGAAAGAATAGTCAATATTTTGTTTGTTAGACTTCTCCTTCTAGTTTACATGAATTGGGAAGATGTTATTCCCCTCCCTCTATTCCATCAAATGAGCTATAGCTGTTGGGATTATATTAACTAAGGACAGGTTTTAATAAAGAACAACATTTTTTTTTTTCTGTAATGTTTTTCTTTCTTTTTGCTTCTGTTTTTATCAAAATTTTCTTCATCTTAATGGAAAAAATATAAAGCTTCACGTAAAATTAAAATTTCAATGCTAATAATTTACTCTGCTATCTAGAAAGAAAAATACATAATGAACATCTGTCCTTTCTATACTATACATTATATTGATTTTTTTTCATTTTTTTAAAGCCTCAATAAACACTGATTTAGAAAAACTTGATCTATCTTGTCTCTAAAATATGTTCTGTTTCTGTAGTTCTGCCAATGGATTTTTTTCTTCTCCTAAGTTGACATGTTTCACCTGTTCTCTCTTTCTACAGCTATCATCTAGCAGTCGAATTGCTAAGTTATACTTCTTCCCAGAAATTCTTTTTAAAGCACACGGGATTAACTCTATTATCCTATTTCATTATATGGCCCATTCATTATAGCACTTGTCTATTCTGTGTTTTGAAAGCACAATACATCTATGAACCAGATATGCATTCAACTGCTGCTCTTTTTGGAGTAAACCAAGACCAAAACACTAGAAATGCATCAGAGATCACTATTAGATTTTATTTTAGGAAGCAGAGATATGAAGATAAAGAAATATGTAGTACTACATAAATTAATTCATCTGATTTCCAAGGCCTTTGAACAGCAGGGATTGTGAAAGAGTTATTCCAGAAGCTATAATACTATTGCCTTAGTTAGCTTGTCAATCCATCCCCTCCATAATTCTCAGTTTACACAACCTGTGCCACAGCAGTAAACTTGAGCTACTCAAGAATTTTCATAACTGAGGAAAAATGGGCTCACTGTAGGCCCAATAATCATAGGGCCACACATATGAAGAATCATAGGAGCTGTAGTAGCCAAAAACTGCTGTATCTTCTAATGTTTAAGGCTTATCTTTATTTTTTTCCCTGTTGTTATTTTTCTTGTTATTATGTTTATTTCCATGTTTGGTACTACTATCTTGCCTGTTACTATTTTACTGTCTGTTAACAGTTCTAGTATCCTTCTGTCACTTTGAAGTGACAAAAACAGATTTTTCTATTTAAAAACCAGTGCTGAGATGACTGTACAATAGACTGTAAAGAATTCAGGATGCGGGAGCAAATGTCATGAGAACCTTTCCAACTGACTTTGACCTAGGAGCTGTAGAAGTTGTATACATTGACTAGCCAGATAGAGTGATCTGTAGCATATTCATAAGAATGTAGTATAAGCCAGGCTGAATTAAAGGCACTATTTTTTAGGAAAATACATAAGAAAGGAATTCAAAATGCCTGGCTACTTTCTTAAGAAGAGTGAGCCAAGAATGGAAATATCACAGGCAGGGCAACCACCAATCTCAGCACTTTTTAAAGACACACCCTAGTGCTTTCCCTGCATTACAGCATCATTCACTCTTATAGGATATTCTAAGAAGCATCCCCTCAAGAAAACCCCCCTCTTTATTATAATTGATCAATCAGTGCATTAGAGGAATTGCAAGTGATGAACAAGGATATTAATGAAGTGAGGAAGTAACATAAAGGCAGCCATGACTGGATTGTCATTCTTTGAGGGCAAATAAGCATGATAACCTTCTTGAGAGCAGAGGATTCAGCCAATAAAAAAGGGTTATATTAAAAAATTAAGGAGCATCAAAAAGATATGTTTTTCAAAATTAGCTCTGTGGCTAGCCTTGTCTACTCCATCATTACATCAAAGGAAAAATATTTTTCCTCTCCCCCTATATAAATACTATACGTCCCTTCTGCATATATCTGCACCCATCTTTATTTTCAGGGTCGCTGCATTTCAACTTGGTACCTTAGCACAAGGAAACACTAGGATGCCCTCATCTATGTGACGTCATCTGTACTTTGTGAATGCCCTACAAAGAATTAGTTCTTTTTTTTTTGGAACCAGGAATCTGTGTGATAGATGAGTTGCTCGAAGTTCCACATGTAAATCTCCTGTGGCAGTCTCTTGACCCACTTGTGTGAAAGAGGTAACCTATCTGATTGAAGAGTGTATTAGTGACTACAGTGCTTTAAATCCAGAAGCTATCTCAAATTACAGCTGAGAAAATGAGATCCAGAAACGTCCTTATTGCTCTCGGGTTATATAGCAATCATTTGACAGAGCTGGAAATGACACCTGAAATATTAGATTCTTAGATTGGTACTCTAGCCTTTAGTACATCAGACTGAGTTTTCAATCTCAAACTGCTCTCTTACAAATACCAATTTGTTCATATACTAAAATGAGGAAATAATACCTGGGTTTTGTTTTTTTATCTGTGAGGAATACTATAATTATTTTTATCTCCACTTCAAAAATAGATAATCTGAATCTTAAGGGAAGTTTCCGGGTCACATTATATATCAAATTCTAGCCTATGAATTTTACAGGTAATTCTTAATTCCATTCTCATACTATATTCATACTATAAGTAATTAAACTGGCCAAAGAGCTAAATAATTTATGCAAGTTAATAAGGAAGGGTAATATCAGAATCTGGGTAGATGTCATGTGTCCTTTCAGTTTCATGGACTCTCTACTCCTGGTTTGGTCTAATCCTACAAGGAAAGTGTCAAAGTATTAGCCAAGTTCAATGCATATGAGTTGTACGCACTCAGCAGATAGTGAGAAAGAAGTAGAATCCAAGGATGATGCAATATAGTACCTTTCCACTTGAATTAATCATTTTCAGAAAATAAGACTAAAAGTACAGTTAAGAAGCAACAAGGGCAAAAGGGAGATTTACTGCTGATCGAAATGGACTAGTAATTCTTTGTTCATCCCCATAAAAATCATGCAGTGCAGCAGGAGGAAGAAATTAAAGGAGCATTTAGAAGGCCAGTGGCAATGGTATATCATTGTAAAGAAGAAAGAATGAGAGTATATTAGGTGAACCATAGCACCAAGGAAGAGAAGTAGGTGTCCTCTGTCTGATCTGGTATTATTCATCACAGGGGGAACTTGTCCACATAACACACAAAGTTTCTCCTTGTAGG
>NW_006299705.1:13787031-13793791 GCF_000327345.1 Myotis davidii
AAAGAAAAATTTTCAAAGAGATACATAAAATCTTTTCTATGCTATTTTTATGTATATATAAAAATATATTTCTGATTCCAGAATCAGACAGGAACCATATTTTTGATACTTACTAAATGTTTAAATTTGTGTTGACAACATATATAGCTGATTTAGGTGGAAAAGTCTACTTTTGTTGTAACTCTTGAGAAATAAAAATATTTGTCTAAATATTTTCATTTCTATAGATATTTTAACTTTCCCAAAGTGACTTTACATCTTTTATCTCATTTGTCTGTTTGTTTACAGACATTTGTTAAGTTTCTAACGTGTGCTGGGCTCTGTGCTAGATGCCGACGATGCATTGGTTAATAAAACAGACTTCACCTCTGCCCCTGGAAACTTATTTTCGACAACTTGTTCATTGTTTTTATTTCTACCATAGAAAAGAAGTTTTTGGAGATTGATAAAGGAACTAAAATCAGATTGATAAGAGGGGCCAATTAAGATAGAGCACAGTGATGAGGAGGCTCAACTGGTATTTTACATTGATGTACCTATTTTACAAAATAAGAAAGTGAGACCCAGAGAATAAATGACTAATCCAAGGGAGCACAGTGTATCAGTTCATAGTCAAAACTACAGTTAGGCCTCCTCATTCTCAGGTCAACGCTATTTTTGTTGTATGTGAAATAAAGGACAGATTAAGATTTACAGTATATATGGATTGGTAAAACAAATGCAACATTGATGCTCACTATGCTAGAGAGCGGTATGTTTTTCCCATTTAGTATATTAGATTTTTATTTTATTTTTTAAAATTTTTTATTGATTGAGTTATTACATATGTGTCCTTAGCCCCACATTAGATTTGTTTTTAGTTGTTTGTTTTAATGTAGCTCATATTTGTGTATTATGAATCGGTGCCTTAGAGTGTTCACTTCTAGAATAAAAAAATACCTGCTAATTAACTTAAATGAACAGTTATGTATATTTAAAAGTACATATTTTACCAATAAAGAGAGGGATTTCAAAGTAGTTTTATATTAACAAGAATTCAAAGTCAAATACACTTTTAAAAGAAATCCAGAGCCTGGGGTGTACCCATCATCTACACTTCTATACTTTGAGAATCCCCCAAAATATGAAACTTTCAGATACTCAGTTTCCCAGCATTTCTTCTGGTTTGTCTGGGTTAATTAAGTATATCACCCAAGATTCTGTAAAGAGCAAGCGTGAGGATCTGTCCTTATAGTAGGTGGTATAGGGCCAATGCCATTCATATTCCAGGTGCTGCGAAGGAAGCAGAGCCATGCTCATGCTGAGTGCCCAGAGCCAATCACAGTGGAGTGCGAGGGGCAGCAGCAGATATTCAGTGACCAGCAGCATCCTGTCAGTGTGGGATTTGGGGTGTGTTTTTTATTGCTGCCCTGGCTTTTACCTAGCTTATTTTGGTTTGCCCCATTCTGAATCTGCTAATCAGGCTGTTCAGTGATTCTGTGAGCAACTCAATAGACTGTTAATAGACTATTAGACATTGCAACATTGTCATTTCTACCCCATCACTGTTTATTGCTTATATCTGTACATTTTTGGTTCTGGATGATAATGATTTGCCATTCAGTATATTAACCATCAGACTTAAAGATTCCAGCCTAAATATCTTTTCTGGTTAAATAGTTCAGAGGTGATTTTTGTTCCTGGAAACATTAAAAAATCATGTCTGGATACAATTTCCCTGAAGAAAAATCTTAATTTAAAAAAACACACAGATATTAGATTTATTAAAAATTTCAGGTTGGGGACAGGGCAGAAGGAGACAGATACAAGAAGTTAAACAAATCTCCGCAGGTAATTCTGACAGTTTCTGCCCCTGTTGAGAATCTCTGAAGGCATCTTCCCATTGTTTTAAATGTCACACAAATGATTATTAATTCATTGAGTCCTGAGGCAAAAACCTGGGGAGAAAAGTCAAGGGAACATTTGGTTGAATCTTGGCTTTTGTGGGTACAAGATTCTGGAAATGAATTTTGAGAACACAATTGAGGGAACTGGTTGGGAGATGCCATAAATACTAACAAAACATTTACAAGTTAATGTTAAATATATATAAAAGCATAAGTGTAAATATTTTTAAAAAGTTTAGAAGCATGTTTATAACATATGCTTTGTGAAAAATATATTGAACATAATGAGAGATGATTGCTTAAACAATTCTCTCTAAATGAAAACATCTGTTTTCTGCTGGTTTTGATCTCTATAATTAACAGAATCTCATGTTTGGAGGAAACAAAGCCTTCAATAAACAAAATTAACAAAAAATTAATGAAAGTAATAAAAAAAAAAACAATTTACTACCACCACCCCCAGAGAGGAGAATAAGGAAAAAGTTCCCATTTTGGATGGCGAAAAGCCCAAACTTCCAAACGTATGAAATAAATGTAATATGAGTAGTGCCAAAGGAGGAAAGTGGCTACTTAGGAAAGGTGGTGGTTTTGAAGATATGAAGTATGTTAGGGAAAATTTTAATTTGGAGCAATCACAGCTTGAACTAAATGCAAGAGTGTGCACTAAAGCTCATAACAGCCTAGGAAAAGAAGTTTTCTGGATATGGATTTTATTTTTTCAAAACCATGCTGAACTCAAATTGAATTAGAAATATAAATTTACCATTTGTACAGCATAGCATCTGATACAGATTTAATACCACTTGGCATAGGATTTTACTTTAAAAAGCTAATGGATAATTAACCATTTGAACACCTCCTTGGACCAAGATAATAGGTTTTCCCTTAATAGGTGGTTCTGTTATTTAGGTTGGAAACAATGAATACTCAGAAGACATTGCAACATTGTCATTTCTACCCCATCACCGTTTATTGTTTATTTCTGTACATTTTTGGTCCTGGATGATAATTAATGATTTGCCATTCAGTATATTAACCATCAAACTTAAAGATTCCAGCCTGCAGCACAGGTGTAAATGCAATCTTATTTGAAAAACATAATATGAAATCACTTTGCTATTAAGGGATTTAGTAAAAATGTACTCATAATACGTTACACATTTAAACATTCCACCATTTCAGCAGATTTGAGGGTCAAATGAAAACAGAAGGCCTTGACAGGTATCAAAGTTTAAGTGTAATTAATATCCTCTTTTGACCCACAGGTCAAAAACTGGGCTTGCATTATTCTGGCTAATTTATATTAATGAAGCTTTACCTATAAGGCTGCAGCGAATCCCATCAGAAGGCTATACAGAACTGAGCAGCGTTATATGGAATCAAGGGTATATTGTTAAGTTGCATGTGCCCAGTCCTGGGAACACCGACGTGACTTCTGACTGCTCTCAGTCCTGCTCTGTAACAGGACATTCCTGCACTTGATCTTAAGTGGAAGTTCCCCCGAGAGCAGAGCCACGGCTAAGTCAAAGCAGGGAGGAAGGGTGGTCATGGGAGCCCTTCTATTATCCACGAATATGGATACTCTTCTAGAGTAATGGCCCCATCTCTCAGTGATTAAAAATTTAATTTTAAACTGATATTGTTCCGTTTACCTAAATGTAGGAATCCCATCAATATAAATTTACCCTTATTAATAAATCTTAGATTTAAATTGTCCCAGAATTCTTTAAGGAATCACATTCAGGGGAACAAGATGCCACCACTACCAGAAGTAATAAAACATGAGATTCTAACCTTTAATTTGCATCTTTCAAAATAATTTAAAGTAAACCCAATTCAGAACACTCCACAATGGCTCTTACTTCTTTTCTCCCCTCCCGAGGTCCTCATACTCCTCACTGACTGAAACACCCTTTATTTTCCAAGTTCCACCCAAATCATCCCGAAACCCAGACTTGGAAGGCTGTTTTCCTCTCTCTCCTATACACTTCTTTCTCTCTCATGCTTTTGTTATTATATCAACGTCACCTATATAGGTTCTATCTGTATTCTTCACCAGGCCTCTGTGTTGCATCTTTTTTTCTTCCAGTTTTCCATTTCCACCTTTTTAAACTTAAGAAACTCATTTGGTTGAGGCAGTCCCACCTCAGAAGGTGGAGGAAGATGAGGAAAACTTGACGCATAGGCCAAAGCTAGTGTGGCATGGTGGTAGAACTGGGGAAGTGGAGGTTGAAATAAGAAAGGGGTAAAAATATATTTTTTTACCCTATTATCCCCCAAATGCATGTGATGATGCTGTACAGGGTAAAAAATGTATTTATTTTCTCTGATTCTTTAAATATCTTTTAGGTAACATTTTGCAGGGAATTTTATATTTCTATTTATTTTACTTTTGTAAAAATATGAATTCAAACTTTCATTTTATTTTCTATTTTATGAGAAAACCCTATGAAGTTTAAAAAGTAAAATGAAGTTACATAGAAGCAAAATGTCTGTAGGTTTGGTTTTTGTTGTTGTTGTTGTTAATCCTCCCTCAAGGATATTTTCCCATTGATTTTTAGGAAGAGTAGAAGAGAGAGGGAAAGTCAGAGAGAAACACCAATATGAGAGAAACACATCAATTCGTTGCCTCCTGCGTGAGCCCTGACCAGAGCCTGGGGTGGGAAGGAGCCTGCAACCAAGTACGTGCCCTTGACCGAAATCGAACCTGGGACCCTTCAGTCCTCAGGCCGACACTCTATTCACTGACCAGCTAGGGCTATAGGTTTTTATAATCCTACATTATATGTCCTCCAAGAATGGTGTAATTAGTGCAACCAGGGTAATTGTACAACATCTGCATGTCTGAAGAGACACGGACTCTAGAGCACTACTCTCTCCATTTAAATGTCTAAGTTGTCTTTGTTAGTTCTGTTTAAGTTTATAGAAGTATCCTGAGAAAACCTAAGTGATGGCCATGCCATTAAAATAATTTCCTCTCAGTGAGCATCTGATAGACTTTCTAGAGTATATAAATATATTTATAAAGTATATATATATACATATATATACTTTATAATATATATATGTATATATATTACATAGGTATGTATTCAGATATATAGCTCATTAGGCACTCTGAGACCCTCTTCAGTTTTGGAGACTTCCTTTGGATTTATGCTTCAGCTTTACTGAGTGCAAGAGACAGTGTTAGTTTGGTTTTTAGTTGAGAGTGTATTTGCCACTCACAACTAGGGGACTTTTGGCAATGTTTGATTGTTACTATTAGGTGGTTGCTACTGGCATCTAGTGGGTAAAGGACAGGAATGCTACTAAATACCACAATGCACAGGACGGCCCCCCAAACATTTATCCAGTCCAAAATGTCATAGTAGTGAAGTTGAGAAATCTTTGATTAAAGATTTGCGAGATGGCCTTATGACAAATTTTTCTCTATGCCTTTGACAGCAGCCAATATGTGAGACTTCAAGTTGAGATTTTGCTGCTGAGCATACCTTGTGGAGCATTTTATTCAAATATAGGCCTTTTAAAAATATCATAATGTAATCTCAGAGAAGTTTAAAAATATTGTAATCCAACTATTATGGTTACTGAATGACAATTAATTTACTATTATTTTTGACTTTGATAAAATATTTCCTATGTGAACATTATTCAATATTGCTCCATTTTTAAAGATTACATATTATTCCAACATACCTTAGTGGTGAATACTATAAAATATAATCTGAATATCAGATGGTCTCTGAATATGCATATGCTGACAAAAGATTCTAAAATGTTTCAATTACTTTTATCATATAGACTAGATTTTTACTTTTAACATCTGTCTAAATAAAAGCATTAGATCCTGGAAAGTTTACTGTTATATAATTTATTATGATTTTTAAATTGTTTTTCCAAAAAGAATTTTCTTTTTCTTTCAAATCAAAACACTGATAATGAAGGGATATTGTCTTCACTAAAACTTATTTACATATCGCATCTGGTATATATGTATATATGCAATAAGTGTTTATTATGTAAAGCTGCTATGGATAGTTTAATTCAATTAAGTTGATTGAAATTTAGAATTAGAGTGTTTTATTGAGATTACAGAAGTTCAATTTCTCAACTTAAGTAACCACCACAAATTTAATTTGAAATATTTACCAAGCATCTTGTACGCATAAGGCATCTTGTAATCTGCTGTATTCTTACAAAAATTTATTTAGTAATTCTCACCCAAGATCAAAATGACATCTTAAAATGTTTCAGTGTAAGTGTTTTTGTTAGGATATAGTAAATTACAGCACAATGGTACTCCCATTGTAAGAACAACTAAAAAAAACCCCATAAACAACTCCAGATGACATATAAAGTCATAATGTGGGGGGTGTATTGGGGAGCTGAACAAATGAGCTGAATTTCAAGGCGACAAGAGTTTCTAATAAGAAGGAGAAACAAAAAAGTCCTAGCATACAGATTTGCCTGAAGGGGGGACTTGAACAAGAGAAAATCCTTGCCCCAACATTAACCTCACCCCAAGTGTCAAATAGCAGCAGTAAAACACTGAGGGAGAAGAAAAAATGTGAAAACATCCCCGCTGTGGTGCAGGAATGTGTGGACTTCTGAAAGCTTAAGGTGGAACAAGAAAACCCTTGGGCATCTCAAGCTCCACACTAAGTGCAAGAAAGCAGCAGCCCATTGTTGCAAGACTTTGAAGCTGCAGGTATATTCTACTAGGGAGAAAGGGAACTGCCCCGATGAAAAGTTCTAAACTCAACTCAACTACTCGACTACTGACTAGACAAGCTCAACCACTCACATGGATAGCCTAACCAAAGAAAGGGCATGTTGCTTGCCTGCCTGCCTTCCTTCCTTCCTGCCTTCCT
>NW_006299705.1:13793859-13805462 GCF_000327345.1 Myotis davidii
TCACTACTGTTTTTCTACATGCAATGGCTGACATTTAAATAAAAATATGACACACCAAAAAAAGCAATGAAAAAAATGATCCATTGTCCAGAGATCAAGCACTCAACCGAATAAACCCAGAGATATTTATTGAGCTTTTCTGTGTTGTGATATAATTTAATCCTGTTGTCTCTAAATAATGTTAGCATTATCTGCACTACATCTGTTGTACAGATGAGAAAACTGATGTAGAGAGGACCAAATATTCCTAATCCACAGAACTAGCATATGTTGGAACCACTAAATCATAACCACTAAACTATAGAGTCTTCCAATTATAGCAATAAAGAGGAAGTCATTGTACACAGAAATGTATCTAATAATTCTTTCTAGACAGATATATAGAACTTTTTTTTCTAAAAATAAAATTAGGAGAGGAAGAATGTTGAACAATTCTCTATGTACCATTTTATCTGCTTCTATGTCAAATCTCAAATTGTGTTACTTAAGTATTTGCTTAATGTGAGAAAATTCTGTTTAAAATGGGTTATTTTATTAAACAACACTGTTTTAAATATTTGGATATTTTATTATAGAGCCTTGATAGTTCTAATTGAGGGAGTCTTTTATCAGAGAATCTGATGGACTACTACAGACATTGCTTTTAAAGGTCACCCCTTCACTCTTACCAAAGAAGCAGGTAGATATCATTTCAGATTAACAGATGGTATATCCACCAGGTAAAGCTTTCCTCTTCACCCTCCCTCCTGAGCTCAGGTAGAGCAAAGGGGTAAGCAAGAGACTTGAGGAATTTGCGTAATGTACATTTAGTTGTTCAGAAGAACTTGGAGAACGTTTTCTTGGAAAATTGGATGCCACCAAGAATTAAGTCATGACCAGATCTGTGTCAGAGCCATGAAGATTTAGTTCTTTAGCACATATTTTCTGGGAGATTTGTACCAAGTACTAGGTACATGCAGTGTGTGTTTGTTCACCTCCCCTACTTTTTGTATTATAGAATGAAGAAAATGGGTGACAAGCTGTCAACACTTAATGCATATCCAGCTGGTTCCATAGCCCCTTATAGTTGTAGTCCAAACATCAAAATCTTAGGCAACATGAATCCCAGATAATCATGCATTCAAGGTTGTAAAATTCATTTAATTCTAAGAACTGAAAAATCATAGGAAGAGGAAATATGAGGTTGGTGTAATACACAGTCTTAGTTACCTGTAAAATATCCATTAAGCACTTTTTCTCTTGCCTAGGGTTTCTATTCCCAACCCTAGTAGAGTGACCATGGTTGTTTTAAGCCAATCATAATAGTTTAGGCCTATGTTGTCTAAAACAACAGCCACTAACCATGTGTGATTTTTGAGTGCTAGAAATGCTACTAGACCAGATTAAGATATGCTGTATTTCTTTTCTTCTTTTTTTTAAAAAATATATTTTATTGATTTTTTACAGAGAGGAAGGGAGAGAGATAGAGAGTTAGAAACATCAATGAGAGAGAAACATCGATCAGCTGCCTCCTGCACATCTCCTACTGGGGATGTGCCCACAACCCAGGTACATGCCCTTGACCGGAATCGAACCTGGGACCTTTCAGTCCGCAGGCAGACGCTCTATCCACTGAGCCAAACTGGTTTCGGCAAGATATGCTGTATTTCTAAAATTAATATTGGATATTGAAGATTTAGTAGAAAAACAAATATAAAATATTTTATCATCATTTTTAATGGTAACATATAAAAATAATATTATAATTATATTGGGTTAAATAAAATATATTATTAAAATTAACCTTATCACTTTCGTTTTACCTCTCAAATATAGGTATTATAAAATTAAAGATTACATATGTGCCTTGAATTATATTTATTTCTATTTTTTAAATTTTTAGTTTTTATTTTCCATTATTTTTTCAACAAATTTGAAGGAAAGTGTAAGTGATATGAACATAACAAATGGCCAATAGGGTTATCCAGACCAGGGTAAGCTCTCTGAGGACAGCTGGTGGAAGCTGGAGTATCCCCATAGTGGTTTGTAGATGGACCTCAACTGACCCCAAGCCCCTCCTTCTCACCTCTTTGTCTCCATCCCCTCCTCTTCGATTCTTTTTATTGAAAAAAAATTCAAATCCACAGGAAAGTTGCAAAAATAGTACTACTTATACTAAAATGAATTCCATATACTACTCAGCTAGATCACTAATTTTGTCATATTTGCTTTGTCTCTGTGTATGTGTTTTTGTTCTTAAAATGTTAATTCAAAACAAGTCTTAGAGAAATATATGAGAAACAGAGACTACCTGTTTATCTTCAGGGATATGGGAGCGTTTCTGGGAAGGAGTGGATTCCTACTCTCAAAGTTAGATCTATCATTCACCTTTGACACAGTAGACAGTGATATATTGTTAGGCCTTCTGAAAACGTGAGTTGGAATTCTGAGACAGCATTAAATTGGGTTGAAATGTAATTATCTTTGTCAGCAGACACAGCATACTATATTGGGTAGCAGCTCATCAGAAACAGTTACTGTAAAATGTGTGGTCCCTCAGGGTTCTCTTCTTGTCCTTTTATTTTTATATTTATATGCTTCTCGTGGCAGTGTCATTAATAGATCTGGATTTGATTATCATGTCTATGCCAGTCTTATTCATATATACTAGGTGATTCTTGTAGAATCAAGTCATAAGACTTTCCAACTCCCTTTCTGCTTTATTAAGAATTGGAATTGAACAATAATAATCCCTTCAAAAGAATGTTCATAAGAATGCATTTATATTGACCTATCTGAATTATTTCAGGAAGTTTTTTTTTTCTACTTTGCACTTTTCTTTAGCTAGAGTACATGACTTTAATTGAAAAATCTTTATTAGAGGATACTATGCAGCCCTTACTGGCAGCATCCTTATTTTTATTTGGCACAAGAATTTCACAAAACATTTTTTCATTGTATCATTAATGGAAGTTGTACATTATGATTTCTTTACTCTGAAATTCTATAATTCTTGAACAAAATACAGTTATGTAAATCCAGTGGGACCATCCAATTCTATCACATTATAATAGAGTCACTAATAGAAATGTCCCTACAGCAAATTTTATCATTCTCAAGGTTTGAAGTGATTACAAAAGTGTGATGGGGAATATAATGTGTTTTATAAAATAATCTCACAGTAAAATTCTATGGTAGTTTTATTCAGTCTCTAAGACCAAATTGTAACTCTTAAGAATGATTGTCAAACCTCCAACCTCCCTTTTCAGCTTTATCTCTTGTTTGTTTGTTTGTTTGTTTGTTTGTATGGGCATATGAGCCTTATGCATCCATCCAGATGGTTATTAGGTTATCTTCAATTAGAGGGAGATCAGAGATGCTATGATTTTGAATTATACTTTAACCTTGCCTTTTCCCCCTAAAATGGGATGTTAAATGAGTATCTCTCTTCATTTTATTTGAGGCCACAAAGGTTATAACTACCTGAGGAATCAGATATTTCTTCATCCTAAAGTGAGATATTTCAGAATTTATGACAATTTTCTCACTCGTACCTAAAAAAACACAGAGGATCTGGCTGAAGATGCCTCTTCCTGTTGACTTCACAAAGAAGAGTAGTAAGTGTGTTTGCATGAGGTTTAGTTCAAGAGTTTGAAGGGAGCAAGATGAGTGTGGAACCCACAAAACGTATCCAGTTTTATGTTGTCTGATAGAAAAGTCCCCTCAAGGGGACTGCACAGAAATGTACAACTATCACAGCAGAGTCACAGGGGGAGAAGGGAGTTGTAAATGGCCAGCCAGTGCTAGCACTATGAGTGCTATAGTATGAGAGGTCAGGCAGAAGTGTCTCTGTGACATCCACAGAAATCTCTATTGAGAGAGAAAATAGCAATGATTCAAAAGCCATCCAGAGGCTACCAATGTCACATTATGGTGCTACCCCTATACAGACTAAGATCTTCATCCCTAATTTCTCCTCTCTAATCCAGGTTTCTGAGGCCCTGGAAGTAGTTTGAATTGGATAGTAGTTTGAAGTTATTAAAGTATTATTGGACTGGCCTGAAGTTATAGGCCAGTCCAGTATGCTTTGATGAACTGGGCATCTCAGTTATATACAAGTGACTAGAAAAATCTGAGGGGCCTGTATGAGATTTTATCCCACGGACATTGAAAAATGGATCCACGCAGTTTGAATTTACAAAACCTATAGTGAGAAAAAAATAAACTTGTTTCATTCGATGAAGTCCAGTTCTTCTAATAAATGAGTTTTATTCCTTGTAGTCCTTTTCCCATTATCTGTGCCTGCACAGATCAAAATTCAGCTTTCAAAATGAACTTTCAAATTGAAGTTGTTTCTTACTTTCTATGATAAATCTTTTCTTGAGGTAATTGAACTTCTGTCATACTGACTGTTTTTATGAATTGGACTGCTCAAGGAAAAAAAATATCAGGCATTATACATGCAAACAGAAGTATAATGAATGTAGTAAAGGAGTAAGAGTGCTGCTAGACTGTATAACAAAACTCAACTGGGTGTAGGACTCCCCAAGGAAGTGATCTTACAGTGAGGGGTAAAGAGAATAGATCAGGGGTCCTCAAACTTTTTAAACACGGGCCAGTTCACTGTCCCTCAGACCGTTGGAGGGCCGGACTATAGTTTTAAAAAAAACAACTATGAACAAATTCCTATGCACACTGCACATATCTTATTTTGAAGTAAAAACAAAAAAAAAAAACGGGAACAAATATAACATTTGTATTTGCCTGTGGCCCGCGGGCTGTAGTTTGAGGACCCCTGGAATATATGTTGATCACCTGAAGACAGAAAGTTAGTGTGATTCAAGCAAAAGAAGGAGATTGAGAAATTGAGAGAATTTTATTATTGCTAAAGTAGAGAGGATAAAAAGAATGAAAGTACTAGAGAGATAGTAATTGTTGAGAGCCCTATAATCCTTGTATAATAGGGATTGGACCTACTCATATCTATTCACTTCTCTTTTGGTAACAAAATACCCAATTTATTGCTGGGCATATAAATACCTGGAAGAAATATTACATGTTCCTGTCTCCTTGTTTGGGAGGAGTGGCTTTTGATTAACTTTAGGGCAATGTGGTATGCAGAAGTGAGGTGCATTGTTTATGGAACGTGTCTTTCAAGGGAAAGGATGTTCTCCCACCTCCCATCTCCCTTCCTTCCTCCATTCTGCTCCCTGGAATGTGTTTGGGGTGGTGAACTATCTTGGATCATGAAAGCAAGGCTGTAACCTAATAAATAACATCAACAATGTAGAAGGATCCTGGGTCTCATAATGACACTGGAAGTAGTGCTGCCATTACAACTCTAAGCTGCCTTCCCCAGACTGTTATGTTAGGAAGAAATGAGTTCTATTTAGTTTGTCACTCTTATGTGATGCCTTGTTACCATTTTTTTTTTTCATATACCTAGTCAAACAACATGTTAAAGATTTTTCACTTTATCTTATGGGCAAGATTGAAAGTATTTTATGTGGATGAAAAACAAAGACTAAAGACTGGAAAATAAATGGGTGTAGCAGAAGTTAAGGACTGTATTTTTCAAATGAAAGATTGTTTTATATGATACAGCAAGCAATACAATTTTAAAGGAGGAATAAACAGTGTGGACTTACCTAAGTGCAGAAGACTTTAAGAAATGGAACTTGGACAGGGATATAGGATATGAAGAAGACAAATTTAGAAAAAAATGCCATTGTGTGTTGGGGAAGGAGGGCAAGGAGACAGGGCTTCAGTGTTGAGGAGTAACGAGGACTGAAGGAGAAAGATAAAATGAGGACAGATAATATTAAAACCCTGAATGTTCAGCAGAATAAAATGGATTTTTTACAGTAAATCCATAATGGGCCACAGTGTAAAGACTTAAGAGGACTGACACATCTTTAGTAGTTTTATGGATATTGGTCCGGTAGTATTATATAGACATTGACTCTATCTTGTGGGGGTGGGGCATGCATTAACCACAGAGGAGTACCCAGCACAAAATGTTAGAATGCTAGAAGATGATATAACTTTTATACAAAATAATTTGTATAAGAACTCAAACTTCATTAATATCCTATATAATAAAAGCCTAATACGTTGTGTCTGGTTGGCCGTTCAACCAATCAAAGCGTAATATGCTAATGATATGCTAAGGCCACTCAGCCACTTGCTATGACATGCACTGACCACCAGGGGTCAGACAGTCGACTGGTTGGCCAGTCACTATGACAGCACTGACTACCAGGGGGCAGATGCTCTGACTGGTAGGTTAGCTTGCTGCTGGAAGACTGAGAGTGAGATGGGCTGGACATGCCTTGGAGCCCTCCCACAGTCCCTCTTCATCTGGCCAACCTCCCATGTTGCTCCCTGGCCCCAATCTTGCACTGGTGGGGTCCCTCGGCCTAGCCTGCGCCCTCTTGCAATCTGGGACCCCTCAGGGGATGTCAGAGAGCCGGTTTCAGCCCCATCCTGCAGGCCAGGCCAAGGGAGCACACTGGTGCATGAATTTGTGCACCGGGCGGAACGACCAGAATGAGTGGTCACTATGATGCTCACTGGCCACCAGGGGGCAGATGCGCAACACAGGAGCCAGGCTCATGGCTGGCGAGTGCAGCTGCCATGGCAGAAGCCTCTCCTGACTCCGCAGCAGCAGGCACAATGGGTCAGGATGAATGCAAGCGGCACCTGGCCCTGATTTGGGCTCCTCCCTGGCCATCTTCCACTTGGCACACTGCTATATCCCGGTAGGGGTCCTGGACTGTGAGAGGGTGCAGGCCAGACGCCCTAACCTTTGGAATAGAGATTGATAGGATTGGAATCAAATAAGTCCTATTCATTAGCACCCCCAAGGGCATGGATTTCATGCACCAGGTTCTAGTTTAATATGAAGGTCAAGACTGGCATCCTCTCTTGGACAAAACATCAGAGTCACAAGTTACATACTTTATGTGAGGTATTCTAAGGGCGTTTAAGGTACTCCACATTATCTTATGTTATTTCAGTTGTTCATTTGCTTTCCACATCTTGCTACATATTGCATTTCATAGATCGCTAAGAAGATCCATATATTTTATGGTTTTATCTAATTTAACTCTCCAAATATTACTACTGAGTTAAAAGAATCTTATAGAGAAAGGTCATATTGAAGGCTATACTAAAAGTACTAGCACAAGTAAACTATAAGAAAATTGCTGAGCCTGGCTGCCATGGCTCAGTGGTTGCGAATCCACCTATGAACCAGGAGGTCATGGTTCCATTCCTGGTCAGGGCATGTATCTGGGTTGAGGGCTTAATCCCCAGTATGGAGTGTGTAGGAAGCAGCCAATCAATGATTCTCTCTCATCATTGATGTTTCTATCTCCCTCTCCCTCTTTCTTCTTCTCTGAAATTAATAAAAATATATTTTTTAGAAAGAAAATGGCTATGTTGGTAATTATTTGACATTTAGTTCAGGTTTTTTTCTGCCATGTTATCAGGTGAAAGCAATGAGATTTGGTATCATCAATTTGAATCCATCATTAAGTGTTAAAAGGAGACTTTTTAAAAATGAGTGTATCTCACATATTGGTGGTCAGCAATAAACAGAAGGCTATATATAAGAGGCTTAAGGACTAGCTGTGTGGCTATTTCTAGCTCTTTCTGTAGCTTATAGTTATTTTTCTAAAGTCAAATGCATTTGTGTAAGTGGGTGATGTAATAACCCAGAATTAAAATGAAGAGAGCAAGAATAAGCATGGAAAACTGGTAGATCCAAGATATATTTTGAGTATCATTCTTTCATGATGATGCTCAAAATACTTCATAGACCATAACTAGCAGTTTCTTGGGCTGTGAACATATTATTTTAAACTTGTTCCTTCCAGTCAGTCAGTCTCTGTTTGAAACCCTTCTGTAAGTTGAATCATGGACTCTGGACTTTTCCTGGTTTCTCCCTTATTCTTTGAGTTTAATATTGTGGCAGATTCCTAAACAATACAGAAAAACATTAGTCGTATCTCCACCCAACAGCCATACCCATGTTTATGAGGCCTTATGCTTTTCCAATTGCATGTCTCCTACTTTATATATTGATTTTTTATAATTATATTTGAATTTCTCACGATATAGTAAGAATTATATATATTCAAATAATCTAGATCAGTGGTTTTCAGCTGTTTTCATCTCATGGCCTCATGGCACACATAAACTAATTACTAAAATTCTGCAGCACAGCCAAAAAAAAAAAATCTTTTGTTTTTTGCTGGTTTGACAAAAAAGATAGGTATAATTTTGTTTCATTCAGACTGGACAGCTATTGTTTTGTTGGCTGCTATCATTTTTAAAATCTGAGGGAAAAGAGGTCAGTACCCCTGACTAAATTAATCAGTTATGGCTTGTTCTTGTGGCATACTGGTTGAAAATCGCTGCCTTAGACAAAAGAAGCAGATTGTAGGATAAGGTTTTCTTAACAAAGGCAAGTATTTCTCAAAAATATACATGACTTAAGTTATGGCTATTGTCTTAGTCCATTCTGGCTGCTATCACAAATTACCATAGACTGGGTGACTTATAAACAAGAGATATTTATTTCTCACAGTTTTGGAGGCTAGGAAGTCCAAGATCAAGGCCCTGGCAGATTTAGTATCTAATGATAGCCTCTTTCTAGCACAAAGATGTCTATCTTCTTGCAGAAGGAGCAAGCGAACTCTCTGGAGACTCATTTTTCAGGGCACTAATCCCATTTATAAGGGCTCCACACTAATGACCTAACTACATCTTCCAAAGGCCCACCTCCCAATACCATCACATTGAAGATTAAGATTCAAATTTATAATAATAAAAGCATAATATGCTAATTAGACCGGACATCCTTCTGGATGAAGCCCGGACTACGAGGGAAGTCTGGGTCTCAGGTGCCTGCTGGTGGCCAGAGTGAAGCCAGTGTCGGCAGCTGGGGGAAGGAAGGCCTACTCTTGCACGAGTTTTGTGCATTGGGCCTCTAGTATAGTATAAAACGGGGGGTGGAGAAAAGGGGGGCAAACAGTCTATAGCAGCTACCCTTAGTTTGCTCACTGCTATTTTGGGTTGTAAGGAGTTAAACTACATAATATAATCTATTATGACCTATTAGGGCCATTATATCACTTACTTTGGATACCTTTTCTTGCCTCTTTTGATGCTGAAATTATAAGTAGGGAAATGGGTAAATCATAAATATTTTGCTTTGTGAAATCTATTATAGAGTATTTGGAGAAAATATGATATCACCTCCAAGTGAGTAGTCATAATCAAATGAAAAATCTAATCATGTGTTTATTTTAAATTAAAAATAAATGTTGTGGAAACCATGCCAGAGTACGCCAGATGCTCAAGGCCAATCAGAATATTGAAGCCTTGTTCAGAGTATGCTGGAGGTCCAAGGCTACTCTGAACTTGGGAATCTTAATCAGGATGTCCAAGGACTATAGGCAGGTGCAAGGATGCAATAATCCCATGGCACACTGCGCAGGCGTTTCCTTCTATAACCCAAAAGGTTGATATTTTGCTAGAAGCCTCTTTTGTCTAAGTAGTATTAAAGTATGTTACTAAGGCTATAGAGAGAGTCTGAGCTCAGATGCGGCTACTATGAGAAGCTGTGGGTCCAGAGGCCGCGCATGGCTGCTCATATAATAGCTTAGGGACAGAGGCTGCTGCTGCTCTGTGGGAAAGATGTATTGTTAACTAGCCAGTGTGTGGCTACCTACTGTACGGGACTTTACTTTGGAGAATTGTTTTGTCTAATGGCTCCTTGTTAGCAATGGCTACAGGGCCACTGGCTTCTACAATAAAGAAGCCAAGAAAAGCTTCTTTATTGTAGAAGCCAGTGTCCCTATATACCCATGATTTCTCATGGCTTCTCCGTTGCATACCCAGCATTCCAGAAGGTCCAGCTTCTGGCAGAGGAGGGGCTTGTTCCCAACAGTTAGTGTAGTAGGGCAGGATCAGGACCTGTGCTCCCACACTGGGACCAGTCGGCAGGATGGAGCAGTGAGCGCTTCCAACAAATGTCTAATGGCTTTTGCTTTATAATGAACAAAAGGCAATCCAGTCATTAATTTGAAGTGTATGAAGTCTTCCAAGATAGGAGATTGGCAACACCATTCCAAACTGAAAATCTATTCATCTGCAAATATGGAAAATTAATTTTCTTTTCCTAAAGTATATTATACACAACTAAAAAGGATATCAGAAAACCAAAGATAGACTTCTTTTGATTTTTAGCACATTATTGAAGTAAATTTTGCAACATCAATTTAGAACAAATTAAGTAAACTAGAATCTTCAAAGACCATTTGGGAGCCAAATAGCCTCTGACTTATGTGATTAAGTCTACACACTTTGTTGTCTCAGTCTAGATCTTATTCTGTGACTTAAATCTTTGCTTATAAATTGTTGGTTATTTTTAGAACTATCTTATAAAGGCCTTTCCTAAATATCACTCACATGAATGTGTGTGTGTGTGTGTGTGTTTATGTTTGAGACCAAAATGAGTATGTTCCTTCCCACTGCCTGGGAAGATCATATTTAGTCATTAGTATTTACATAGCACTTGCTTCCACTAAATTATAAGAGCAGAGAGATTTTGTTTTTAAAGTCATTGGTAAGACACGTTTCCCCTCCACCCCTCCCATGAACATACTGAAATTATGCACTGGGCAAATTAGTGAATTTTACCAAACATGTCTAAAAGATAAATATAGCAATTTTCACAGTGAATGTTTTCCCTCTCTCAGGAAATCTATGTTTGTCATGAAATGACAGTTTTTGGTTTTCTTTTTCTTTTTTTTTTTTTTTTTGAGGGTTGGGGAAATGGGGAGATTGCCTTAGCAAACTGATTTTTAATTTTGTTAAATAACAAGGCAAATCTGAAAAAATATTTTATATTTAATGGAAGTACTTAAGCATGATCTTTTGGTGGAAAGCAAATGGAAAGGACTTTTAACACATTTAAAGTTAAGAAACAGATTCTCCTTTCCCACTCATTATAAACTGTAACTTTAAATTTTTAAATCCTGAAAAATATCTCATCTTGGAAGTTCCTGTGAATTCATACCAATAAACTAGTCTTGTAATTTTGTAAATGAGAATTAGCATGCTTTTATAAGATGATAACTACTATTTTTGTGTGTAGTAATGTCAAAAATAATCAGGTTTAAAATATGACTTGACTTGCAGTCCGTATTGCCATAAAATATATCTTATATGTATCTCAACTGCTATATATTTCTGTAAGAATAAAATGAGTGAAATACTAGATGAATTACCTATAATTTTAAGCCTACTAGGCATATAAAAAAATTCTAAAGTATACAGATGACCTACATTCTTTCTATATCTCACCAGTTAGCTCTCTGAAAAGGCCTTTATCTTTAATCCAGTTAATAAATCCAGTTAATATGCTAATCTACACTAATAAAAGAGAAAAATGGTAATTGGCGTACGGCCGCTACCCTTTTCATTGGCTAATCAGGGCTATATGCAAATTAACTGCCAACTAAGATGGTGGTTAATTTGCATATGTAGGCACAATGCAGGGAGGCGAAAGGGAAAGCAGGAAGAAGCCCCCTGCCACTGACAGTGATCGGAAA
>NW_006299705.1:13806117-13810750 GCF_000327345.1 Myotis davidii
GAGCAAGCGATCAGAGGGAGATGGGGGTCCCCTGCCCAGGCATGATTCCTGGGCCAGAGGCCTCAGGTCTGGGCAGGGGCCAGAGCCAGTGATCAGGGGGAGATGCGGGTCCCCTGTCCAAGCTTGTCACCTCTGTCAGAGGTGTCAGGCCTGCGCAAGGGGCCGATCCTGTGATTGGAGGGTGATGGGGGTCAATACCTGAGGGCTCCCAGTATGTGAGAGGGGGCAGGCTGGGCTGAGGGACACCCCCCCCACACACACACCCAGTGCACGAATTTCGTGCACCGGGCCCCTAGTCCTATATAATAAAAGGCTAATATGCAGATAGATCGAATGGCAGAACAACCAAACAACCACTTGCCATGATGTGCGCTGACCACCAGGGGCTGTGCGTGGAACATGGCAGGCATTGGCAGCAGGTGGCAGAGCACAGAACATGGTGGGTCTTGGCTCTGGCAGGATGGTGGAGCAGGTGAGCGGGGCGCCAAACCAAGGTGGGGTACCGGTCACTGTCATTGGGGCGAGCCTTTGATGGTTACTGAAAATTCTTTGCTCCCATGTGCCGCAGTCTCGCCCAGCGCTTGCATCTGCTCCTGGCACTGGCCCCCCTCTAACTCGCTGCCGGCGCCGGAGCTGCTGCTCGCACCCATTGCTGGTGCTCGGTGCCATCAGCAGGTGCAAGTGGCGGCTGCTGGTGACGGGCCCGCTCAGACCCACTGCTGGTGATGGAACCACCACTCTCACCTGCTTCCAGTGCCCAGTGGCAGTCCTGATCACTTGGCGCTGTCAGTGGGTGTGAGCAGTGGCTGCGAGCCCCGATCGCCCCTGAGGGCTTCTCCACCTCTCCCTGCTTCTGAGGGGCAATCGGGGCAGCAGCTGCAGCTCGCACCCACTGAAAGCACCGGCCCCACTCGCACCTGCTGTTTGCGCTGACCCCATTTCCTCCTCCTTGCCATTAGCGGGTACAAATGGGGCTGTGCTGTCAGTGCATGGGAACAGCAGCAGCAGGAGTGGGGCTGCAGGCAGACAGGGGACAGGGGGCCATGGTGGGAGGGGCCAGGCAGGGTTGTGGAGGATGGGCTGAGACCCTCCCCCTTGTGTCCACTGCAGTCTCCTGGCCCACAGTTCCTTTTAAGGTGCACAAATTCATGTACTGGGCCCCTAGTTATATGATAATACTACAGGGATGTGAACTAAGAATTATTTGAAAACAATAGCTGTGACAGACTTCTCACAGTTATTTCACCAAAAAGTGTTCTCTTTCGTGGAAATTAAAAAAACAAAACACAAGATAATGTTGAAGTGTCTTGTAAATTGCACCCCAGAACAAATTAACCTGGCAAAGCTTTTATTTTATTTTCATCTCTTTTTCCTGTATGGATTTTTCCTACTAGTATTTTGTTTGATCATTATAAGGAGGCTTTAATAATTAAATGCTGTCATAGCAACCTGTTGCTTTTGTTTTTGCCCGTTTCTTCTGTTTATGTGACACCTCGCCAGGTGACACCTTCCTCTGTAGCTCTATCTTTCTTCAATGTAGTTGGTTGTTTAATTTTTGACATTATAGTATAGTCAATTCATGATTTAAGTCAGTCTCTAGTTCAGAGGTCTAATTAAGATGCAATTCTTAATGTAGAAAGGAATGGACAAGAGAAGACCAGCATTGTTGTTTTCATAAAATTGCAGTCCCATCACTCAGAAATCGTGTTATATGGCTCTCTTATTATCCATATATAACAGAGGTTTGATTGACCAGAGAGTTTCTATAATTGTTATGATTCGTGATTAGCTTTTAACAAAGGTTCTGGCTGACAGCTTAACAAAAGTCACAAATAATCATAGTAATTACCATTTTTATCCAAGAGTATAATAGGACAACTGGCCACAAATACAGTAAATTACATATTTTCTCTTACTAATATACTACCAATATTTAACTATCTCCTGTAAAACTGATCCTACCTATATAAATGTAATTGATCTTGATCATCAAAATTCGATGATGATTGTTTCAATAATTTATAAGCTTAATTCACTATTATTTCCCTAGCAATTGGCAAAAGTTTGTTTGTACCTGAAGGATGTTTGAGATTATGCATAACCCAGGTGTATTTTCTGTGTATTGCAAATGTAGGATGTTCCCTTTAATAACCTAAAATTTTAATAAGGGCCTAAGAAATAGTTGAAAAAGTGAGTGAACTTGTATTTAAATTAGGTCTTTAAGAGTTTGGAGATTCTAACTTGGTGAACTCTAATTAAATCCCTTAAGGCCACTGGGTCTGCCTTCGTAGTTCTTGATGGTGAAAGTAAGGTCTTCAAAAAGAGTCCCTTGGCAGTATACACATGGAGAGGAATGAATCCTGCAACCCCCACTACAGCGTTTTACAAAGCTAGAATCCCAGAAGGAGTACCAGGCAAGGGGAACGGCAGAGACTAAAACCTGAGAACTGGGAAAGCAAGGAAAGTAGAGGAAGAATAATTTGGAAAAGACAGTAATTGAAGAAGACCATCACTCACTCAGCCTGCAGTATGGATGTAAAGCAAGACAAAACAGCAAATGAGATATATTTGTGCTGGTAATGACAGAGCAAATTTTAGTTGGCACATCTTGCAATTAACATTTCCAGGAAGAAATGCTCAAATACAAAAAGTGCATTTTTTAGTTCTGACATTATAGTGGCTTTTTCCTCTGGGCTCATTGTCCATATAAATAAGCATTTTTTTTTCCTTTACAACTATATTTCAGTACTCAATTGTGTGGGTGATTTTAACTGTGATTGTGGGAGTGAAACAGGTATTGGATCTGCTTAGGGCCAAGAGGAAATAAATTATAGGTGATCAAAACATTGAACTTAAACTTGATTGTATTCTTAGGAGCTTTTCCTTTTCAATAATACAGATGTGGGTCAAATAAACCATTGAGTGGATACTTCTTTATATTGTCTATATGCTAGAGGGTGGCGGTAGGGATAGATTTTGCATTTTCACCATATATTTGAAACAGATTAAAATATTATCTCTTGATATTATAAAAAACTCATAATTGAATCTCCTTATCCCACTATACAGTAAATGCTCTAAACCAGCTTTTAAAAGACATCTAAATGTCAACCTTGCAGAAAGTTATTCCCTTACCCCCACATCCCCAACCAGAACCATTTTATTGCAACCAAAATACCCAGTTTGGCTGCCCTGGATTGTGATCAACCCCTTCCCATTTGGTATATCTCTTTTGTTTCTTTTTACTTTTTAGCAAGTACTCTCCCTTTTACTTGTCTGCATTTCAATAAGTTAAGAGAAGATAAGGATCAACCAGCGGTGGCAAATACGCACAAAGTTTCTCACCGGTGGAGTCCTGTAGATATCTACAGAAACTAATTGAAGAGGAGAGGCACGCTGCTTGGTTCTCATTTGTCTCTTCCTGTGCCAAGGCCATGTGGACCAGTGTGGTCTTTCATATCTGATTGATATGTGAGTTCTGGCAGCCCCATCCTGACCAATGTTCTACAAAGTAGGAGCAATGTAGGAAAATTTAGATTTATACTTTTGTATTTTGCTCTACTTTGTATTTCAAAAAGGTTTTTAAAGCCCTGTGAATACTGTTTAGATCACCTGCATGTCTAAATGGAAATACTGATTTTTTTTTTTTGTATTTTAGGGTCCTTTTAAAATTTTTTATTTTTTTTGTTGAGTTCATTGGGGTGACATCCTATATAATAAAAAGCTAATATGCAAATATTGTAATGCCCTCATGCCATCACACCATAATGGCTCAGACACTCAACAGTGGGGAGAGAGGAATGGGGACCAGACAGGCACAAATGAGCTTGCGCGAAAGGAATGGGGACCAACCAGGCACAAATGAGCTTGTAAGAGAGGAATGGGAACCCCCCCAGGCACAAATGAGCTCATGAGGGAGGAATGGGACCAGCCAGGCTGTGGCCTGGGAGAGGGACAAGCTGCCTGCCCCATGGTTCCAGGCACCTGAGGCTGTGGCCCAGGCAAAGCTAGCCTGGGTCCTGGGTGCCTGTGGCTGGCCAGAAGGAGGGAAGCCTGGGTTCTGGTGCCTGAGACCAGCAGGAGGAGGAAATCCTAGGGCCCAGGTGCAGGGCAAGGCAGAGGTGGTTAGGGGTGATCAGGCCAGCAGGGGAGCAGTTAGGAGCGATCGGGCTGGTAGCGGAGTAGTGAGGGTCGATCAGGGAGGCAGAGGGGTTAGAAGTGATCAGGCAGGCAGGGAGGCGAGTGGTTAGGAACCAGTGTTTCCAGATTGCGAGAGGCAGCTGGACATCCCCCAAGGGGTCCCAGATTTTCCAGGCACCTGAGGCTGTGGCCCAGGCAAAGCTAGCCTGGGTCCTGGGTGCCTGTGGCTGGCCAGAAGGAGGGAAGCCTGGGTTCTGGTGCCTGAGACCAGCAGGAGGAGGAAATCCTAGGGCCCAGGTGCAGGGCAAGGCAGAGGTGGTTAGGGGTGATCAGGCCAGCAGGGGAGCAGTTAGGAGCGATCAGGCTGGTAGCGGAGTAGTTAGGGTCGATCAGGGAGGCAGAGGGGTTAGAAGTGATCAGGCAGGCAGGGAGGCGAGTGGTTAGGAACCAGTGTTTCCAGATTGCGAGAGGCAGCTGGACATCCCCCAAGGGG
>NW_006299705.1:13810821-13813742 GCF_000327345.1 Myotis davidii
CCCCCCTGCCGCCCCCCCCCCCCCATGAATGAATGTTGTGCACCAGGCCTCTAGTTGGTTAATAAAATTATATAAGTTTCAGGTATACACCCCTAAGTCAAGTCTCCTTCTATTACCATTTATCCCCCCTTTATCCTCTCTACCTACCCTACCCACTTTTTCCTCTGGGAATCACCATACTGTTGTCTGTGTCTGACACCCCGGGCTTTCCCACTGCCTCCTTCCCTCCAGGGGTTCCTCTTGCTAAGCCAGGTCACGTGAGTCCCAGGCAAAGATGGAAAAAAGATGATTCTTGATGCTCTGAACAAACCCCTAACCCCAAAGACACATGAGGCTACTGGTGGGTGCTAGCTTTCTTCTTAAGTATAAATTTAAAAAAGTTTTATTCACTCTTTACCAGGATGAAAGTGCCATAGTGTTTTTGTGGTCTGCTCCTTAAGTGGCTCCATCTTTTCTTGGGAGGTGGGCATGGGGGAGAGATAGAAAATAACAAGCAAAATATAGAGGAGATTTTAGCTTGTTCTCTGATCAAAGGGTTGTTTATTGATCTGGTGCATAAAAGGACTCTGTTTTGGGGAGCCATTCTTCTGTCTGGAGTTTGAATTCTTCTCCCTTCATTATTTATTAGACTACTAGAGGCCCGGTGCACAAAATTCATGTGGGGAGGTGGGGGAGGGATGGTGTCCCTCCGCCCAACCTGTACCCTCTCCAATCTGAGACCCCTTGAGGGATGTCTGACTGCCGGTTTAGGCTCGATCCCCACAGGGACTGGGCCTAAACCGGCTGTCAGATATCCCTCTCAGAATCCAGGACAGCTGGCTGCCTCCCTGATTGCCCCTAACCATCCCCTGCCAGCCTGGTCGACACCTAACTGCTTCCCTGCTGGCCTGATTGCCCCTAACTGCCCTCCCCTGCTGCCCTGATTACCCACAACTGCCCTCCCCTGCCCGCCATCTTGTGGTGGCCATCTTGTGACCACATGGGGGCAGCCATCTTGTGCAAGGGTGTGATGGTCAATTTGCATATCACCTCTTTATTATATAGGATGATAACTCTACATTTTTCGTTCTTCGGGAACAAAACTCATAATTAAAATAAGAACTCCATCACCACTATGACCAGATGATAATTGTCACAAACTTGTAAAACTTAAAATAAACATCTCTGTTAATTGAAATGTTTATGATATTTAATTAGTCTTAAATAGAGATGATTTCCTCCAAGTGACAGTTTTACACTACAATATTTTTGTATCCTTTCGTAGTTTAAAGAGAAAATTAGAAGAAATTGTACTTTGAAATTAAATATTTTGTACTTTTTTCTTATCCTCCTTACTTCCAGACCCAAGAAAGTAGCTTGAATATTCTATGGAAATATTTTCCAATGACTATAAGAATATACCTAGGTCAACTGTAGACCCCTTAGGTCATATGAACTGGAACACATTAGAAAATTCTTTCTACAATTTTTTTTCTTCTTGGGAACTTCTAATAAAGACAATAGGGACTATAGTTTAATGTATATTGATAAATCAAGGTACATTGGATATTTTTTAAAAATTTTGACCTTATCTTAGTATCAAAACTAAAGACTTTTGAATGGATATAAAAATGTCTAGATAGATACAGATACTTATGTATATGTGTGTCTCGTCTCTATAAATTATTGTTGTAAGTTATGTACTTTAGTAATGTCACAAAAATATTGAATAAATACATGCTTTTGGGCTCATACAGCTTTCCTAAACTTTGTTCTTTGGAATACCAGTGTCTAATAATACATTAATAGGTATTCTTTTGGGGGGATCCCTGTTGAAATAAATGTGAATTTATTTTTCATTCTTAGATTTTAAATATAAATTTGAAAATCAAAGACTCTGAGAAAGAATTCAGGAATAAAGCTAGTGTGCCTCCCAAAATTTGTTCTCATTATAATCATGCAAACCTTTATTGAAAATTCCATCACTGTTGCATATATACATTTTGGAAAGAAAACTTTATACTGGCAAAAAGACACATTTTAAAACTTCATAACACTTGTGTTTAAATACTGACTCAAACATTTAGTTGTAATGCTAGGGGAAAATATTTAGCTCTTTTTTAAAAAATATATATATTTTATTGATTTTTTATAGAGAGGAAGGGAGAGGGATAGAGAGTTAGAAACATCAATGAGAGACAAACATCAATCAGCTGCCTCCTACACACCCTCTACTGGGGATGTGCCTGCAACCAAGGTACATGCCCTTGACTGAAATAGAACCTGGGACTCCTCAGTCCACAGGCTGACACCCTATCCACTGAGCCAAATCGGTTAGGGCTATTTAGCTCTTTTTTTATGATGCTAATCTATATTTGTAAAATAAGGAAAATACTACTTAGCCTATGCTTGTTGAGTTTAGAATATATGGGTTGCACAATATATAAACTTACTGCACATTCTACTTTATTTTTATTTATTTTTTAAATTTTAGTTATTGTTTTAGTTTCCCTATTTTGAGAAGATTAAAATCAATGTCAATGTTAGATAAGTTTCACATTGAAAATCATGGATTTCAAGAGGTTGCCCATATGATACAGAAAACTAAGAGTCTATATCAATTAATAACACATATGATGGCTACAAGTGTTAGGAAACCTCACTACAGTGGCTTGAACACAGTTTGTTTTTGTGTGTTTTTTTGTTTTGTTTTTTTTTGTGTGTGTTTTGTGTGTGTGTTTTTTTTGTGTGTGTGTGTGTGTTTGTTTTTCCATGTTTCAAGAAGTCCAGACCAACACTCCTGTCTTTCTACTCTGTTGTCATCAGGATGTTGATTCTTTCTTTCCTTTTATCACTTTACTGTGGGTAGATGGCTGGTGAGCCTGGGGATAAATGGTATTGTACCTCCAGACATCATGTCTACTAGAATGAAGAATTGGGAA
>NW_006299705.1:13813880-13814301 GCF_000327345.1 Myotis davidii
ATTTTTAACAAACCCATGTAGTAATTCTTACATATACTAGATGGCTTTGCTTGCAAGTTTTAGTAAACTATGGAGGCTGGAGTGAGGATTAAATACTAGTGCTTTATTTCTTACTAGAGGCCTAGTGCTAAAAATTTGTGCACGGTGGGGGCATCCCCTCAGTCCAGCCTGCACCCTCTCTAATCCAGGGCCCCTTGGAGGATGTCCGACTGCCGGTTTAGGCCCGATCCCCTAGGGATCGGGCCTAAACCGGCAGTCGGACATCCCTCTCACAATCTGGGACCACTGACTCCTAACTGCTCACTTGTCTTCCTGCCTGATAGCCCCTTACTGCTGCCCCTGCTGTCCTGGTCGCTCCCAACTGCCGCCCCTACCAGTCTGGTCGCCCCCAACTGTCCCCCATGCTGGCCTGGTCACCCCT
>NW_006299705.1:13815032-13815679 GCF_000327345.1 Myotis davidii
CTTCCTTATTAAAACAAAACTTTTCCAGAACCATCCTATCAGAGCTGGGACAGGTAGCACCTCTTGCTTCAAGGGAGGCTTGGGAATTTGGGAACACTGTTGTCATAACCGAGTTAGACCAATCATTGCTCATTGACTGGCTCTAAACATATCACTGACTATAATAACACAATTTTAGTATTTTGTTTTTGTTTTTTGCATGGAAAAGAAAAGCAAAAGCTTACTATTTGGGCAAGTTGAATTGTTCCACAGAATCTCTTTTAAATGTATATATTAATATGAAATAAGGATAGCATCTGGAATTAAATATTGATTTAGAAAAGTTTCCATGTGTAAGGTAGATAAAGTCAACATTAGGGAATCTGAATTTTTAACAAACCCATGTAGTAATTCTTACATATACTAGATGGCTTTGCTTGCAAGTTTTAGTAAACTATGGAGGCTGGAGTGAGGATTAAATACTAGTGCTTTATTTCTTACTAGAGGCCTAGTGCTAAAAATTTGTGCACGGTGGGGGCATCCCCTCAGTCCAGCCTGCACCCTCTCTAATCCGGGAGCCCTTGGGGGATGTCTGACTGCTGGTTTGGGTTCGATACCTGCGATCCCCCTAACTGGCAGCCGGACATCCCTCTTGCAATCTGGTTTTT
>NW_006299705.1:13816144-13825095 GCF_000327345.1 Myotis davidii
CACCCCCAACTGTCCCCCTGTTGGCCTGGTCACACCACACAGCCTGCTGTTCAATCATTTGGTCGTCCCTCACTAACATCCCTGCCGACCTGGTTGCCCCATGCAGCCTGCTGTTCAGTCATCCATCTGGTTGTTTTGGTCGTGATGACCCCTGGCTTTTTACATATTAGGATGTGCAAACCTAAGACAGGGAGTGTAAGGAATAAGAGCAATGAATCAAGGAAAATATGTGAAAAATGAATGAAATGCTGTGTTTATATTCCTGACTACTGCTTCAAAATGAGGTTTAATGTTGCTAGGCAGGTTACCTACTTGATGCACATTATATTCTTTGGGATGCTGTATGCAATGATCCACGGTAGGTGGTGCAGGAAAGGTGAAAAAATTTATGCTGGGCTCCCTCCTGTCTTCTCTTTTCCATTGGTTAATTTTTTTTTTTACCAAAGCATGTCAACCCTCCATAACTTCCAAGTTGTGTCATCCAGTTCTTTTTGATGCAGAACATGGTATGCCAGCTCCCAGGGTATGAGATGAGGCATCCCTTTCAAATCTAGAAGTAGAAGGAAAGGATAAAAACTCCAGGCTTTCAGTTGGTCTGCCTAGGTGTGTGGCAGCTTCCAGGGGGATATCTTGACACTCACAGACTGAATGCTCTGTTGGGTCTCCTGAAAAATGTGGTAAAAGTATGGTACTGGAGACCAGAGGACCATGGGAAATTGAAAAGGTATCATTTTGTCTGATGCACCAAATTTGAGAATCAGTGACTTTAGAGCTTTATCTCTGGAGCCCAGGCTAACTCCAAAGTCAAAAAAGCCTCATGCCAGATTGAGTTGCCTTACACTTTTTCCAAAAGCTTTAAGCATGTTCATTATAATCTGTATTGCTTATAGACAGTGTGCCACACTGGTTAAGAACAGACTTTTGTTTCATCCACAGTGGGACTTGAAATCTGGGCTGTGCTGTTTTTTATCTTTGTCACCCTGGGAAAGTCATTTTACCCCTCAGCTTTAATTATATTTTCATCTAAAAAAGTTAAAATATTAATACTAATTTCCCTTTCGGGTTTTGAGGATGTTGGTATCCTATCTAATAAAGAGGGAATATGCTAATTGATCCTCATGCCATTGCAAAGATGGTGGCGCCTACAGCCAATAAGGAGGGAATATGCTAATTGACTGCCCCTCCCTCAAAGATGGAGGAGCCCACAGCTACAAGATGGCCGGCAGGGGAGGGCATTTGTGGGTAATCAGGCCATCAGGGGAGGGCAGTTGGGGGAAACCAGGCTAGCAGGGGAGAGCTGTTGGGGGCATCCAGGCCAGCAGAGGAGGGCAGGTGGGGGTGACCAGGATGGCAGGGGAGGGCCATTGGGGGCGATTGGGCCAACAGGGGAATGATTAGGTGCTTATCAGGCAGGCAGGCAGAAGCAGTTAGGGGCAATCAGGCAGGCAGGCAGGCGAGCAGTTGAGACCCAGCAGTCCCGAATTGTGAGAGAGATCCCTGTGGGATCGGGCCTACACCAGCAGTTGGACATCCCCTGAGGGGTCCCAGATTAGAGAGGGCACAGGCTGGGCTGAGGGATTACCCCCTCCCACCCCCCATTGCACAAATTTCATGCACCGGGCCTCTAGTCTGATATAATCTGTTTAGAGGACTTGGTGCAGAAGAATAGTCCCTTATACATAACTTTCCCAATCACTTCCTTCCCCATTCTTGAAGACCATGTCTAAATTTTTAGGAATCTTTACTGGTGAGGTAGATTCACTTAAGCAGTCCTAATGGCCAAGGTGGATTGGGGATTTCTATGTTTTATCCTGTCTGCTAGTTGAGACAGGCCAGAATAAGCCACAGAACTCCCTAACCAATTCCACTTTTAGACATGCAAAGTACTAAGCACATTTTGCTTTCCTTGGAGAAAAGGCACAGGTAACATATGAGGGTGTTGAAATAACACCATGCCCACCATCTTCCAAAGCAGCTAATTTAAAATCATTTGCAATCTGGGAGAATCTGTCTCAATATCTTCTTGTAAGAACCTGCAGCTAACTGTTTCTTGAAAGGTTTCCAGAGAATAGGATTTTATCCAAGACTTGTGACAGTGCTAACTTAGAACAAGGCTACAGAGATCTAATTAAAAAGGTGATTTCCTAACATATGGAGCTCCTCTGTGAAATCAAGAGAATGTGCTGAGCTGTGGGAGATGCTGACCCTGTAAATTCTTATGACATTAGGCTTAAATCTTAACTGCTAAACACCTTTCAAATATTTAACTCTCCCCAAGTAAACGAACTCCCCGCAAAGCTCTGTTTGTTGACTTTTATCCCAGTTGGACTGACTTTAGGGACTGTATCACTGAGACCTGTGCATTAAGTGGTACATATGTTGAATAAACAGCCAGACAGCTACCAACTGTCAAGTTGCTTAACCAGAGCATTAAAAGGAGCACATATGCCATGGTGAAAAGCAAAGGAAAAACAAAGGTTCATAATAGAAGTAGGAAATGGTTCAGGTAAAATGCAACTGCATGCTTATGTACATGATTATTTTTGTAAATATCATTAGAGATATTTTGGAGGAGAAATCATAATCTTGAAATGATCTCAAATGTAGCATTAGAAGCAATACTTCCTCTGGTGGCTCATAATTCATTAGTGAGTTAATAAATTGGAAGGGGGACCAGCCATATTAATTTAAGCTAAGGCTGGAAATGTGCTCAGTAAGGAAGCACAGGTTTGATTTTCTCACAAGCAGCAGATGGAAATAAAGGGACAGGTTGTTCTTTACAGGTATGGATAAAACAAGAGAACACAGCAGCTTTTCTGGCAGAAAAATTGAAAGTACTTATAGATAATTTTCAGACTTGTTACCACCAGCGTTGCTCTCCTTTGATTCTATGGTAGAACAACACTGACTGTGCATCCCAGGTGGCCACCTGCTGAGCAGAAAGAATCCTGGTCACCAGCAATTGATTTGCATAGATACACAGGTGCCTTGTTATTTGAAAGTGTCTTGGTATTATTTTGGTAGGAAAATGGATTCCTGATTTCCTTGTAATCATAAGAGTTTCACTTAAGGTGCATGGAAAGCCTCAATAATCAGTGGAGTGGGTGGAGATACCAATCTGGCAGACAAAGATGAGTAGAGGGGAAGTTTTAATGATTTCATAATTTTGCTTGACCAGACCCATATTTAAAATACCTCTGCATTCGCCCTGGCTGGGTTGGCCCAGTGGATAGAGCGTCGGCCTGTGGACTGAAGGGTCCCAGGTTTGATTCTGGTAAGGGGCAGGTGCCTGGGTTGTGGGCTTGATCCCCAGGGGGGGCGGAGGGGGCGTGCAGGAGCAGCTGATCAATGATTCTCTCCCTTCATTGATGTTTCATCATTCTCTCTCACCCTTGTTCTTTCTCTCTCTCTCTCTCTCTCTCTCTCTCTCTCTCTCTCTCTCTCTCTCTCTCCCTTCCTCTCTGAAATCAATAAAAATATATTAAAAAATATCTCTGCATTCAAAGAGCCTATGATGTAAGAAATAAGAGAGTTGATATGATCAAAAGTAGGATAAAGATGTATATTTCATCATGAAACAGATGGATTTTGGAAATTCTGTAAAGAAAAAGTGGTAGAATTTGGCACGGTTTGAATGTTTGAATATAGAGAGAATATTGCATCGTAGATTTTCCCATTTATTTTTCCATTTGAAATTATAGTAAATTTATATTCACCTCTCTTTTTTTTCTCTCAGTCTCTCATTCTCTGTGTCTGTCTGTCTGTCTCTATATATACACACTCATACATATGCACACATTATCTATCATTACTTTCTGTCAATTACATTGCTAATGTATGATGGACAGTTTAAATTTTCAACATTGATACTTTTGAAAAGGATAATTACATGCATACAAATAAAATAAATATACAATGATAGGTTTATGTTTTCATATAGTATTTGAAAGAATATATGTGCTATGTTATAATATATATATTCATTTACCAAATATCCTAAAATTATTCTAACTCTAAGTCATTAATATTATGTCTTCAAGATTAATTTCTAGGATAGTTCACTAGTAAAAGAAAGTTTTTATTTCACTGTCACTTCCATTGATTTATGAAAAATTACTGTAACATAACTTTCAACAAACAGCTAGAGAATAGTATTTATATTTTTTCTACAAAATTTTCTTAACAAATTGGAGTGTGACTTATATCTCCTATTTTATAATTGGTGAATAGGTTTGCTTTAGTTAATTCTCATCTTTCTATAACTAAATAACTTAGAAAAATCATACTACTCAGCCTCACTAAAATAAGTTTACACGTTTACTGCTTTAAATTAAAAACATCATGGTTTTGGGGGGGCTTATGCTTGTATTTCAGTATATTATGTTGCAGTCTGAGTATATAGAGATGCATAAATAACTTGCCTTGAAGAACTAACCACAAAATCTGGCTTTTAACATATGAGCTAAATGTTATGAATATGACATTAAAATGAATGGAAGTTCATGTAGACTAGAAGAGAGAGTTCATAGCATCAGGAAATAGAATGTATGCTCCACTCAGAGTGTGTTTGTTTCTATTGCCTACACTCTTTGTATTTGTCAACTAACAACTCAAGAACTTACGTTGTTTAGTGAACTATGTGTGTACTTCTCTGCTTGTCATCTGTGTTTCAAACTGGAATGAGTTTGATGTCTTTTTCACAAAGTATTTTGAGCATGTGGTTCTCATCAAACAATTGACTGCTGCAGGTGTGGGGCCAGTGCACCATGAGGCCAAGCTCTGTTAACAAGTCTGGACATCCTTGTTAAACCAGAGCATTTGGAAAACCCAAGGTCTTTCAGTGCTTCCCTTGAATACCCCCAGGAAAAGGATGATGGCTGATTATCTGGTAACTAAGAAGTCCACGATTTTCTGAAATAATCCAGTATAATATGTATTTGTTATATCAGAAATAACTTTGAGATGAGTTTTTATTTCTACAGATTTCTTTTAATCTATATCTCACTTTTCTCCTCCTTTGGGTGAATACTATGTTATTTCTGGCATCTAGCACAATGCCACCTACATATTGGGGGCCTCAATAAATATTAAACTAAGAAATAAATGATATACTAATAGTACGATCAATTCAAAGTTAAACTATCCAAACGATAACTGGCATTTGTCAGAACAGTCTTTGAGGATAACCTCCAGTCACTAGGAGGAAGGTGATAATGCTGCCGCACATTTCTTGACCTTCTTCCATTATTCCACAATGTTTAAGACTTTCTAAAATGTCTGAATTTAAAAAGTTAGGCTTCTTAAGATTCTTTGTACTATAAAATAGAATCCCCTGTAGACTCTGAAGTGTTTCTTTTGGTGGGATTTCAATATATACCAGGGACTTTTGAAGCTCCGGGCTTCACAGATATATTTTATAATCTGCTTATTTGCCTCCAAAGGTAACAGATCATGGCACAAAAACATATCAGTTAATTAGTTTTTGTGAGCGGGTCTCTGCCACCGATAGTAGTTATTAAGAACATAGCGGGTGACTGAAATCAAGTTCCAGCTGGGATTGGGCTGTATGTTTTGGTTCACAGTAAAGGGATATATACGGTGTAGTCAGTGTGTGGTGGTGTTACATTGATTTGTAAACATAAGTAAGATTAAACGATAAGGATGAAACTGTCTGGACCCTTTCCAGTAGTTTCTCTAAACCATCGGATTTACCACATTTACATTTGGAATTGCAAAGAATGGATGGGAGGTGTGATATATTGTAATGAATAACATGTGTGAAGGTTCAAGATACAGTGACAGTAGTAGGAGCCCTTAAAAATGAAGCTGCAGTGCCCTTTCCTTATTCCAGGGCTGCAGATAGAACGACAGTGAGATTGAGAATATATATCAGTAAGTGCACTGCTTAATGTCTTTTTCCTCTTTTGCAGGACTTGGGTCTAATATATTTTAATTTTCAAATTTCTTTTGTAAATGAAACTCTGTAAACTTTTAATAATATTTACCCATAAAAATAAGGGTTAGGAGAAGGAAAAGCTAACTATGGGAATGACCTCAGGCATTTTTCATTTTAATTTGAAATTAAACAAGTATGTCAAAATAACAAGTAATAACAGGGAATGAAGACCACATGCTGTCCCATAGGCCACTCTCATACCCCTTCAGCTCCTTGAAGTGCCTCTCTAGCATACATCATTGTGAGGATATTCTCTGCCTTGTAAAATTCTCCAAAATAGTGTTTTTTTTTGGCTGTGGCTATTTTGCCTTTGTTATTATTTCAGGATGTGGGTATTGCACATCCTGAATCTGTGTCCTAGTTCTTCAATGGATCTGACTACCTATCTTTCCATGCTCTATCTGGTGAGGGAGAATGAGACTCAATTCATGGGTAGCTTGAGAATTCACACTGCTGCATTACTTTTCAGAGAACACAGAGACATTTTTCCAGCTAGAAATATTCTTAGGGGATATCCCTATCACTATATTGATACGTCACTGTACTTTGCCAAAGTCAGGCAGGGATATTTCCATTTCCGTTTCCTCTATTTCAGCCACCTGTTTGGGCTCCCTTTGCTCTCCAAACTATAAACACTGAACACAGTGTCTGAGTTTGAGACAGGAATGGCCTAACCACCTGGAAGTCTAAGCCTCCTCCATTCATTTTCAAAACAGGATCACAAAAACTGTACCACTGTTGCTTGTTCCACACAAGCACTGGGTTTCCTAGTTCTTAGATAGTTTTACAGACCATTTTCCTACATATTCAAGCTGTCAGCTATTGTTACTTTTTACAATCCAGAAGAATATGCTAATTGTACTGACATAATGCAATATGCTTAAGAACATGCCACTCAAATAGTATGGCTCTCAGGAGAATTCTACCTTCAAGAAACTTCATCTATAAGGAAATATCCCCTTTGAAATAAAGTCAGTTCTTTATAATAACATTGTGGAGGCTAAAATGTGATTTCCAGCATACCACAACACACTATAGTCAAATTATTTAACTGTTTTATAAAAACATAGATTTAGATTGAATTAAAATAGGTGGTTAAGAGAGAGAAAAATAGAGAGAGACAGAGAAATCAGATGACGTACAACTAAAATTCTCTAAGAAATGACAGAATAGATAATGCATATATTTCAAAGAAAATTACTATTTCATGCTATTGAGTATTAAACATCTAATTTCTATAGAAATCTCTAGTTTTTCCACATATTAAGTCAACAAACTAAAAATGTCTTCTGTGGATATTTTTATAATAATATTTTCTGTTATAAAAAAGGCTTGCCAGACACTACCATCTGCCGTGTAGACTGACAGTGTATGAATCTGATGTCTTTCTGTGATTTCCTATCTTATATAATTGGAGGTTTCAGCCCAGAATGATGCTTTATTTCCACCTAAGGACAACCAAGTTTAAGTTCCCTTTGAATATTTTAATCATTTTCCTGCTATGCACTGATAAGACCAGTACTCTGTATAGTTAAATGCTATAAATGTGTCTATTGAGAGGGTGTTAAAATTCTCCTCTGTGCTTCTGGCCCTCATCCAGAATTCCATAATACCTTCTGAAATGAGTCAGAAAACATAATGCATTATAATTGATAAATGTTTTATTTGTGCTTACTTTATTTTGGAAATTTGAAATACCCAGAATGTCTGGCTACGTCAACCTGGAGGTATTTGTTTGTTTGTTTTTAAGATGAGAAAGATGTCTTTGTGAATTGTTTATGTAAAGATATTCATCTACCGTGCTTTAAAAAGATTTCAAAGGCACTATACAAGTATTTACTCAGATATATGTGTATGTGTGCGTGTGTGTTTATAGGTGTACATATAATCATCCCAGTCCTAGTCAACAAGACAAGATTACCGAATCATTTCTGTATTTATTTATTTAAAACAACAACACTGTTTTCAATAAGAGAAATTCTGTAGTTAAAACTTGTTAATTGGAGATAATGTCTGTGTAACTGAACATTGTCAAAGGGTAATGGCCTCCTGCTGCTAAGCTCTGGAAATGTTGACCGGGAGCCAACACATTTGTTTTCAAAGCTGGAGACATGGGTCCTTTGACATGATGGTATTAAAATGGCTTCATTTTTGTTGCACTACGCAATAGGCATTTTATCATGGTAGGCCATATTACCAATGTGCTCCCACTTTTATGCCTCCAAATATCTTTGCAGGTTGTGTTTTCACTGCTACTTAATGTACCAATTAGCATGTTGGCTGCTGATGAGTGGTTGTTCTCATCACTGTACAGTGAGTTCAGTTTATTCTGGGGGTTGCCAAAAGGATAAAAATGAGTTAATATTCATTAAGGTATGCCACTCAATATAATAAATGATCAATACTCTATAATTCATTGTAATTGAGAAAATGGGCTGGAAAATTAACATGAAACAGTGAAAGGGGTCCCCTACTTCTTATTTTTATTTTTTAAAATTTATTTTATTGTTTAAAATATTACAAATAGTAGTACATATGTCTCCTTTTTACCCCATTGACCTTCCCTCGGCCGCTCCTACCCCCCAGCACCTGCCCTCACTACTGTCCCCCTCACCCCTCCGCAAGTGTCTTGTGTCCATTGGTTATGCTTATATGCACAGCAAAAGAAACCATCAACAAAACAACAAGAAAGCCCACTGCATGGAAGAACATATTTGCCAATGTTATCACCGATAAGGGCTTACCGCCCCCCCTGCCAACACTCCCAGCCTTCCTGCTGTACTTTGACAGTCTGTTTGATGCTTCTCTGCCTCTGTATCTATCTTTTTGTTCATCAGGTTATAATGTTCTTTATTATCCATAAATGAGTGAGTTCATGTGGGATTCTTATTTCACTGCCTGACTTTTTTCACTTAGCATAATGCTCTCCAGCTCCATCCATGCTGTTGCAAATGGTAAGAATTTATTCTTTTTTTACAGCAGCATAGTATTCCCT
>NW_006299705.1:13825211-13826179 GCF_000327345.1 Myotis davidii
AGGTCCTTTGCCCATTTTTTGATTGGATTGTTTATCTTCCTTTTGTTGAGTTGTATGAGTTTTCTGTAAATGTTGGAGCGTAAGCCCTTATCGGTGATAACATTGGCAAATATGTTCTTCCATGCAGTGGGCTTTCTTGTTGTTTTGTTGATGGTTTCTTTTGCTGTGCAGAAGCTTTTTATTTTGATGTAGGCCCGTTTATTTATTTTCTCCTTAGTCTTTCTTGCCCTAGAATCTGTGTCTGTAAAGATATTGCAATGACATATGTCTGCAATTTTGCTGCCTATGGAGTCTTGTAGTACTTTTGGTTTCCTGTCTTACATTTTAGTCCTTTAGCCATTTTGAGGTTTTTTGTGTGTGTATAGTGTAAGTTGGTGACCTAGTTTCATTTTTTTGCATGTATCTGACCAAATTCCCAGCACCATTTCTTAAAGAGACTGTTTTGACTCCATTATATGCTCTTGCCTCCTTTGTCAAATATTAATTGAGTATAGTGGCTTGGGTCAATTTCTGGGCCCTCTATTCTCTTCCATTGGTTTATATGTCTGTTTTTGTGCCATTACCAGGCAGTTTTGAGAACTGTGGCTTGGTAATATAGTTTGATGTCTGGTATTGTGATCTGTCCAACTTTATTCTTCTTTCTCAGGACAGCTGAGGCTATCCGGGGTCTTTTTTTATTCCAGATGAATTTTTGAAGAGTTTGTTCTAGATCTTTGAAATGTGCCATTGGTATTTTAATAGGTATTGCATTGAATCTATAGATTGCTTTAGGTAGTATGGACATTTTAATGATATTGATTCTACCAATCCATGAACATGGATATTCTTCTATTTGTTTATGTCATCCTATATCTCTTTTTTCAATGTCCTGTAGTTTTCCGAGTACAGGTCTTTTACGTCCTTAGTTAAGTTTATTCCTAGGTATCTTAATTTTTTTGGTGCAGTGGTAAATGGGATTGTTTTCTTTT
>NW_006299705.1:13828956-13864277 GCF_000327345.1 Myotis davidii
CAGGATTTGGGGTTCATCTTGTTTGGGACTCTCTGTGCTTGTGTGACTTTTTCTTCACCAAATCAGGGAAGTTTTCTGTCATTACTTCTTCAAACAGGTTTTCTATTCCTTGCTCAATTTTCTCTCCTTCTGGCACCCCTATTATGTGAATGTTGTTTTGTTTCATGATTGAGAACCGCTGCCTTAGGCTCTCCTCCTGTTTTTTAAGTTTTTTTCTAGATCCTGCTCTGCTTGGGTATTTTTTCCTACCTGTGTTCTAGCTCACTGATGGAGTCCTCTGCTTCTTCTAGTCTACTGTTAATGCTTTCTATTGAGTTCTTTATGGCAGTGATGTCTTTTTTCATTTCTTCTTGGATCTTCTTCATTTCCTCTTGGTTCTTACACATATTGTTGAATTTGTCTTCCGTTCTTTTCAGCGACCTTATGACCATGTCTCTGAATTCTTTCTCTGACATAATGCTTGCCCCCATTTTGTTTACTTCCTTTTCTGGTGATGCCTCCTTTTCTTTCATATGTGGGCTGCTTGTCTCCCCATGATCTCTCTTCTTGGGGTGACTGGTTATGTAGCTCTCTCTCTCCTTTCCCTAGGCGAAATCTGACCTTTCTGTGAGAAGGTGCAGAGCTCCTCCGAGTCTGCATATTCGTGCTGCTTAAGATCAGGTGTTCCTGGGTTCGCAGCTGGTCCCTGGGTGTTGTGGTTGCAGATCCTGGGATGTATAGGCTTCTGATAACAGACACTCTCCCCTTCAAGATAATGCGGTCTCCACAGCAGAGCCAGTTGCTCCAGGAGAGATTTCAGCAACAGTGGAGATTGCCCAGTCAGGGGAGCCCAGTCCAGCAGTCCCCAATACTTCCTTGGAGTGTAGCTGTTCCTCACCCACAAATATACACTCCCTGTAAGTCCACAGACTCTCCTTTCATTCTCTCACACACCATCCTGCAGTCTGCCTTTTCATTGGCAGCCATCTTCCTCCGGGTCCCCTACTTTCTGTCCCCAATTCTTACGTACTGTATTTGGCCAATGTCTAAAAATTTATTTGGCTAATACAGTGGTGGGCAAACTGCAGCTCATGAGCCACATGCAGCTCTTTGGCTCCTTGAATGTGGCTCTTCCACAAAATACCACGTGCAGGCATGCACGTACAGTGCAATTGAAACTTCATGGCCCATGTACAGAATTCAGTATTTTTTGGAAGAGCCACTCTCAAGGGGCCAAAGAGCCGCATGTGGCTTGTGAGCCGCAGTTTGCCGACCACTAGGCTAATATATAAAATTTTACTTAAATTATTTTTCTTCTGGGATTGATATTTCTTTCAGTAAGAATGAAATATCTAAGTACTGGTTTTCTTATAGGATCAGGTGCATTTCCAGATGGGGTGTCACCCTGAGATCAGATCTTAGAATATTAAGTATCTATAAAGTGAGAATGGGAGGTGCTGAAAACCCACTGCACCTCCATTTCCATGCTCTTTAGAGGCCTCCAGTGTTATGGCTGCTGAGCCACTTACATCATGATTGTGTATAATGGACCATTTCAGTATTTTCTTTCTGGCTATGGCAGGATGCTTTTGGTTATATTTTTAAAATATCTAGATTAGTGTCCTGTTTCCATCCTCAACAATTTTGATTAAACTATTTTAGGATAGGTCTTGGCATCAATATATTTTTTAAAAGTTCCACAAGTGATTCTAATTATGCAGCCAGTGTGTGTGTGTCTCTGCATCAGTTGTCACCTGGAGGGCTTATTGAAACACACTATGCTGTGCACCGCCCCCCACCTATGTACCCAAAGAGCTTTTGATCCACTGAATCTGGGGAGGTGCTGGTAATTTGCATCTCACTTAAACTTATTTGTTAATAGTGCTTAACACAGTGTGTGGTCCAAAGTAGGCATTTAATAAATGGGAGCTATTTCATCATTATTTTGTCATCAGAAATAATTCAATAATAATCAGTGATATATTTTCTCTACAGAGTTAGGAGGACATATTTTGTAAATTAGTAGGTATGCAGAACAGCATAGAGAAATTACTAAGTGTCAGGCTCTGGAGTCAGTTTGCTTGCTCTCCATTCCAACCCTACCCCTTATTGCTGTTGCTGCACTTGAAGGTATGATAAGCCATTTAAATGATGCCATTTAAGTCATGTTGTTGTTTTGTTTTGTTTTTTAAATTCCTGTCGACTTTGAAATAAAAATGTAAAAATTAAATACAACTTGGATAAACTAGGCGCAATGTTAGGTGGGTTTTCCTATTAAATGTCACTTTGTTGTAGTTGTTACACTAGTTTCTGATCCCTTTCTGGTTTTTCATTTCTTCAGTTTACATAGAATATTTATATTCCTAAACATACAACATTTAAAAACAATTTTATAACGAATACTTATTGAACATTTAGTAACCTTCAGGACTCATTTTAAATGCTGTATACTTGTTATCTCATTTAATCTTCACCATAAAACAAATGTTTTTATTATCTTAAACAATAATTACTTTCTTAAAATCACACAGCTAATAGGGCTTAGGGTTGGAATTGGAGCACAAGCAAACTGACTCTAGAGCCTGACACTTAGTAATTTCTCTTTGCTGTTCCTGTATACCTAGTAATTTACAAAATGTATTCTCATAACTCTGTAGGGGAAACATATCACTGATTATTATTGAATTATTCCTGATGACAAAATAATGATGAAATAGCTCCCATTTATTGAATGCCTACTTCGGACCACACACTGTGTTAAGCACTATTAGTAAATGAGTTTAAGTGATGAGACAATTAAATGATGAAATTAGGGTTTAAATTTAGGCATTTGGGTGGGTTTTGGAGTGCCTGTCCCCAAATGGAGCTATTTAGGTTTCTAATAACATTCTTGTTTCTGGTCCAAAATTCTGAGGAAATTTAGCTACACTTCCACTAGCACCCTTAATTCTGGTAAATTTATTTTTTGCCTATGCGTGTCTGATATGATTTCCATTACAATAAAAAAATGCCTTGACTAAAAATGGTGGTTATTCTGATGGGAATATGAGGTCCCTGACATTTGGAGATTTGGAGAGTTGAAATGACTTAACTAAGATCTCCCAATCTGTGAACAACAGAACCAGAACAAAGAACAGAACCAAATGTACTCATGACTTTTAAGCTTGTTCTTTCTGCTGCAACAATGTACTCCTCATTTATGGTTTTGCACCTTTCCTTAGATCACCTGAAAGATGATGTGTGAGAAGATCACTATATAGATCATAAATTCCGAAAAATTATTTTCATACAGCATTTCCGAGAGCTGGCCCAATTAGTCTTCCAAGCAGAAAGGCAGAAGGATTGCTGCTAGTGTGCTTCAAGAGCCGCGTATAGCCCTTTGAGAGCCATTGTCCTGGCCTCACAAGGTGGTGGTTGGAAATAAATGAGATAACAGATGCAAAGTGCCTGGCACAGGGGAGGCACGTGGCTTAATAAATGTAAGCTATTATTGGTATTCTCCTGATGGCAGCAAGAGCAGGCAAAGTGAGTGGGTGGGGAGAGCACCACTCTATACTAATAACTCAGAGGACTCCCAGGATTCCAAGATATCATTTGAATCCTAGGAAATATTTGGTTTGTATGGAAAGGAAAAGAAACAATTTCAAAATCCAGTATCAGTCATTTTTCTGTTTATGAGATTTGTCAAGCCATATCAACAGGTTCAGTTCAGTTCGACTTCCACATTATGAGTGCATGTAGAGACCCAGGCAATGTGCAGGTTCATTGTTGAATGAGGGAGCAGCTTTTAATAACCTAAAGCCAATAAACATTGTTGTAAACACCTGGAGGGGCGAGGCGATGTACAAAACACTCAGACACAGGAGATATTTGCTTTTCTACCTGTCTGTTTTCTGTCTATCTACACTGAGTGGCCAGATTATTATGACCACCCCATCAGTACTTCGTTGGGCCACCTTTTGCCTTCAATGCTGCGGCGATTCTTCTTGGCATTGACTCCACGAGATGTGGAAAGGTGATGCGAGGAACCTGACACCAGGCCTGATGAATAGCACTGTCCAGTTCTGTGAGATTTGATGGTTGTGGAACCAGCTGCCTGATGGCTCTTTTAACTTCATCCCACAAATGCTCAATTGGATTGAGGTATGGTGATAGTGGGGGCCACCTAAGCAAGGTAAAGTGTCCCTCATGTTCTTGAAACCACTTCTGCACAATCCGAGCACCGTGGCATGGCGCATTGTCTTGTTGGAGGAAGCCATCTCCATTGGGATACGCCATCAACGTGATAGGATGAACTTGATCAGCAACGGTACTTAGGTATGTTGTGCTATTCAGACGTAGTTCCACACGAATTAAAGGGCCCATATCATGCCAGGAAAACATGCCCCAAACCATAACACTGCCCCCACCCGCTTGAAGGGTTGTACTCATGCATGTGGGTTGCATGCTTTCATGCTGTTTTCTCAGCATTTTGTTCTTCTCTGTCTGACAAAATTAACTCCCCCCCCCCTTTTTTTAGTTGAAAAACAACTATTGTGCAAAGTTGGGTGCACTATCTTATATGATATTAGGTGACACAGATAAATATAACATAAATCATGATATAACTTAACTGTCTGTTTAGTGTCATTTGTCCTGATAATGATGTTTTCTGAAGTTTAAAGTTTAGACCTAACTAAGTTCTCTAACTTAGATAATTCTTTCACTCACCAGTTATGCACATCCTATTGAAATCAACAAGTATATGTGAATCCTGCTGATGGGAGGTAATACTTACAAAATATTTGTTATTGATTTTTATTGTCTAGCTTCATGATGCTATTTATTTACCAGTGCTTAGGTATGTCTTTTTCTAGCAGTTTTTGATATGTAACCTCTTTATAAAAATATAGATGTAGAGAACCTACCTTAGGGAAAATGTGAAAAATAGAACCTACCTTAGGGAAAATGTGAAAAGTGCATTCATGATTCCAACTACTGTTAGAATTTTAGTGTATTCCACTCTAGTATTTAGATAAAATTTAAAAATATACTTATAATAATGAGATACACATAAATTTGCTTTAAATTACTTAACTACTTATCTTTATTCTTCAATAATTTCAGAATTAATTTTCTAAAAACAGCCAGCTTTTTCATCTATTGGATATGTGTAAAGTCCTAAAAACTTTCCCTAGTCTTAAATATTGAGTTGTTCTTAATTATCCATAGTACAATAATGTATCTTTTTATATTTAATTTTTGCATTTTTTGGCTGAATATTGGAAAGACTTTGACCAGTTATTTGCCAAATTGCTAAGAGAACTGTACCAATTTAAATTTTCATCAGGGATAAATGGGATAGTGAATTCACTACACTTTTTACCAGAATTTTAGGTACCTATTTATTTATTAATTTTGTAGTTTTACATGCTAAATGGTATTTGTTTTAATCTAGATATTCTGGTTACTAGAAAGTTTGAATATTTTCAAGTCTATATTTGATAATTATTTTTCCTTTAAATGTAAATTACCTGTTTAAGCTCTTGCAAGTTTGTTATATTTTCAGTGATTTTTTAAATCAGATGTTTGAATATTCTATATTTTATATATGTAAAAATATAGTCAAGCTATTAATCTAATGCCATATTTGCTGAAAAAATTTCCATTACATTTAACTTTTTATTTTATTTTTCATACTAACATTTTACATGTTATCATAACACTTGTTGATATTTTCCTTTGTGTATTCTTTATAAATTCAAAACATAGCAAATCAATACCAGAGGTCTGGTAAGCATTCAATATTCTTTTCGCTTTCTTTGATTTGATTTTAAAAAATATTAAACTTTTTACTACTTCTGGAATTTGTTTCAGTATATGGTGTGAGGTGAGCATATATGGCTTTTAAGTAGTTTACTATGCTATGACCCAGTTGCCTGATTTCCCTTACGAGTTGCCAAATGCCCAGTGAAAGAAGAATGCTCTTATATTTTGGGTTCATTGAATAGCATCTGGCACTTTATTAAGTATGCCAGAATTATTTTTTACGGAGGAAACCATGCTTTAGTTAAAGGTTGCTTTAAAAAAGTGGAATCAAGTTTTTTCAGCTCAGAGGGGTATGACAATAAATTATTATTTTGGTATTCTTTATGGTATCCTACTTATTACAAGAGTATATACCTCAGCAAAATAATGTAGGTGCTTTTGCTTTTTCGGATGTACTTTAGCTTATAAAAGTTAAGATACCTTTTAAATCTTCTAGGTGGACTTAGATGTCAAATCTGAGTTTGAATTATATCTGAACAAACTTCAAACTACAGTGGTTTGAATCACTAAAAGCTCTATTTCTTGCTCATGTCTCAGCTCACTATGAGTTGAGGGGATCCAGGTTCAGGGTTCATTTCACCTAGTTGTTCTTCCCTCCTAGGAGCCTTAGGATCTCAGAACCCTTTACTGGAAACTCTGCATCTGGCTGCTAGGTGAGAGGAAAGAAGAGCATAGACAGTTTCATGGGGGATTTTTCTGTGCCTTATTTTTGAGATATTACATCACCTTTCCTCCCTACGAGGGAGACTAGGATGTAGTCTACTTGTATGCCAAGATGAATATAAAGGGTATTTTGTGAACACTTAGTCTTTGTCACATATCTTAACTGTGTTATATCAAGTTTTCACTGTATGTGAATAGTCTGTATTGGGGGTATAATTTGACCTCTAATTTATTCAAATAATGCAGTCATGACCCACTTTAATTGGATGCTACTCTTTAGTTCTCTGCATTGTTTTACATGTTTTTATTGTGTTTTTAAATTTAAGTATAGTTGGTGCACAATATTATATTATTTCAAGTGTGCAGTATAGAGTTTTTGCATATTTTAAAAAGAAAACATTCCTGCAACAACACCATCTTCTAATTTTCTCAGGAAAGACTACAAGCATACCTCAAAGATATTGGGGGTTCAGTTCCAGACCACCATAATGAAGTGAGCATCGCAATAAAGTGATTATTAATATTTTTGCTCCTGGAGAGTCTTGCCTTCAGTTTGTAAAAAACATAACATCTGTGAATCACAATACAGTAAAGCGCTATGACACAAGGCGTGCTTATAATTAACCTGAGAAGCATTTCTGCTGTAGATACCAAGGCAAATGTTATCTATGGCTAGGATGTGTATATGGCATTTCTCTGAAATAATATAAACATTGCTGAGTCAGACTCATAGAACCTGAGCTTTCCAAAGAAAAGTAATTTTTCTAGCCTAAACTCATAACCCTTGCAAAGCAATAAAGCAAACCTTATATAAGCTGTACCCTAGCCTGAGACTTTTTAGTCAATGCACTCTGGTTATTTCATCCCCAACTTTTCTCTGCATGTAAAGCCAAACTACTTACTTTCAACATGGGAATTATCTCTCTTTTTTTTAAAAAAAAGATTTTTATTGATTTCAGAGAGGAAGGGGGAGATATACACACACACACACACACACACACACACAGAGAGAGAGAGAGAGAGAGAGAGAGAGAGCGAGAGAGAGAGAGAGAGAGAGAGAGAGAGCGAGAGAGAGAGAGAGAGAGAGAGAGAGAGCGAGAGAGAGAGAGAGAGAGAGAGAGAGAGCGAGAGAGATGATAGGAGAGAATCATCTATCAGCTGCCTCCTGCATGCCCCACACTAGGCGTGGAACCTGCAATCCAGGCATGTGCCCTGACAGGAAATTGAACTGTGACCTCCCGGTTGACCAGTCTATGCTCAACCACTGAGCCACACTGGCAGGGAATGAATTAACTTTCTTATCCCAGCATCACTGCCTGTAAAGGATAACTGGGAAAAAGGCAAATTCAAATAATGTTCTCCTTTATTCCTCTCTCAATGGAATCCTGATACCACAACTGCCTATAAGACAATTGCCAAGTCTGGGTTCAAACTACTATTTCAAATAGTCATAATTGCAGGTATTTTCACTGTTAAAAAAGTATGAAAATGAAAACTATATTTATCGTGAAAATGCTTTGCAAAGACGTGACTAAGAAGTACTTAGTATTGTAATAGTCTTAGAGCATGAGTCGGCAGACAGATAGTAGTCAAGTTGTCCTTTTTAATCATAATGAAGATTATAAATTCAAGGTGGGTTATTTATGACATGAATGAAGTGGTTCTCTGTAACCTCACGGAGAACCAGCGAGACTCCTTCCTGATGCTCTGTAGTACTGCAGTACTCAGCACTGCTTACATATATGTTCTCAAAAAGAGACTTCATATTGTTTGCAGAATGTGCTCATGTGTCTCATGTTAAAATTTGTCCTACTGTGCCTATACACCCAGGAGTTCAGTTCAATTGCATTGATTTTCAAAAATCTGAGATTTATCCTGCTTTTACCTTTTATTATTGGGGAAATTACTTCAAATAATTGGATCTTAGCTTCTTCACCTATAAAATGGGAATATTATTACAAACCTCATGAGGAAATTACAAAAATCATATAGGATTGCAGAAATGAAAGTGACCAGCATAGTATCATAGCGCAGATATTTTGCCTTAAAAATAATGAAATGACATTTGAGGTTAGATCATGTTGATTCTGATTGAAACTCTCGTTGATGCCAGTTACTTTCAGGGATATTTTATTTCTTCTTGGCCTTAACATACAGAAAAAAAGTCATACTCTTTATTTTTGCTCTTGATTTGATCTTACAGATTCATACCTTCTTCTTACGCACATGCTCCTATTTTTTGAAGATGTCACCATCTCTAAATGACTTCTTCCCTCACCAAAATCTCCATTTAATCATGTGCTTCATTGTGGCTGCTAAATTCTAAAGTTTATAATAAGCTCATTCTGCAAATTCTTTAACCTTTTTTTTTCTTAATCTGACAAAGGAATTTGCAAACAACTTTCTTCAAAAAAAGTGGTAGCTCAAGTTATAATGAAGCCAAAATTAAAAAGAGAGTGTGTAGCTCAGTCCTGAGCTAGAGCTGAGCAAGATGTGTAATTATTCCTCTGGTGGTAGATGCTGTTGGGCAATAAAGACTCTGCTATGAATATTTTGTTGATTACTTTGCAACCAGTGCTCTTGCTGCTTATTTTTTCTCTTGATGAAAGAAACAGAAATAGTTATATGCTATGGTTTCATGAGAAACTTCAAAAGAAAGTAAAAAAAATTGTTTTCATTCTTTTCTGTCTAGGTTGTAACTCTTTTCACAATTAGCTGAGGGATATGAGTGAGATTCGGCCCCTTTAACTCAGCCAACTGTGGGATAGTGAGAAGAAAACACATCAGGGACGACTCTAGACCTGGGTTTATAATTAGCACTGTGTCTTTAGCAAATGCTTACATTTTTATGTTTCTCAGTTTTCTTACTTATTAGTAAGTAGGCTAAGTAGTAGCTTCTTTACATCACTGGGATATTTTGAGAATCAGATAACATGATGAATATAAAAATCTTTTTTAGCAAGAGCAAAATGTCATTTTTAGAAAAATGTAAAATATCGTGAATAAGCCATGCTTTCCCCTTCTCTTTTATAATAACACATTCAATTATAAATACCAGTGCCTTAATTTTATAAAACTTCATATAAATAAAAATATTATGAAAAATGCACATAAGCATTATTTTTTCTTATGTAGTCACCAGTGACACTTGTGGAATTGTCATCTCTGTACAACTTTAACTTATTGACCAGGTACATTGTAATTCTTTGTCAATGTGCCTGCTGTGTAAATTTACTTAAAGTAATTTGATGAAAAGCTTTGCTAATGTAATTGTTGAATTTCATGCCTTATAAACAAAAATTATAGAAAAGTACTTAAGTTACTGCATTCTTTTAATACTGTGGTTGAATAGCATAGTATTTGAGACTGGTAGGCAACATATTTAAGTGAGGTGCTCATGAAAGTGAAATACTAAAAACAGCTTATGAAAATCTCCTATCTGGCAGTTACAATTGGTCAGAAATCTATTCTTTAGCATTATTTTGAAAATACCATGAGTTTTTAATTAAAACTACTCATTCTATTTATTAATGTAAGTAAAACCTCCCACCTGATCAGGTTAACTTGAGAAAGTGGTTTTCTAAAGCTACTCTTATGGATTAAATGGTATAATTTTTCAATAAAGAATAGTTATAAAAGATGTTAAACACTTATTTTATATTAACCTTTTTATGTTCTCTTTAATTTCAAAGTTAAGCTCTGCTTGCTTAAAATGTTTGATGAATTTATGATCTTAATCCTTCTATTACTTTAAATCTAAACTAGCTACAAAGGATCTAAGATAAAACTCTTTTATAAACTTAAGCTATACTTTATATTAGTTCATTTAAATAAAGCTGGCATGGGCAAGCATTAGGTTGGTTATTAAGGTTAAAATTTCTCCTTATAAGCACAATGTACAATGCATTTCTGTTTAGAAATTATCAAATGCTATTCAGTTGCTATTTTCATTATACACATTATCTCATTTAATCCTTTCAGTAATCTTGTTCTTCAGCATCCTTATTATTTACATTTTGCTGTAATTAAATTGAAGCTCAGGAGTTAATTATAAACTTGTGAATAAGTTTCAGAAGAAGGCTTTCAGAGTAGGCAATTGGACTTAAACCGCAGGTATGTCATCCCTACTCTAAACAGGAGCCCAAGACCCCTGCTTGTCCTGGGTTATGGGGATGGCTCTATAGCTTCTCTTCTGGAACCTTAGCACCTGCATTTGATGCTGTAGCAATTCCCATGCAGAGTATTTATCAAAACCATATAAGAAATTATAAAAGTAATAAATAATTTTTTGACATGTTAATTACTCCCAGAGAAATATTTATTTCCCTCATGTGTTATACTTGCTAAATATTCTAGCAAGTTTTAATAAACTTAAGCTATACTTTATAAACTTAAGCAATACTTATATACTCTGAATATGTTGGTTTGTGGCCAACATATTAGGTCACAAAGTTGGCAATTTCTCCATGTGTTTAATTACACAGTATTATTTCTGATCTGTTAATGGTAGTTTCTCTCATTTCCATGTGAACATTTTAAATATGGAGAATTTAATTTATTATTTATTTTTGTAATTGAGCCTCCTAGATCCAGAGTGGGCGTGAACAGTGGAAGATATGCACACCTGACTCTCCTGCCCTGGTGGTGTCGGGGAGAGGTTTCTGCAACCTAGTTAGTAGGTGATTGCAGTGTACCCAGTCACCAGGATTGGAAATTAATGGCTTAACTATTGACTTATTGAATATATTATGAATGTGATCATTCATAAACTTAGAATTAAGTTCAAATCCATGAAATTTGCCTATTGCTGTCATTGGACTCTCAGTTTTATTGCCTAAGATATGGGATAAATGTGCTCAGAGATCTTTCAGGTTAAGCCTTACTTTAAAAATAAATCTATAGTCACTAGATTCTTGGTGTCTGCATCTTCCATTAGCACCTTATGTAATTATGGATATGCTCTCCTGTTCAAGTTTTCCAATGTACTTGTTTAACATGCTACTAGTAGTCATGTTTCTCAGCATGGGAGCAAGGAAAGCTGAAAGCTAGCTCTTCTAGCAGTTCTGCTTGTGTCTCTCTGAGCCCACAGACACTAACTGTGCTGTCTTTTAGTTCATACCTGTAATTTCCATCTCTTTTAGTAATTTTGACCTATATCTTTATAATTTTACCAATAACATTGCTCAAATTTATCTTCTTTATTTCAAAAAGTTTACTGAGAAATTTTATTGCTAATTCTGTTCCCCAAATAAATAGTTCAACAAATTAGTTCTATCTGAAATAGATTCCCTTGCAAATAAATTCCAGAATGTTCAGTTTTCAGTTATTTATTTTCTGGTACTCTGAATTGTAATGAAAATAACTTATCAGAACTTATAAACATGCACACAAGATAAAATGAATTTTAAATGTGTAAAAGAGCCAACGGAAAGGGAAAATAAGAATGAGAAAGTAAAATCAAGCCAGGAATGAGGTTGGTATATAAAATATTTGCCCTAAAGTTTTATAAACTTGCTAGAGATAGATCACAAATTTGACTCCAAACTTTCTAGCAGTTAATCAGAAGAGGAAAATGTGATCAGTATCTCTGAGGTAAAAGGAAATGAGTTGCTTTGAAGAAGCATATTAGCTATTCATGAAACCAAGTTTGGGAAACACAATTTTATACATTTGTACATTGTGAGAACCAGAAAAGGAAAACATATTTATTAGAGTGAGGAGCTTCATAGATCTGTACTGTTTCACAGATGTGTCTCTAAGGATTGGGAGATACAAACTTCCATGTTGTGATGCAATAAAAGGCATTTTTGTGGAAAAGGGGTGGCTATGCTATGAGTGATCGTCATTCCATCCTTTGATGGTACAGCTGGTGCAAGGATAGATTTCAGAATATCTGTAGAAGTGAGGAGCAGCATCAGGTCTATAAATGGCTCCAAAGCTTCAACCTAAGCCACTTCATAAGAAAATTTCAGTTCAGGTCACATTCCTCTGGTCCTTTTTGGAAACTGATGGCATTGTTGCTTCTATGTACAAGGTTACCATTTCCTCACCAGCTTTTGCAAGGAAGTCTTATACCCAAGAGTAAGAAAAGCCCAAGTAGGGGAGGGCAGAGATGATTTCTAACTCAGATCCATAACCCCAGAGCTTGCTAATGGAAATCCTGGAACATAGTAGGCACCTGTTGCTTGTTGCTTTGTATGGAAATATTCCTATGCCACACTCTAAATTTAACTCATTATTTAAATATAGGCAAAAACTTTTCCTTTGTAAGAAGTGGAATTGATACTAAACTGATGGGATGTTCCCAGAACAAAATAAATCAATACATTGAGTCACACTGGCCAATACAAGGGGCTTAATGCATATTTTCTGAATCAAGGAATGAACTCTAAAACAAAATTCAATGTAAAAGATGAGAAATTAGTGAATTATTTCAATTCTGCCATGATAAATATTCTAGTAGCAGAAATCACAGAAATCAGTACTAATGTTCTGAGTGACATTACTCTGGTAAATAATCTAGCTATAAGAAGACATCTTCCCCATGAGATTCAATATATTTTATTTATTAATCTTCACCAAAAATATTTTAAATTGACTTTTAGAGAGAGGGTAGAGAGAAACATTGATGTGAGAGAGAAACATTGATTGGTTGCCTCCCATATGTGCCCCTACCAGTAGCCCCACCAGTAGCTCCACAGATCAGTCCTGATCGCTGGCCAGGCCTAGGTACCCTACCCGAGTGTGAATTTCATGCACTGGGCCTCTAGGTTGTGATAATCTTCCCTAAATATTTCCTTTTCTTGTATTGATATTTTGTCTGATATTATACAGTAGTAAGTTAAAGATTGTATTACCTGATTTAGTAGATGCTGAATAAGTTTTGTCAATTAATTGAGAATAAATTGGTGAATTGGCAAACCCTTGGTTTCTAAATACACTTATATATTCTAGTTTAATATTGCTATCATATAATCATATTTATTAGTAATTAATCATTTTCCATATGCAATCATTCTATAAAATGATACATTTTTCCGCTATTCAACATGATACCATTTTTTTCCCATGTTACTTTGGAAATTCAATCTCTAATATTTGTTTTAAATTTATCTTGTACCATATAACTTCATTTTGAGTTATAAATTTCAAACTGGCCATAGTTTGGTTAAGTCACATTTTACTTCAAGGGCTTGTTTATTGGTAGGCCTTTCTTGAGCATTAAGAGTGTTAGAAAATTACTCCTGATGTTCTGAAAATTACCCTGACTAGTAACTCTTCTTTTACTGCACTCTTCTCCAATTTGGACAGGAAACTCTTATCGAATAGAAAGAAAGGCCATTTATGGAAATAATTTTAGTATCATATTTCTATCTTTTAGGAGGTCTGTATATGTATATCTTTAGTAATATAACATGATATATTTGGGAGAACTTTGATTCGTGCAATAGACCAAGAATTTTACTATTATTTTTATTGGTCCACCTTTGCTGCAGGATTTTTTAAATTTTGGTTTTATCCTTAAGAAATACATACATTTTCTTCTAGCTCCTCTGTTCTTTTTTTATTTCTGTTAATATAAATAGGGTTTGTTCAGACATTATATTTTTAACTTTATTATCTAAATTCTATAGTATGTCTCAATATGATTTCCAATCTATTACTTTCCAATCTGTGATTTATGTTAACAGAATTCAATTCAGCTTATTATAATATAGTAATTATTTGGTCCTTTTGAGGCATCTGTAAGTTTTTTTAATTTATGATTTTAAGTTTTAGAATTTTACTAATTTATAGCCTTGCCTGTTTAAAAGTGATAGTTTAGCTATTGAATTCATTGAGTAGTGTGGTGGTTTATTGATTTGCCAACCTTTTAGGTATGTGATATCTGTCACCTCCAAGCCCTGTTGTGGTTAGGAGGGGGCTATAGGATGAATTCTGCCCAGTGAATTCTGAGCAAAAGTAATGTGTGTCATATCTGGACCAAAATATGCCCCTCTCAGTACAGGATCTTCTAGAGTTATCTTATTCCTGGTAGAGTGTCTAACAGTATTTAAGATTTTGCTGTCCTGTCAGAACCTGGGTCCCCAGGTCACTTCAATGATGAGAGCCTCCTGCTGGCCTACACTTACATGTACTGTGAGCAAAAATAAACTTTCCTTATTTAAAACCACTGAGATTTTGGGATTGTTTGAAACTATAGTATAATCTAATCTAGATGGATTGATACATGATAGTGCTTGGTTTTGACATTTTCTGGATGGTGCTAATAAAATTTGAGATTGCAGCAAACATTGCCAGTGCTCTATCCAGGATCCTGCAGATCCTGTTTATAACTTCTGTACACCGGTATCCCACTTCTGTGTGCTGCTTCTTCTAGGGACAGTCCTCAGGTTACTGGAGCCATTTAGTCTTACGAGCAGATGAACCAGTGATTGTTTCATGAAATCCCAGCTTCCTTCCCTTCATAAACTTATACTTCAGGATTCCCTGTCAGGATTTTGGTAGAAAAGTTAAGGACTTCTCTCACCTAGTTCTAATCTACTAGTATGCACATCAATTGCATCCTATTTAATTTCTATTTTATTTTAAATGTATTGAAATGTATTATAATCCTCTCCTAGTTTGTGCCCCCTTTCCTTCATCTCCTACCTCACAGGTGTTAGCCTCTAAGTTAGGTGAATATTGTTCCCCTTTCTCCAACTCTCTGCTTCTGTTTTAAGACAGAAACTACCAGGAGAAATATGAGCAAATATCAGGGAATTGGCCCATGCTCTCTGACATGGAAGCCCCATACACAAAATCTTATAGATAGAAACACATGCCAGAAGGAGGTTGGCAGTTACACTTCCTGGAAATTGGAGTAGTTCATGTACTTTATTCATTCACTTGTCAGACACTGGAACGATGGGAACAGGAGAGCTGCTACCTTGATAAATCGAACTGTTTATCTGAATAAATCCATGTAAGCCTCTAGGAGTTTGGATGCATGTGCACAATAGTTTAACTTCCAGTTACATATTTTGGAAAGGTATTTTACTATAACATTCAGACCGATTGGGGCAATTCTGACTTATAAGGTTAAATAATCATCTAAATAATTACTCCAAAATAATAAAAACATTTCCATTATCCTTACAAGGGACTGGTTTAGGAAGGGCCAATTTTGGCCATTGCTATATGAGAGATAGTGTGAGAGGCACTTCTGGAAAATGTTCTCTCACTCCTTCAGTCTTAAGAGAGACTCAGAAAAAGAGAGGAAAGTAGTCTTTCTTTCTCCAAATGTTGTCATGTTTTGGTATGATGCCTGGAGATACCATAGTCACTTAATTAACCATGAAGGTATCCTTTGGCGGACAAATCTGACACACTGAGATATTTGGTGATATGGTTAGACTTTTGATTATATCAATCCTGCAGTTGTACTGCTAGAGACTTCTTGTTGTGTAAGATGATAACTTTTTTATTGTTTAAGAATTTTTAGTTGGGTTTACTTCGTTATTTGTGGCTTCAGACTCTTGAATTGACACATAGATTAAAAAATCAAATTTGGGCTAGGGATCATAATTAAGATCATAATCAAGAGTTAAACAAATACTTATTGAGTATGTAACATGCACTTCCAAAAAAAGAGTACATAATGAATAACCCAGATATAATCTCTGCCCTCAAATTTTGCAATTGAAAAAAATAATTAGACAATTAGTTCTACAGTACAACACAGTTAGTTATGGTATAATTATGTGGTGGCTGGCATCACATGAGAAGGATGCCTGACTCACTCTTGTGAGACTGGAAAAGGTTTTACAGAGGATAAAACTTCCAGTCTGAGATCAAGATGATTAAACATCTCTAACCCAGGGATGTTGGTTAAGCATATGAGATGCAGTAGTCAAAAGTCTCTTTTAGTGGCAAATGACAGAAGATATTGGCTGCTGTAACCAGGAATCTCAGTGGTAGTTTCAGACCCAGCTATATCCAGAGACTTAAATCATACCATCACAAACAACCTAAACAGTGTGGACAACTGGAGGGATGGAAGTGACATTTGCAAAGGTGGCTGGGGTTATAAGTTTCAGAGCTCAGTTTTAGACACGCTCATTTTGAGATGCCAGTTATATTTTTAGATGTGTACCTCAATGAGGTAGTTGCTATAAATCTAGAATTCTGTTTGTGTGTGTGTGTGTGTGTGTGTGTGTGTGTTTGTTTTTGTCAGAACTGTTCTTTGTTGAGCACTACCATGTGCAAGGCAGCCTCTTCTCCCCCAAACCAGTGTTCAGGGAAATTATCGAGGCTGTAGACACAAATCTGTGAGTTAATACTCACAAATACTCACTGAATATAGATAGTATTTATTTAAATATATTTTTATTGATTTCAGAGAGAAAGGGAGAGGGAGAGAGATATAGAAGCTTCAATGATGAGAGAGAATCATTGATTGGCTGCCTCCTGCATGCGCCTAACTGGGGATTGAGCCTGCAAACTGGGCATGTACCATTGACTGGAATCAAACCCTGGACCCTTCAGTCCCCAGGCCAGTGCTCTATCCACTGAACTCAACATGCTAAGGCTCTCAATAGTATTTAAAGCCATGAAGTTGGATGAAATTGTTGTAGGTGTGAGAATAGATGGAAAAGACAAAAGAGCCAAAGAATGAGTTCTTGGGATTCCAACGTGCAAGGGCTGGGGTGATTAGAGAAAACCAGGAAAACACATGAAAATGAGCAGCCAATAGATATAGGATAAAAAGCAGGAAGACATAGTCTTGAAAGCAGAGATGTGTAAATATGAAAAGTGAAGGGAAAGAAATAGAGCAGACCCTCACAGGCCCCTGTACCACCCTGCATCTGTGCCTCCATATTCAGCCTTTTCTCTGGTGTCTGTGGTTGGAACTCATTCTAAGACAAGGCCATCTTTCTTTTCTGCATTTTCCCATTCTCTCTGGTGTGGAAAAGAGCAGTCTGAGCAAAATATAAAGGTCTTGCTGTACATATTGGTAAAAGCGAGAAGAGATGTAGAAAAATAAGCAAGTAATTACTGCTTTTATTTTCTGTCTCCCTAAGACTTCAAGCACAATTCTACAGGGTCCTGGAGCAGTAAAATCTCTGAAAGACAGAAGTTGTTCAGATCACCTCCCACCTCTCCTTCCTTTGCCATAGGCATCTCTGCTATCAAATGGTTCTATATCTGCTTATAGACTTTAATATTCTTGTAAAGTTCCATAATCAGAATGTTAGAATTAAAGGTGATTTTTCACTCTACTGTTTCACCATGGTGCAGCCATGTAACCTAACAGTGTATAAAAGAACTTGGGGTATAGGCAGTGAACACAATTGTAGTCATCAGGAGTGCTGAATCCTATACTTGGATGGGTCATTAATAAGATTTCAAATATGGGACTAGGTGAGCTTTAAGTTCAGGCAGTCTGACACTGGGTCCCATACTTCCAACCAGTGCTTGACCTGTGTGAGCTGGAGTCTTATAAAAATAACTTTAAAAGCTCTCTGCACATATAGGTACTATATTTTTTTTCTTATTTCAGAGATCAGCCAGGAACATCTGGACACCACTTACACTTTGGGTACCATGTTAAAAGACTCCTTTTAAAAGAATCTGTGTGTGTGTGTGTATGTGTGTGTGTGTGTGTGTGTGTGCGCGCATCTGTATAAAACCTGGTTGCTCTGCGGTTTTTTGTTGAGCCTACTTAGAAAATGTTTTTCTTTTCTAAGCATCTATTGGCCTTATTGTCACTAGATGGCAGAAACCGATCCTATTTTGTGGGAAAATGAGAGTTCGTTTTGCATTCAGGAAGGGCACTAAAAAGCTTCCCACAGACAATGTTTACAGGGTTCCTTTATTTTGACATTTCTTCTGAATACATTAATGTTTTTGGAAATTCCCTGTCAGGTCCCCTGCAGGGGTATGCTGCAAAGTGATCTTGGCTTACACAGAAAAAGGATGGCTTGCATTATGCACTTTGTATTTCAGTTTATGATTTTAGAATCAAATGCTACTTTACTCAAGACGGCGGGGTGGGGGAAGCGTGCAGAGTGGGAAGGGTGTGGAGTTGAACACTAAGAAAAATCAAGACTGTGTCACATTACGAAAGCACTGCCACCAGAATATCTTCCCTGAGCCAGAGATGCCTTTATTTTTAGTTCATTCTCTTTAGGTGAAGGGCAATTGGCCATCAAGGTATCAGATATAAATATATTTAAAAATTATCTGTGTAAATTTCTGTACTAGATATAAAAAGATTTTTTCTTTCTTTTTTAAAATTAGTTTTTGCTTCAGAGAACTATTAGTTTCTTTTAAAATTAAGTGATTGAGATGGTATTTATTTGAAAAGCCAAACTAAAGCCCCAGAGGCTATATAAACATTGTTTTCTAACTACCCAAATACTCATTGGTCTTTAATTGTTTTGTACACATGCCAATTATGACCTTCTTTGAAAATGCTGAAATAGAAATGTCTTAATTCAGAGAAAGCCATTACAGTGTCATGAAGCTGAAATTATAGATGAAAGATTATGCTGTATGCATATGTTTTCATGTATCTTTGAAAGCACTTTAAAAATAATTTTATATTAAACATTTTTGTTCCTTTTAGAGAAAAAGTTTTTTAGCTCCATTAGGATTATATGTGGCCCATGCAAAAGACATTTTTAGTCTATTTACTTGCTTAAAATCCAGCTCTAAAATATACATTTCATTGTAGTTGTGGCTGTGGGAATTCCAAAGCCATAGGAAGAAATGCTTGGTGGTTTCATTTGCATTCCAATACCCAGAATGCTTTTCCAGCTCACTGCTATTTAATCGAAGTCAGCTGGTGTCAGAGCCCTGGGAACAAACTGAACCATTCTGACATGCTTCTCTGTGCATGCACGAGTTCTTTTTCTGCACCAACTACACAATAAAAACTCAAAATTTGATCACCATTATGAATTTTTAGACTTAAATTCTATCTCCATCTTCTTTATAATTTTTCTTTTAACCCTTCCTATGAAATGTTACTTTAATTATTACTATGATAAAATTTAATTGATAAGTGGGCCCAGAATTACCACTTACTTGTAATGTAAGTTATCTTGAATAAGTTGTGACTTAGAACACAGGTGGGAGAATTGGGAAAACACATTCATCCATTAAGAAAAAAGTCAGCCCTGGCCGGTTTGGCTCAGTGGATAGAGTGTCAGTCTGCGGATTTGAGGGTCCTAGGTTAGATTCCAGTCAAGGGCACATGCCCAGGTTGTGAGCTCAATCCTCAGTAAGGGGTGTGCAGGAAGCAGCGGATCCATGATTTTCTCTCATTATTGATGTTTCTCTCTCTCCCTCTCCCTTCTCTGAAATCAATGAAAACTTTTTTTTTAAGAAAAATTTAATTTGGAGAAGGCAGTGTACATTTTGGAAGATCTACAGGCTTGATGACTGGAAGTTGTTGGTGTCTCATGCAAGTCAAGGATGCAGTGGGTCTATTTTACAGTCTGTTTAAATGGTACTGAACAGAGGTAAACACTAGTGAAGTGGAGAGTGTGAGTGTCTGAATTGTGTGTCAAAGGAAGTAAATATGGCTATCTACACTAATAAAAGACAAACATGCAAATTGCCTGTATCTTCGCTATGCCTTAAGCCACGCCCACCAGCCAATCAGAGAGACTATATGCAAATTAACCCAACCAAGATGGCGGAGCTGGAGCGAGCAGGAGGCTTGGTTGCCCAGTGATGGAGGAAGCCAAGCTTCCCGCGGCCGGGTCTGAGCTCCACTCAAGGCAACGAAGTTTCAATTATAGAAGCTAAATAAACCCCAGATACCTGCTTTCAGCTGGCCGTGGCCATGGAGCTGGAGCAAGCAGGAGGCTTGGGTTGCCCCTGGCAATGGAGGAACCCAAGCTTCCCACCCTCCCTGGCTGGCTCTGAGCTCCACTCAAGGCTAAAAAGTTTCAATTAAAGGAGGTAAATGAATCCCAGAATAAAAAAAAAGGAAAAAAGGAGAGGCTGGGAGCTAAGGTCACCGGGGGACTTGGCAGGCCTGAAAACCACCCTCAGCCCCTCACCCTGTCCCCTGGTGGTCAGTTCGCTCCCACAGGGGGTGCCCTGCAGCCACAAGGCAGGCTGATAGCTGCCAGCACAGCAGTGGTGGTGGGAGCCTCTCCCGCCTCAGCAGCACTAAGGATGTCCGACTGCAGCTTAGGTCTGCTCCCTGCTGGTAAGTAGACATCCCCTGAAGGGTGCCAGGCTGTCAACGGGATGTCTGACTGCCAGCTTGGGCCCATTCCCCCAGGGAGTGGGCCTAAGCCAGCAGGTGGACATCCTCCGAGGGGTCCCAGACTGCAAGAGAGCATAAGCCAGGCTGAGGGACCCTCCTGAGTGTACAAATTTTTGTGCACCAGGCCTCTAGTTAATTATAATAGAAATTATTGTCAGTGAATTATATATAGTGTGGAGATAGCATTGTGGATATGGTTCTTTAAGGGTCATTTTTTAGAGATGCATATGAAAATTTTTACAGATTAAATGATATGATATCCAGGATTTGCTTTAAAATAACATGCCAACTAGGAGACATGAATGGGGGTACATATGGAATGAAATTGCCATGTGTTGATAATTTTTGGTTCTGGACAGTAGGTATATGGGGGTTTATTATACTCATTTTGATTACTCTTATATCCATTGGAAATGTTCTATAGTAAGAAAGTTTTAAAAAGAAAAGATGAGCCCAGCTTGCATGGCTCAATGGTTGAGTGTTGACCTATGAACCTGGATGTCCTGACTCGATGCTGGTCAGGGCACATGCCTGGGTTGCAAGTTCGATCCCCAGTGTGGGGCATAGAGGAGGGAGTTCATCAATGATTCTCACTGATCATTGATGTTTCTATCTCTCTCTCCCTTTCCCATCCTCTCTGAAATCAATAAAATATATTCAATAAAAAGGAGAAATAAAGAAATAAGTCACAAAGGACTTGAGCTTTTGAATTTAGTGTACACTCTCTTTGCAAAAAATGTGATTTATGTTTTTAGGTATTTTATCACATATGTCTGTGTGAAAAGAAAGTTACTTCTTTATTTTTATTTTTATTTTTATATATTTTATTGATTTTTTACAGAGAGGAAGGGAGAGGGATAGAGAGTTAGAAACATCGATCAGCTGCCTCCTGCACACTCCCTACTGGGGATTTGCCCACAACCAAGGTACATGCCCTTGACCAGAATCGAACCTGAAATCCTTGAGTCTGCAGGCTGATGCTCTATCCACTGAGCCAAACCAGTTAGGGCAGAAAGTTACTTTTTTAATTAATAAATAAGAAAAGGAAAGACATACAAGTTTTTATCTATCTATCTATCTATCTATCTATCTATCTATCTATCTCCCCCCACTTGCTTCAGGGCTTTTTCTGTCTCTTCTGGATCTGTAATCATGTTCTCTCTCCTAGGTCCTACTCAGTAATTGTGAAAATCTCTTTCATCTTATAAAAATTATCTTGAACCTCGCATTCTCTTGTTAGCACTCTATCTCCTTTTTCATAAAATTCTGCAAAGGAGTATTTACACTTCCTCTGTTCCTTTCCTATTCTACTAGCCATTATTTTAAAAAATTGTAAAAAAATATACCATGGACTCAAAGAAGCAAATGGCAATAAAATGAATATCCCTGTGTCAATTATGTATGAATAAATAGAAGTTACCAGTAACTTACATTTCTTAGGTATCTCTTCTTAATCATAGTCCCCTTGTGCTATACTGTATATATTGTGATAAGGTAGGCAGTATATTGAGATTTTTGTTTGTCTTTTCCATGTTTTTTTATTGATTTACTACTATGTATGTATTACTAAACATTATTTTTCAGTTTTACCTGCTTAATAACATTTTGCACATTGAATCATTCTGTAGTATTCTTCTGAATTATGTTTTTCACTCAACTATGTTTTGAGATTCATCTGTGTTGATATGTATAGTGATAGTTCATTTATTTTTACAAGTGTATAGTACTCCTTATTATTCTTACACCACAATCTAATTTTCTATTTTATTATTGATAGACATTTACTTTCAGGTTTTATGCTCTTAAAAATAATACTGTGCATATGCACATTCTAGTGTATGTACACCCATGTACATGTGTACAAATTCCTCTACAGCATTTTTGGATCACAGAATTTGACTTTTCAGGTAAGGCAAATTGTTTCCAAGGTATGTGCACAGTAACCAGTAGTGCATAAGTATTCCAGTGGTGGTTTCATATTATTGTTTATTATTATATACTATATATTCATTAAGTCTTGTTAATACTTGATGTTGTCAAAATGGAATATTTTTGTTAATCTGATGTGCTGGTATATAAAAAAATAACATTAAATTTCCTTAATTATACCAAGAAGTTTAGGCTTCATTTCCCATGTTTTGTTGGCCAATCAAGTTTCCTTATAGTGTGGATTGGCTTCCTGAGATGTTTGAAAATGTCTATTTACTTTTTATCCTCATTACATAGAAACCTAGTTCTAGTCACTCTCAAAACCATCCAATTCTAGTTGCTTCTGACATAATGCCCATAAAGTCACTCCTGTCGAGGTTTTTACTGAATTCCATGTTAACAAATCTCATGGACAATTTTCAGTCTTCATTTACTTTATTTTTGAGTTCTCAGTTGCATTTAACTCCTTATTTTTCATGACATTATACTCTCCTGATTTTGTTCTTTAGCTTTCATTTTCAGTCTCTGCTTGCTTCATTTCAATTCTATTTTTAAAAAATATATTTTTATTGATTTAGAGAGGAAGGGTGAGGGAGAGAGAGAAACATCAATGATGAGAGAGAATCACTGATTGGCTGCCTCCTGCATAACCCACACTTGGGATCAAGCCCATAACCTCGGCATGTGCCTTGACCAAGAATTGAAACATAACTCCTGGGTCATGGGGCAATGCTTAACCATGGCGGCTGGGCTCTATTCTATTTTTTAACCAATCTCTAATAACTAGTTATGTCCTTCAAAACATCATCCTGAACTCGCTTCTCTTCATTATCCACTATCGCCCTAGGACCTTTGTATGAGTGGCTCCTTCGACCTAAAGTAAAAAACAAAACAAAAAAAATAAAACAGTAAAACCTTGGTATAACAGACCGATTTGGGCTAGGGGATGTCCGTTAAAGCTAATATTCTGGTATATCATCAAGTAGGTTTTCCGAATGGGTATGTTAAAAAAATGTCAAATTAGTTAATTTACCTGTTTTTACTTAGGTAGACACATATGTGTAAATTATGTATGAAAAGTTTAATTTTACCGAAAACTTTTTTATATGTATTACAATAATTTTAAATTTATACTGAATAGGTCTAGTAAATGCATGCATTCACCAATCACCACAGGAAACAAAGGCTGGGGTGTGGCTTAGTGCACATGGAAACATTAGGCTGGCACATGTTAAAACTGCTGCAGGGTCAGGCCAGGTGACAATAGAACTAATTACTTCACAAGATGAGGTGTGATCATGTGCTAATCATCCGCTGAACATTGTTTATGAGCAGGGACTCTTGGATTTAAATATCTAGGCTATAGTTGTAAATATGTGATATTTATTTATGTCGGCTAAATTATTACAGTGTGTTTTCCAACATATGGCTTATTCACTAAGATTTGTTAGAAATAACAGTGAATTCATAACAAAATATAACCTGCTAATTTAATTATAAGCAAATCTTGGTTAAAAGCATTTTAAAGCTAACAGGGTGTTAATTTTCACATATGACATACTGGAAATTTTGCCCTTTAAATTTGAAGTTCGTTAAATTAAGGCCTACAAAATCAAGGGTTTATAGTACATTCTCTTCTCTTCCCCTTGTAAACTACTCCCCCTTCTCTACTTTTTTCCAGTCCTCACTAATTTTAACACTCATTTAACACTCCATGTTTCAGATTCATTGGAAATTACTCTGGTGATCTTCCCCAACTTTTCAGTCCAAATTATACTATACTAGAGGCCCGGTGCACAAAATTTGTGCATGGGGTGGGGGTGTGGGGGGTTTGGTCCCTCAACCTGGCCTGCACCCTCTCCAATCTGGGACCGCTGGCTCCTAACCTCTTGCCTGCCTGCCTGCCTGATTGCCCCTAACCTCACCTGCCTTCCTGATCACCCCTAACTGCCTCTGCTTGCTAGCCTGATTGCCCCCTAACTGGTCCCCTGCTGGCCTGGCCACCCCCTAACTGGTCCCCTGCCAGCCTGGCTGCCCCCTAACTGCCCCTATGCCAGCCTGGCCGCCCCCTAACTGCCCCCTGCTGGCCTGGACGCCCCATAACTGCCCCCCCCGCCAGCTTGGCTACCCCTTAACTGCCCCTCTGTCAGCCTGGTCGCCCTCTAACTGGCTTCTGCTGGCCTGGCTGCCCCCTAACTGCTCCTCTGCCAGCCTGGATGGCCCTTAACTGCACCCCTCCGGCCTGGTTGCCCCCTAACCACTCCCCTGCCAGCCTGCCTTATCACCCCTAACCAATCTACCTGCCTGCCTGATTGCTCCTAACTGCCTCTGCTTGCTGGCCTGATTACCCAACTGGTCCCCTGCCAGCCTGGTCACCCCCTAACAGCCCCCCTGCTGGCCTGGTTGCCCCCTAACTGCCCCCTTGCTGGCCTGGTTGCCTCCTAACTGCTCCCCTGCCAGCCTGGTTACCCCCTAACTGTCTGGAAGGAAATCAGATGTCTGGAAGATGCCCGGTTGACCTGGTCTAATTAGCATATTACCCTTTTATTTGTATATACTAGTATAATCTGTTTGCACCCTCTGCTTTTCTAATCACACTCATTTGTGTGATTATTTGTCTCTTCTTCATATGCCCCTCTAGACTCAAAGATTTATGTGTTGACTTTGTATTTGTTTGTTCACACCTCCATCCCCTGGGTTCAATATTTTTTTTTTCTGATATTTATAGTAGGATCTTAATAAATACTCTTAATTATAAGAATAAACAGATCGAGGCCTGTGAATTTGGATAAGTAGATGGCAGTATCATTTTATAAGAAAGGAAATTTAAGAGGGGATAGAGTTTAGAGGAGATGGTGGTGAGTTTAGTTTAGACACAAGATGTTAAAAATGCTTTTGAGTTGGCTATTCAAAAAGAGGGGCAGGAGTATGGTATGATATGTGGAACTAGAACTGAACTCAGGATGGGTTGCGATTATTGACCTGCAAGTTATCAATATATAGGGGATAAATGAAATAATGAGAAAAGAAATGGTCCAGAGAGTGTGAGTGTCCTGAAAACGAGGATGACTGCACATAAATGCAAATGGCCCTAAAGGGTCATCTGATCTAATCACACAATTTTCTTGTTGTGGCCAGGTTTTCTCAACCCCACACATTAGGCCCAAGAGGCCTGGAGTTGCAGAAATGAAACACTTAATTTTATAACATCTCTGAACATGTATTTCTCATATTTCTATATAACCTATCACGGGCAGTCTATAAATAGCAAGATGAATGTTTGGTTATGTTTATTATTTTTAAGCCATTTCACTTCTCTCAAAGCCCTCAAATGGCCTCGTAAACTGCTCAAAATGAATTCCAGAGCCGTTATACCAAGGCCTATAAAATCCTCCGCCTCCTCCCAGCACACCTTTTCCCTCATTGTCTTTACTCTTCCCACTTACTCATGTGCCCTGGCCACACTGGCCACCGCAGTATTCTCTAGAGGTGCTGAGTGTCCCCCGACCCCCATGTGCTTCCCTTGACTAGGACAGGCTCTCCTTACATATTTCCGTAGCTTGCTTCTTCCTTTCTGTATATTTCTGGTCAAAAGTCACCTTAACTGAATGACTTTACTCGACTCCCTATTTAAAAGTACAACCTGTACTCCCATACTCTGTCCACTTTCCTCTGCCTTATTTTCCCCTTATCTCTTATTTATTAGTTTAATTTGTGTCTCTTCCCCATCCCTCTCCTCAATATAATAAGGTTAATCAGAGCATAAATTCTTGGTGTTTAGTTCATTTTTGTAACATCAATGCCATTACAAGGCGTAGCACTTAAAAGCCACTCAATAAATACTCATTATAAATTAGAGTGTAAAAAAGATAGCAGATGCAGAAGAGCTATGGTATGGTGGTTGAGTGCAGGGATTCTGACGTCTGTCTGCTTGTGTGTGACTCTATTACTCACTAGTTGGACAAATTGCTTCATCTCTCAGTACCTCATTTACCAAATATTTAAACTGAGTACCACAATTCCACTTACTTTATATTGTTGCCATGAGGATTAAGAAATATATTCCTTGTGCTACTTCCAATGCCTGGTACATAGCATGCACTTAATAAGCTTTTTAACTGTTATTATTATTAGCAGCAAAAAATCAGTGCTGTTTATTTAGGAAATACTTATTGAGCACCATTGCATGCGAGACATTTTGCTGTAGATTGGGGTTACAGTGATTAGTAAGATACAGATATATCTTAAAAAACTTTCATGAGACCAGAGTTTAAAGATGTATTTATCATTTAAATAATTTTGAATCAACCTGAAATTTATTATTGTGTCCAACACTCAAATATACTTTTGAAGAATAGCAGATTTTTTTCTTTTTACTTTCTACATCTGTTAATAGCAATTCAAATTTCCATCAAGGCTTAGCAAGTTGATATTTATTAAAACTCTCAAGCTCTGGGAAAACTATCCCTCCAGCTTATATACTATTGATCCTCCGCTCAATGAAGAGAAACATAAAAATCTTCTAATAATTATACCCCCAATCTAAATTCTGTGGTTTGCCAACATTGGAAATAGTCGATGATAGATTTAAGATACTGCCCCTATAATTTATCTTTCTTTAAATGTTATCTATCTTGCATTATTTTTTCTTGTGAATTGAGAAAGCAATGAGTAAATTGGCTAATGGCTTAAAATAACTTGTATAAAAGTGTTCAAAAACTATTCATACTCCTCTAGCCTTGACACCAAGCATGTGTTCAGATAAACACCAGTCAAAACTTTTTGAGAACTTTCTTATTTTGGTTTTCTTTTAAAAACTTCTTTAAAGCTCCTCTTGTATGTTGCCTATTCCTTTGCCTATCATCCATGAGTTTATTTGTAGATTGGTTACTGAGTGATATTTTCAGTTTATTTTGCTCCTTAGATTCCACATATGAGTGAGATCATAGGGTTCTTGTCTTTCTAACTGGCTTATTTTACTTAACACAATAACCTCCAGAGGGGAGGGAGTTTGGAGGTCTGAATGAAAGAAGGTGAAGGGATTAAGCAAACCACACACACACACACACACACACACGACACACACACACACACACACACACACACACACACACACACATAGAGACAGAGAACAGAGTGTGATAGCCAGAGGGAAAGGACGGTGGGAGTAAGTGAAGGTGGGCAAATAGGGTGGGGTGGGGAAAAAGAGACTTTCCTTTGGGCGATGGGTGCAGGATGTAGTGTGCAGATGATGTTTTATTGAGTTGTCCACTTGAAACCTGTAAGTTTTGCAAATCAATGTCACCTCAATAAATTTAATTAAAGGGGGAAAAAAGCAAGCTAAAGGCCTGCCTTCATACCAGTTCTGATATGTTCTCCAGGATATTAACAATACATCTGGTCTTATGAGTGGTTATAATTTAGGCAGTGTTAAATAGTTTCCTCTCCTTACCCCTTTCCCCAAGACAAAAACATTTCCAACAATTGCTACTCACAGTCTAAAATACATGTTTGAGTATAATTCCTTTAGATCTTAAAAGTGTTTTAGTCTTTTGAAGTCTCATTTTCAAATAAAATTTGAACTCTCTCACTCTGCTAACGTCAGTAACATTATTTGGATTCTTGGAGGGGTAGAGGATAGTATCTCGGTGTGTGGGAAGGGAACGTTGTGAGAGAGGGGAGACAAGTTGCAATGGGTATTGATGAGAATGCCAAAGATAGAGTCACATATTCTACACTTTTTCCTAGAACCTTCCATGAGAAAACAGATTTAGATCTGTGAGTAGTCTAATAAAATGTGGTTATGATTCTAAAATTTAAGGATAAAAGGGTATTTTTGAATTAATTAGGTTTTCATTGCCACTTACACTTTTCTTAATGGGAGGCCAGAATATTTGAGGAGAATAATTTAGTCTCATTAAGTTCTTCTTTTGACATCAGAAGTCCTTAATTTTAAAAAATATATCCAATTAAGTTTGCAAGTTATTACCAACTTTCTACCTAATGCATTATTAGTGATATGGACATTTAGGGTGTTGTCAATATCGGCTTATAAATTTGCTGTTCTAAATAGTGTCATACATTTTCAGTACCTTTAGCTTGAGATATACTTCTGATTTCATTATTAATTTATATTTGCATCAATAGACTTCAACTTGCCCCAAAAGATTTTGTGATTGTTTTTAAATGAAAAAAGCTAACATCACCATTAACAAACTAGATATAATGCATATGACTAAAAGAATCATGAAACTCCTAGGGTTGAGCTGGGGATTTTAACAGTCTGTTTAAACCAAGAAGAGAAATTAGGTTCAGTGCTGAGAGAAGAGAATGCAATTTACCAGTGCACACCTATTAAGTGTCTGCTGCAAACCAGGCTTCATACCAGATAAAAGAACAAATTCTTTCTAGTCAGGAAGCTTATAACTTTATGACGAACAAAGGCAAGTAAGCCATTCTTTAACAAACACGCCGAGAGACCAAAGAAGGCACCTTACAGAGAACTTTAAAATGTATGTTGAGTATTTTTCAAGAAGTTGGGAGAAAAGAAAGGACACTCCAGGAAGAGGGAAACATGCGCCCAGCAGAAGCCATGGGGGGTGCACTAGGATGTTTAGTCAGGTAAGATCAGAAAGATGTGGGTGAGTGCTGAGAATATGAGAGGATAAGCAGGGGGCATTGAAAAGCATGTTAAGAATATGAACTTCATCCTGTAGATTGTAGAAATCATAGCGGTTTTAGAAAAATCATTCTAAGTGCATTTTGAAAGAGATGGGAGTCAGAATGATATTTGCTCTAATGAAGACAAGAAATCAATAGGAAACTGATTAATGGTGCTAGTCAGAATTGAGAAGACAGGAGGAACTTGTAGGTTGCTTTATGTAACTGACTGGCTGGAAATGCAAGAGAGGGAGAAACAGGTTTCTGGCTTAGACAACAAGGTTAGCAGCCTTTTGATAGAACATGTAGAGGGAGAAAACATATGAGTAAAAGAGGATTTATAACTTGGGCACCTTTAACAGAATATATGGATAAAATTGTATACTGGGAAGATAACAGAGATTTTTTGCTCTATGAAGAGATCTTTGGAGAAATACAGATTATATAAAGTCATCAGGAATAGGAACGAGATTACACTGTAGGGGAGTACTATAAGACTAGAATGAACTAGGCAGGAATCATTGGAGGAACATCAAAACTTCAAAGCCTTGCGTATAAGGCAGGTCTCCAAAAGAAGGGCAAAGGGTGTTGTCAGAAAGTAAGTAGAAAAACCAAACAATGTTGCATTAGTGAAAGGAAGAAAAAATTTCAAAGACATGGGAATAGTCAATAGGGCAAAGGTATCTTTGGGATCAGAGAAAATGAGGACTTGAAAGTGACCCTTGGCTTTGGTGATTAGGAGATAATTACTGATCTTAACAAAAGCAATTTTAGTGAGCAGGAGTTAAATGTTAATGGTTAAGAAGTGACTGGGAATTGTGGAAACTGAACAGTGAATGTATATTATTCCTTTATCTGCTTGACTCTAAGAGAAACATTAAGTAAAAAAAAAAAAGATAAAGATATGATGTAGAGAGTGGGCAAGCAAGAAATATTTTAAAAATATTTTATTTTACTTTCTTTTTCAACTGGAAGTTGAATAAAAGAATCCAGTTGAGAGGAAAAACATTAAAGAAATCAATTGTGTATAATATTTCCTTTAATGTATAAAATAATATATTTAATGCCAAGAAAGGTAAAAGTGTGCATTTTAGAATAATGGTGGTCCTTGATATTAAACATTTTGTAAAAACAAAACAAAACAACCCTCCCTATTTATTTTCTATTATGATGTCAACTAGTAAAAACTTGATCATTGAGAAGCACTATTGATAAAAGGCAAAAGTGTATTCTTGAATAGAAATAGGGCCATTTCTTTCCTGAAAGCAGTGGGGGATGAGGCTCTGATATTTGAGGAGTAAATAATTTTTTTTAAAAGTAACAGGCAGGAAGTTGAATGAATTCAGATTTACACTATAAAATAAGAGGCAAATATGTATTGGGAATGAGTAGATAAATGTTTAATGCTGGTTTCAAGGAAATAATGAAATTTTGCAATAGGTACTCTAGGAATGGAAGAGAGTACTAACAAAAGGCATTAAAATTACTTGTTAACTTAGAGAGTATTGTTAAAATCAGGAGCCATATATTTGTGTAAGCACCAAATGTCATGATTTTGTGATTTTTCTCTAGCACTGCTCAGTATGTAGAAATGATGATAGTGGATGACTGGGCTTATCCAGGGCTAAATGCCTGTGGAACAAGGGCAGGGGAAGTATGAGGCCAAAGGACTTGAGATGCTGGTAGGTCCTTGACTGGGCATTCTAAGCTGGATAAGGAAGACGGTAAGGCCAGGAGAAAAATGGAGAGACTTATAAGAAAAAGAAGGGGAATGCATGAAACTTTTAGAAGTGTAGATACAGTAGAGAAAGAGGTAAAGGAGCCACACACTTTTTTTCCAAATGTATTGGGAATTACACATGCCAGAGGTATTCTAAAGTCTGAGTAATTGAGAGAAGTAACAGTGAAAATAAAAATGACCTTTTGAAAATAGGAGAATTATTTTATAAAACAAAACAGGATGAATTTGAATTGATATAAATGCAAAGTGATGTCATTCAGGGCAGGAACATAATGATACAATAACAGGGTAGAGAAATAGACAAAGGTGAGTGAAAAAGAATATATTTGGGTAATATCTAACCCAAGGCAATTAGGTAGTTTCAAAAATTTGAAGACTTAGGTACATTTTTAATAAAGTAGTTAGATGAGTGAGGCAAAATAAAATTTTCTAATTGTATGAAAAAAATCTATGAAGTTTTCATCTCTACCCATAGTGCAAACAATAGGCTTTTGGGAGCAATGCACAAAGAAATCATATGTTGCATAGATGTATTTATTTCAGACAGAATACAAGATCGATATAAATTATATTGTGACTTTTTTCTCTTTAAGTGAACTAAAAAGAAAATAAGTTTTCTCCAGAAAAGGATGATTATGTACAAAGCAAGTGTTGTTTGTTCTAATATTACTAATGTAGTAATATTTGCAATCATACAATACATTAAATGGAATAATAAACGATGCATGAATGGATCAGATGATGGATCTCATATTTGATGTGAATGCATTCTTACCCTAGGCCACTGAGCCAGACTTTCAGATTGGCATTTACCTGTTCACTGTTCTCTGTAGGCCATAGCTCTCGTCAAGCAATGCTCCCCGGACAGCTGGCTCTGGCATATACCATCTGGAAGTCCTACTCCCTTGTGATACCCATTATAGAAAAGTTTCAAGTCCTCAACTTCACCTTTAGGGAATCTTTATGTCATTTAATGAGACATCCAGCAGCACATTTGCAGGATGTTGTTGTCCATAAAAAAGTATTTGGGAGAATTCTAACTGGTTATTTTAAGATAAATTATAACCATATCAAAACTGTTGATATCAGGTGAGGTCCACCTTCCCAAGGAGCAAATGTTTAACACAAATTGAGCAATTACTATATGCCAGGTACCGTGCAAAGTGCCTTAAATGCTCTTTTGACCACCCAGGAAGTAACTATTTATAATGTACAAATTAGGAATCCGAGTTTGTGTAAGTTAAGTGACTTCCTAATAAATGGAAAACAGGGTTATAAACTCAGGCAATTTGTGTACCTGTGCTTCTTCACCCTTTTTTTTAAATTGAGGACCTGCTGGATTTAGGCTATCATTTTGGGCACAGGGAATAATAAGATATAGAAGCCATGTTTCTTCCAATCAAGCAGTTTATACTTTACTAGGCCAAATTAATATGTAAACCACCTCTATAATATAACACGACACATTCTAAAATAGAACTGTGTGTGTACAGTTCTTTTGGGGCAGATAGGAAAGCAAACTTTTTTCCCTCTAAGGAATGAGAGAAAGATTTCACGGTAGAGATGAAGTTTGAACTGGGCTATAAAGTATGATCAGATTCCACTAAAGGGTCTGTGCACACACTGGGATGGTTCAGCTAGAACATTTTGTTCTCTACAACCTGAGAAAATTTATAAGGTATCATTTCAAAAAATGTCTTCTGCTGCTCCATGCTTTTGAGAGGAAGTGTGTGTGTGTGTGTGTGTATGTGTGTGTGCATGTGTGTGTTGGGGGAGAGTTAATGGTGTAAAACAGAGGAAAGTAGAGAAAAAGAGAGAAAGAAAGGATAGGGTCAGAAATCAAGAAAAAGGGGGAAAATCCAGAAATAGGTATATGTGTATAAAGATAAAAGCACAAGAAGGATTACAAATGATTTTAGAAATGACTTGATAAAAGAAAGAGCAGAAGAGAGAGAGGAATCACAGGACTGGAAGCAAAATAAAAGGAGGTCACAGTAAAGGAAACATAGGAGGGATTTGGATGAGGAGACAAGAGAAACTTTAAAGATCTTATTGTGGTGTTATTTAAGACTATTATAATAAAACTAGAAGCCCGATGCATGAAATTCATGCAAGAGTAGGCCTTCCTTCCCCCGGCTGCCGGCACTGGCTTCCCTCTGGCACCTGGAACCTGGGCTGGCTTCCGTCTGGCCACCTGCAGGCACAGGGAACCTACGCTGGCTTCGCTCTGGCTGCCTGCAGGCACTGGGGGCCCACACTGGCTTCCCTCCAGACCTGGCTTTGTCAGGAAGGACATCTAGAATGACGTCCAGAAGGATGTCTGGTCTAATTAGCATATTACCCTTTTATTATTATAGATGTAATAACATATTTTTTTGAAAAATTTTCTTATAAAAATTGAAAATGCTTATTGAAAGCAGTTAAGATCCAGAATGCCCAAAACATGCATTTGCTTGCCATGTAAACACAACTGCATCTTCAAATATCTTCTATATATATATAAAAGCCTAAGCGACCATTATGACCCATTCTATATATATATAAAAGCCTAAGCAACCATTATGACCCAATGACCTGAACAATAAGAACCTCCCGTGGTCCCTCCCCATTCAAGCTGGCCATCCTTCGGCGGCCCCTAACCCCCCCCCCACCCCCGAGTCCTCTCGGCCCTGATAGTCCCTGATCGGGACTGGGCAAGATGTTCCGATCAGCCCCATTGCCAGCCAGGCTGAGGGACCTTATTCATGCACAAATTCGTGCACTGGGCCTCTAGTAATATATAAAGTCAAAGAAAATCCTAAATGGTAGCTTTCAAGTATGGTATTTCCCTGCTATATATCAGAAGCATATTCTGAAAATAAAAATCAGGGATGCTAATTTTAGAATCTGTCTTCTGAAAATAAAATTTTAACTTTTTATGAAGAATAAAATGTTTATGGCTTTGTTTTAAATAAGATACATAATTCACATATGATTTTTCACATATATGATTTTTCAAGTTATGACTTTTCCTTAAAAATCCTGGATATTCTTTTACAAATTTGTGGATTGGTGTGCTTTCAGAAGACAGAAGGCATCTTCAAGAGAGTGGTTATGCAACGCTTTGGTTCTTTGTGAAAAATCCATTTCTGTTTCTGTAGAAAATTATGTGTTTCCATTCCACTCTCACCCACTGTTTTTTTGTTACTGTTGATGCTGTTCTGATGTCTTTAAGGGCGTGTGTGTGTTTATGGTTTATGTTTTTATTATTGTTTTAATAGAAGCACTTTGGGGTGTGGTAGACTTTTCTGACTCTATGGCTATAAAATCTTGCAACACATAACAGACAGCCGATCAGAGAAATGGCAAACATTGTCTGTATTCTCTGTGCACTTGGCAGGGATTTTTCATATTGTACATTATTGGCTCTGCTGTGTGATAGCACAACAGAGTCTTTGTAATGCTCTCGGCAGAGCTATTTATATACTGCAACTCGACTAAGTACCCTTCCCTCTGCTGGTGTTCTTCCACAGACTCAAAGAGAAAGTGATTCGCCCAAATAAAAGAAGTATGGATTGACATTGCTCAGAGCACAGGATGCTGCAAAGGCAAAATAAGTCTTTATATAGCTCACATTAAGTATTATTATTTTCAGTTGAATGGCAAAATGAAGGTTAGATCAAAATGAAGTAAAAGGATATTTCTTTCCTGCAGGCCAAGATAATTAGAATCAAGTTGGCATGCACATGTGTTTGATACTCTAACTACGGTGTGTCAAAGGGCCCTGAACCCTGGGGTTGTCAGGCTTTCAGTGATTTCCTTCAACAACTGTTCGCATCAAAACTTAAAAAGGTGAATGTCAAAAGGCCCCCTGTCACCTGTGGTCACTTTTTGAAATAGATTATTGAAAATTTAAATAACTTGGCTATACACACTTCACAATAAAGAGAGTAAATGTAAAATCCAACAACAAAAACGAGGGAACAAGTGTTATTTTATCTTCAATTTAGCCCATTCAAACTAGTCAGTCATAATCTGAAACTATAGTTAAATTACCCAGGAAGATACAGTTATAATTTCCCTTCATATCACGTTTAGTTGAAACTTTCTTATACATTTGAAGCTTTACTTCTTTCTCAAAATTAATCTGAAACATATATGTTTTCCTGAATTCATTTAACATTTTTAAGTCCCATTAGGCTTGTATTTTTATGAGGACACCTGGTTGAGATGACATTCTAGCATTAGCTGGACATGGGATTATATTATCTGTTATCTAATTCAACCAATAAGGGC
>NW_006299705.1:13872333-13879753 GCF_000327345.1 Myotis davidii
TATACAAGGGCGTGTTTCAGAGGAAAAATTAAGTGATATTTCATAAAACTGTTCAGTGATTTTATGTAAATACTACAGGCCGATGCATGAAATTCTTGCAAGAGTAGGCCTTCCTTCCCCCGGCTGCCGGCACTGGCTTCCCTCTGGCACCTGGAACCTGGGCTGGCTTCCGTCTGGCCACCTGCAGGCACAGGGAACCTGCGCTGGCTTCGCTCTGGCTGCCTGCAGGCACTGGGGGCCCGCACTGGCTTCCCTCCAGACCTGGCTTTGTCAGGAAGGACATCTAGAATGACGTTCAGAAGGATGTCTGGTCTAATTAGCATATTACCCTTTTATTATTATAGATGTAATAACATATTTTTTTGAAAAATTTTCTTATAAAAATTGAAAATGCTTATTGAAAGCAGTTAAGATCCAGAATGCCCAAAACATGCATTTGCTTGCCATGTAAACACAACTGCATCTTCAAATATCTTCTATATATATATAAAAGCCTAAGCAACCATTATGACCCAATGACCTGAACAATAAGAACCTCCCGTGGTCCCTCCCCATTCAAGCTGGCCATCCTTCGGCGGCCCCTAACCCCCCCCCCCGCCCCCGAGTCCTCTCTGCCCTGATAGTCCCTGATCGGGACTGGGCAAGATGTTCCGATCAGCCCCATTGCCAGCCAGGCTGAGGGACCTTATTCATGCACAAATTCGTGCACTGGGCCTCTAGTAATATATAAAGTCAAAGAAAATCCTAAATGGTAGCTTTCAAGTATGGTATTTCCCTGCTATATATCAGAAGCATATTCTGAAAATAAAAATCAGGGATGCTAATTTTAGAATCTGTCTTCTGAAAATAAAATTTTAACTTTTTATGAAGAATAAAATGTTTATGGCTTTGTTTTAAATAAGATACATAATTCACATATGATTTTTCACATATATGATTTTTCAAGTTATGACTTTTCCTTAAAAATCCTGGATATTCTTTTACAAATTTGTGGATTGGTGTGCTTTCAGAAGACAGAAGGCATCTTCAAGAGAGTGGTTATGCAACGCTTTGGTTCTTTGTGAAAAATCCATTTCTGTTTCTGTAGAAAATTATGTGTTTCCATTCCACTCTCACCCACTGTTTTTTTGTTACTGTTGATGCTGTTCTGATGTCTTTAAGGGCGTGTGTGTGTTTATGGTTTATGTTTTTATTATTGTTTTAATAGAAGCACTTTGGGGTGTGGTAGACTTTTCTGACTCTATGGCTATAAAATCTTGCAACACATAACAGACAGCCGATCAGAGAAATGGCAAACATTGTCTGTATTCTCTGTGCACTTGGCAGGGATTTTTCATATTGTACATTATTGGCTCTGCTGTGTGATAGCACAACAGAGTCTTTGTAATGCTCTCGGCAGAGCTATTTATATACTGCAACTCGACTAAGTACCCTTCCCTCTGCTGGTGTTCTTCCACAGACTCAAAGAGAAAGTGATTCGCCCAAATAAAAGAAGTATGGATTGACATTGCTCAGAGCACAGGATGCTGCAAAGGCAAAATAAGTCTTTATATAGCTCACATTAAGTATTATTATTTTCAGTTGAATGGCAAAATGAAGGTTAGATCAAAATGAAGTAAAAGGATATTTCTTTCCTGCAGGCCAAGATAATTAGAATCAAGTTGGCATGCACATGTGTTTGATACTCTAACTACGGTGTGTCAAAGGGCCCTGAACCCTGGGGTTGTCAGGCTTTCAGTGATTTCCTTCAACAACTGTTCGCATCAAAACTTAAAAAGGTGAATGTCAAAAGGCCCCCTGTCACCTGTGGTCACTTTTTGAAATAGATTATTGAAAATTTAAATAACTTGGCTATACACACTTCACAATAAAGAGAGTAAATGTAAAATCCAACAACAAAAACGAGGGAACAAGTGTTATTTTATCTTCAATTTAGCCCATTCAAACTAGTCAGTCATAATCTGAAACTGTAGTTAAATTACCCAGGAAGATACAGTTATAATTTCCCTTCATATCACGTTTAGTTGAAACTTTCTTATACATTTGAAGCTTTACTTCTTTCTCAAAATTAATCTGAAACATATATGTTTTCCTGAATTCATTTAACATTTTTAAGTCCCATTAGGCTTGTATTTTTATGAGGACACCTGGTTGAGATGACATTCTAGCATTAGCTGGACATGGGATTATATTATCTGTTATCTAATTCAACCAATAAGGGCTTGCTTGCAATTTGACATTTGTAGTCATATTAAAAGGCCTGATATGTGGATTCATTCATATTCAGTCATGACATGTTCAACAGCATGACTTTAAAAATAGCATAAAATGCATACAAATAATCAGGAAAAGAGATACTAACTGAATGCAATGCTCCAGGGAACATCACAGTAACCGGAGGATATGGGAAATGCCAATTTTCAGTGGTTAAAGCAAACCGCAGATGTGCTTGCAGTCCCAGGAAAAAAATTATTAAGCAAAAGAGTGATGATCTTTTATTTGCTATTTGTTCACTTCCTTGTTAACTGTATAAAAGATCAGAGACACGGGAAGAGTAACTTTAGACCTTACCAGCACAATAAGGTAAATCCTAGGAGAAAATAAGAAAAAAAAAACTGTTTTCAATTTAAGAAATAAATATTTGTCATGTATTTGCTAAATGAATAAAATTATTTTGATAAAAAAGAGCAGGTCCTAGTATTCTTTTGCTAATATAATTTTAAAGCCATTCCTCGCTTGGAGATTTTTTAAGTAATCTCTAACAACTCTATATCTAGACATAGCTGACTCATTTCTCTGTGTAAGACTTGAGATAATTTAATTATAAAAATTACTTAGATTTATTATCAAACAAAAATGGTTTAATAGATTATATTATATGAAAACTTGTTGAGTTAGTAAAAAATGAAAACATGAAATAATTTGTATTCTAACTTTCAAATTCTATGGGTGTGACAAAATGCTACTTATTGTGACCAAATTATATTAACAGGGTCAACTGAACTTGAAATACAGAGTATTTAGCTAGACACAAGAAAGCTATATCTAAAATTACATTCCTAATTTGATTCCTTAAGAGGCTGTAGAATTCTTTTCCCTGAAAAGTAAGTATGCTAGATCTTAAAAAGTATGGCATGGCCTTTGAGACGCCATGAGCTCTGCCAAAGGGAGTATATAGAGCTCAGCTATCCTTGAATGACTTCAGAGTAAAAATTCAGGCAGAAAAAATGTTTAAAACAGTTTCTCCCAGTAGTACATCTTGTGAAATAGTAGGACATTTAAATATTCGGAAAAATGAATTCTCCTGTCAAATACAAGTGGGGCACTTTGCATGTTATAACCCTCTCTCAAATTCCAAAAGCATATTAACATATCAAAGTCTCTCAAAATATCTGCAATCAAGAAATCTGTTTACCCTTGTTTGACATAGCATTTTAAAAAGTATTTGATTGTGGGATCACTTTTTAAACAAAATACCCAGGGAAACTAGCATTTCAGATAACACAATTTAGGTATATCAACTGACAGTGGAGAAAAGTAATCACTTTTAAAAATAAACTGACCTACAAGGAATTAAGTGATGTGCAATATTGTCTGTGAAGCTACCTGGTAGATATTATCTTCATCTCAGAGAAAGGCAGCTCAGGTTCAGAGTGGTTTATTTACCTACTTTGGTGATAGAAGCCCTTTGAGCGGCTGAGCCAGAATTCAACCCCAGGTCTATGTGACTTCACAGCTCACGATCTGTTGTTGACTGATCTCCTGAAAATGTTTTACTACACAGTTAAGCCCACTACTTAATTTTTGTTCCTCTCTGTGGTTCAAAAATATAAAAAGTAGCCAATGATCAGTTATTTATTATTGAGTTGCTATTGAGATCTTGCTATTTGTGTTTTGAAATTTTACTCTTCAAGATAGAAAAAAAATGATGTGCTTAAATGACTATATGGGACTGTGTGTTTGTTAGGAGCCCAGCTGAGTAGAGCAGACACTAGGGATTTTAAGTGCTTTCAGCATGGTGAGAAACAATGTGATTCTCACTTCCCTTTCTTCTGGTTTACATTACATGGCTCGTTATTATAATCATACCCTAACATCTTTCCCATTTCCTGTCTCTCTCTACATTTTTAGTGGCTTAGCAAATTCCCAACTCTTTTTGTAAACAGCTTTCTACCTCCTCCACGTGTGCATATGAAGAGCTGAAAGAGGCTAGAGAAAAACCATACTTATAGAGTGACTGGCCTCAAGTGCTTAGTGCTACTCCATTTCCCAAAACTCCATTTCCCTCTCTCTTTCACTGTCCTGGACTAGTTCACATTTTCTTTTTCTCCTCAATCTTTTTATCCCAGCTCCATCTCATCACACCCTGCTGATGACCTTGCTACCTATTTCACAGCGAAAACAGAAGCAGGGAAGAATCGAAGAGAACTTCCACACGCTCCCACATCTGTCAGTGCACTTGCAAATATGTATGGGGGTCTGCCTTTCCTTGGTTATCATGGAATAACACTTTATCCTTGTTTTTATGCCCAACCCATTTCCTTCCCAGTAAAGTTCCTTAAAAATCCTATATTTACTCGTTATCCAGAGTTTTCCCAAACGCTCTTGAACCATTCCAGTCAGGCTTTTGCTCCTGTCAGTTCACTGAGACAGCTGTTGTCATAGGCAACAGGGACCTCCAGGTTGCAAATGTAATGATTGCTTTACAACCTGACTTTACAGCAATATAACTTATCACCCTCTTCTTCTTGAAACTGCTTTCCTAGTTAGGTTACAAGGCACCATCCTCTTGGTTGTTCTTTGTAGTGACTGTTTATGTTAGTCCCATTGGCTGGTTCTGGAGAGCCATGGTGAAAGACCTCTTCTCATTTTTGTCAACTTTCACTTCCTAGGTGAGTTCATTTAGTCCTGGCTTTAAATACCATGCATTGTTCGGTAGCTCTTATAGAAATACATCCTTCCTAGGCCTCTTTTCCCTAAGTCTCCACTTTGATCTCTAGTAGGCATTCAAATTCCTATGTCAAAACAAATCCTGAATGTCTCTGTTCTATTTCCTCCTTCTGCAGTCTTTCCCTTCCCAGTAGATAGCAATTCATTTTTCCATATAATGTTACCAGTTCAGAACAAACACTTCATCATGTAGGACAGCAATTCAAGAGCTCAAGGAATTGTCTACCTACTGATTCCATTGTATTTCATAGACCAACTTTCAATTCTGTGTAAGTTCCTTTATTGCTGGGTAATGGATATAAAAAAGAAGATTGAAACTAGGAAGCACCACTCCTTTGCCTACTTCTTTAATTATGAAGCATATTCTTTGATGATGACAAATGAGACATCCAGTAAGTAACCAGATGATTTATGTTTCAGAAACATGGTAGATAGATAAGGAAAATCCAAATATCAAAAAAAAAAAAATGTTTGTTTTTTTTTCCCCCAGTGAGCCAAATCTCTGCTCTCTCCACGATGGAAATAGTTTAGCAAACATCAAGTGGATGATAAGTTCTAAAGTTCTTTGGCAAAATTTGAGGGCTTCAGATTCATCTATCATGTTGGAATCTTGACACTTAACAATGGTAGTAGCCAGATCAGTTTGGGTGAAGGGGAGTCCGTTTCATTGGACTCATATCTGGCTTCTGTCTTTGACATGCTGACACTTTATTTGTAAGCCCTTGGGAAAGTACTGGCTTAAGGGGTAACGGTGGAAATGAGGCTAAATGACATTCACAGAGAGGAAAAGCTTGTCGGCCTGATTACTGAGAACTCTGCCAGGGTGGACATGAGCATTCAGGAACACAAACATCCTCCCACACTGAGATTATTTCCAGACTTCTGCTCAGATAACTTTGCCTGAACCAGTTTGTTATTAACACTCAAATACTTTAAATCTCTGACCATCTGACCAAATCTTAGCCACCAGCCATGTATTATATAAAGCTTTATGTCTGACTATTTCTCCTTCTAGGCAAAGAGGGCAATGAGATGTGTTATATAAATGAAGTTCTACCCCAGAGGAGATCTTTTCTCTTTTCTTTAGGGCTTCCCCTTGAGGTGCACTTTAGTTGGGGTCAACATATAGTAAAAAGCCACCAGTAAACCAAATTTCGTTTTTTCTTCCTCAGTTAAGTAATCATAGGACATGCCCCGCGAGTCAATAAATGTGGACAAAGAGATCAATAGAAGCAGAGCAGAAACTGTCATGCTGAGTGAAGTCAAATTTTCCTCCAACTTACTTACACTTTAAGACCCTCCTGGCCTTTACAATAAGTAAAACTTTCATTTGGCAATCAATGGATGTTAGGTATATCCGAGTCCATTGTTTTGAATAACACTAAGCAGGTTAGGGTATGTGGGTATCTGTTTAACAGTGAGGGGCAGAAAAAGTCAAGAGCTATTTCTCAAGAGAACAATTATTTGAAGAAGTTGTGATTTTACTATAAACCCTAAAATACATTGATGTGATTATCTTTTGTTTTCTGCAAGTCCTAGGCACCAGCCAAACCCACTGCAGGTATGGGGAGTACCAGTAGACCCACTGATTCATAAGGATCAAATGCCAGATTCGTATATTAAACCCAAAACTTTTGAAATCCTGTTCCTGTCCTAAGTTGCACACAAAGCTGGTAGTGTTTAAGGCATTCAATAATTGGAATAAAAAAGCACCTCTAAATGTGGTCTATGCGTGTATTTCTGATAAAACACTTAATTTGAAAACACACATTTCAATTGATAGGTTGGGAGCCAATTTGAGCGTAATACAAATTTCATGCTTCTGTAGTTATGGTATGAGAAATTCTAGGTCAATGCATTAAAACGGCACTCAACTGAACTAAAACACTTAGTAATAAACAAAACAACCCACTCACAAAGACACTCAGACACCTACCAGTTGCCTCACTTCACTGTGTGCATTGTGAACCACAACCATCCACATCTGGTGTAACAATGGTCTATTCAGCTTTAGATAATCCTCATCGTACCACTTCACAATAACTCACATGCTACATTTCTATCATCATTCACTCCTAAGCAAATCTCAGGAGTTTCTTGTAATATAAGTTTATAAAAACTATTTGACAAGTGTAAAATGATGCTACTGTTTTTGTTAGGTTTAAATTTTTTTAAAAATATGTCACTGTTGAAGTTGTACTCCTAGCCCTATTTTTCCCCATAAATCTAGTAATTTTATTGTATAATTTTGCATAGCATGGCAATTTTTTGGAACACATATGTCATGTTAGAGAAGAACTGACTGTACAGCATAGCATGGGAAGAGATTCCCACAAACATGAAGATGAGTCAGATATCTAAAGCTAAGAAATGGCCAATTTCCATAAAAAATGTGGTAACAAGGACTGAGAACTGAAGCAATAAATAGGACCCAGTATCAGTGAATTGACTATTTTTATTATTCTCAATA
>NW_006299705.1:13880123-13885411 GCF_000327345.1 Myotis davidii
TCAGACCATTTTTTAATGAAAGTTTATGGAGAAGGTACTGCAGTAGATCAAGGGTTCAGAATATTTAAGCAAAGCTATTCAAGAGATGTATGTTCATGCTTGAAGACAGTTTTGAAAAAGCGTATAAAAATCTTAATATATATATATAGGCATAAATAATACTATGGGTCAAGAGTATTTCTTTTACTACATTGTCTCTGAAATATTTACCATTACTTCTGTTTTCTCTCATTTATAAATTTTGATTTCCTCTCTTCTCTCATTCATAGAGTAAAAAGTGTGTATTTTAACTCAAAACCTGTAACATTTCAATTTTAAAATTATAAATATGCTTAATAGTTTTTTATTTAAAATGTATTTATTAATTTTCTTCTGCCCAAGCTATCTTATTTTGAAAGTGTTTTTAATCAATTTTGTCATATTCAGTTTTGTTCCCCAGGCCCCAAACACTTGTTTTTTTCTGATATAGTAATCAAGAACATGGTTTAATAAAATGAATCCCTATCAATGAAGATGACATTTAATGGTAATCTTCCTGTGTAGCCAGTAAGAATTTAACTGTCATTAATATTCTCAAGAAACATTTAATCACACATGTTATTAGTCTTAAAATAATCATATCAATTGATCTAGAAACTCCAGTACAATTATTTAAAAATATGTTTATAAATAATTTTATTATATGCTATATATAATGGTAAAAATTAAATAGAATCCATATAGGGGAATAGTAAAATAAGTCCACCTATACAATAAAATATTAATCAGTAATTTTAAAATGTTTTAATATCTCTGTAATGAGGGAAATGAAAAAATATTTTTAATGTGAGTTCAATGGTATGAATATTATATATGGGAGAAATTTATCAAAATTTAGCAGTTTTTGTTTTGTTTTGCGATTGTGGCTTTGAAGATGATTTGAATTTTCCTTTTTTGCACCTGCCTACAATTTCCAAATTCTCTATTATAATCATAAATTACTTCTATAATTGGAGAAAAAATGTTTAATACTTAAAAGTGATAAAAACAAAATAACATCAAAATTACAGAATTGCAAGAGAGCAAGTTAACTCAGTCTCTAAGAAAGCTTATACATAGACATGACAATGTGACATTTTTCACTGTAATCTTGTAATAGGGAGGGTAACTACAATTACAACTACTCCAGCATTTAAGCTTCAATGTGCAACCTTGGAAGATGCTGGTAATACAAACAAAGGAGGAATCTATTTTTGGGGCCAGGCATTAGGAGTTTTTAAAAATAGGATTTAGGTTTGCTACTGAAAGCATTTTGCTACCAGATGCTTCTCTTTAGTTTTTATAAGAACTGTGGTTGCTCATCTCTGAAAAATTAACTACCATTTGGCTAGTGTGCAAATGCTAAATCAAACACCTGCTTTCAAGACATGCACAGTTGATAGTCAGCCGACTCTAATCCATCTGACGCTACGTGTTGCATTCTGTGAGGAGGTGATACCTCACAGCACCTCTTCTCCAAATGACGGGGGAACATGGGGGTTTCTCTTATTATTCTTTACTTTTCCTTTTTAGAATGCAACCTCAGAATTTTTACTTTTTTGTAGCCCTTACGTTTAACACCCTTTCCTTGCTATATTTTTGTTTTGTTTTTACCTTGAATTACTTTCAATGAGAATATATCCTACCATAGGTAGTCACAATTTCTCTGGTGACTTTATCCTGAGAAATATCTATATACCTTTCAGGTGTAAACCTTTGCAAGGGTATATCCCAGATAGGTTTTGGTAAGATCTCTACTTTGCTTTCAGAGATAAAATAGATAGATAGATAGATGATAGATAGATAGATAGATAGATTTGTATATGTATACACATACACACATACTTCAAATTGTAGCTATAAAAAGGTTTATTTTTCATCTTAAGTAAGTTGCATTTCAGAAGCTTGAAAAAAATGTGATGTGTGTTTAGGTATGAAGCAACAAGTGACTTTCCCATTCATCAAAAGTTTGTTGAAAGCGTGGTGAACCAGTAGAACACAAGAACCTGTGGAGCAGACAAAGATTAATTATACCTGTACTCATGCAGCAATGTTTGTGTTCCAAACAAATTATATTTGCTTGTGTTTAAACGATGCATAAATCTGATGCGTGCAGATGAACGTGTGTTCAGGATGGGTGAGCACACTTGTTTGAATGTCATATTTATCCCTGTATTTTGTCAGGAAATTAACTTCTTTGGAGTTTGTGCTTGAGCTGAGCATATGGTTGTTGATCTCTGGAGATGACAGCCTATCTGAGCAATAGCTCCTTATGGCTTCAGCTCTCCTCGGCTGGCAGATGCTTTGGGCTTTTCTACAATTAAGTGGAGATCATCACTGTTTTCTTTGAGCACTGCTGTGCCTTGTACTCTGAAGTGTTTTGTTAATCACTGTCTGCCTTCGACAGAAGCTGCCAAAGCTCTCATTAAGTTTGAATTTTGAGATGTCATGCTCGAATGATGGAATTTCATCCTTTTTCTGCATGAATGGAATTGGCTATGGAAAGGTGCCAGGGAAAAAAAATCGTGTCACTAAAGTACACTGGCTTTATATTTTGGGGATGAAACAAAAGGCAGCTGGGGGAGGAGGGTTTCTAATAATTTGTCAACTCTGGAGCATATAGTTCCCTCGGTGATGAAATGTGGGGGTGCTCACCCTGATTAACAGGAATGGTTCCTTGCTGCATATATCAACTAGCAGTCATTTCCTTGTTCACAAAGTAAATTTTAAATCGCTTCTCTTATCTGCCCCCAGACCTTCCATGGCATTGAAACAGAAAGTAGTATGCAAGTTGAACAGAGCAAAGCAATTTCTTTAATAACATGTGTGTTTAATCGGGGCAGGAGAAGATATTTGATAGTAAAGAGGGAGGAAAGCCACCTTTGTCCTTCAAAATAATTGCTTGAAGTTGTATAGAGACTGAAGCTAAATGCATCTGTTGATTGTTTAATGATTTACTGGAGGAAACCAAGTGTTATGGGAAATATGGTTTGAAAAGACATTACCGATTTCTCTTGGTGAATCTAATTGTTTCAGTTGAATGAGTAAAAGTAGGAAGTAAGCCTTGAAGAAAAAAATACATAGAGTAATTAGCTCTAATGCCTAATCACTGGAGTCATAAAGCATTTGAAAATGTATTAAACTGTTTTATAAAGTTCTATACTTGCAAAGACTGCCATTACTTAATTGTTAACAGACTTCAAAAGCAGCATTGTTTTTGTGTCTGCTTTGTCTGTGGCTCGGTTTATTTTAATCAACAACATCTGTGATGTATATTTTGTTGAAATGCTTTAATGTCTCAAAAGAAAATTCATAACTGTTTATAGCAGGAAGAAGGCTGGCTACTCTGACTGTAGTAACCTTACAGCCTTCTTACTTCTATATGACACAACGTGCCTTTTCCATCAGGCCAGGAATAGACTTCATAGCACAGCGTTAGATTGATTTCATGCTCACTCCTTTTAGACTATTTTAATGAACTGCATGTTGAAAGTGCCTGAGTGAAATGTTGATTGAGGGTTCTGAGGCAAAATATTACTTATTTTTTTTTGTGGCTCCATAATGGCAAGGAAATTATTATTAGTTTCTATACTCTAGAAACAATTATAAAACACACTTTAGGCAACTTGTACTATACTAGTAAATGAGAACCCTATAATCTGAGGTAGGTATCAGAGGGAAACAGACAGGTTTGTGTGCATATTTATAAATTCCACTTTTAAATTCTTTCCTATGTTTAGACAAAAGTGAGGGTCATTCATAGCACATAATTTGACTCTTCAATGAGACCCTCCCATTGCCCCAAATCTCTCCTCTAGCTAGGTTTAAATAACTACCTTTAGGAAAAAAAATTGTTACCTTAGAAAACAGATTATAAGACTATAGACTCTGCTTATAGATTTAGGACCTATAAGCTATAGGGATGCCACAAAACTTTCTAAACTTCATTAACTACCTGGCCTGTATACATAAGACACTGTGTAAAGGTCAGACAACATAACTCCAACATTCATCTTCTAAACCTAGACCTATCTTTAAGACTCTTTTCCTAGACTCAACATTTAGAGAACTATGCACTACCCCAAAACAGCCAATTCAAATATTCTTCTAATGAACTTTACTCTATTGATATAACAGAGCACATAGTAATACATAACTTACACATTTCTAGGTACAATTTCAAAGCCTATATTCTTTAATTTATAATAACTATTTAAATATATTCCTATAATATTTATTCCTCTCCAACAGTGTCCTAAATAAAAGTATTAGAATTATTAAAATTTATTTATATTAAATTTTTTTGAAATTCGCTACAGTAGAATAAAACATATCATTGACATTAGCAAGTAATTTGTTAAAATTTTAAAAGATCTAACCACCTTCAAAATGAAAAAAACCCTCTGTTTATTTGAAAATGCTATTGCATCTAGTTTCATAAGGTATACGTGGGACATCAAGATAGCTTGTTTGTAACTTTAAGTGCACTTTTTTCCCCCAAAAAATAAAAGTAGTAATTCCTCATTATAGAAAATACAAGAGTAAATAAACAAAACAAAAACACAAGAAAAAACAAAATACCATTGCTAAGAGATAACTACCTGCTATTCAAAGATGTTGATGTAGGTCCCTTATTTAAGCTTTTTGTTTTGTATAATTGTGACTATTTTAATTTTTATATGATATTAAAATTTTCTGCCTACCATTTGACACTGTATAAAATACTACATGAATTTAAGACTATAAAATATATTTATATATGGGTAGTTTTTACATATCTACACTAACAAAATACAAACATGCAAATTGACCATACCTTTGCTATGCCTTAAGCCATACCCACCAGCCAATCAGAGAAACTATATGCAATTTACCCCAACCAAGATGGCAGCCGGCAGCCACGGAGCTAGAGTGAGCAGTAGGCTTGGTTGCTCCAGTAATGGAGGAAGCCAAGCTTCCCGGCCAGCTCTGAGCTCCACGGAAGGCAACAAAGTTTCAATTATAGAAGGTAAATAAATCCCAGAATAAAAAAATAAAGAAAAACAGGAGAGGGTGGGAGCTTCCATCACCGGGGGCTTGGCCAGCCTGAAAATGGCCCTCAGCCCCTCACCCAGACTGGCCAGGCACCCCAGTGGGGAGCCCCCCACCCTAAAGGGTTATGGCCAGCCTGAAAACAGCTATCAGCCCCTCATCCAGGCTGGCCAAACCTCCATGGGGTGAGGGTCCCTACTCGGGGGGGTGGGGGGTTGACCAGCCTGCCACAGCCCTCA
>NW_006299705.1:13885515-13898319 GCF_000327345.1 Myotis davidii
CCCTCACCCTGATTCAGGACACTCTTCGGGGCAAATGAGCCCGCCCCCACCCATACACCAGGCCTCTATCCTATATAATAAAAGGGTAATATGCAAACTGACCCTAACAGCAGAAAGACTGGGAATGACTGGTCACTATGACACACACTGACCACCAGGGGGCAGACACTCAATGCAGGAGCTGCTCCCTGGTGGCCAGTGTGCTCCCACAGGGCGCTCTGCTCAGCCTTGAGTCAGGCTGTTGGCTGCCAGTACAGCAATGGTGGTAGGAGCCTCTCCCGCCTCCTCAGCTGCACTAAGGATGTCTGACTGCAGCTTATGCCTGCTCCCTGCTGGCAAGTGGACATCCCCAGAGGGCTCCCAGGCTGCCAGAGGGATGTCTGACTGCCAGCTTAGGCCCAATTCCCCAGGGAGTGGGCCTAAACCAGCAGGTGGTCATCCCCGTAGGGGTCCCGGACTGTGAGAGGGCACAGGCTGGGCTGAGGGACCCCCCCCTGACTGCACACATTTTTGTGCACCGGGCATCTAGTATGTTATAATAGTTATGATAATATATTATTTTAAAAATTCTGGTATTGTGAATATTTAGTCTTTTTCCAATATTTTACTGCTTTAGATAAAGATAACCTAAATATTTTTGCATATTGAACTTTGTCTAAATTGGATATTATTTTCTTATTTAGTTTTTGAGAAATTTTATTACTGCCTAAAGGGCATGAGAGTTGTTGAAGTTATCCAAATTCCTTATTTGGAAGTTAACTTAAAGCAGGATAGACATCCTCTTTTTTCATAAATAGTAGAATTGATCTCATTGGATTTCCAATTAGGAGGGTGAAAATATTTTAAAGTTTATTTTACTTTATTACACATACATTATAAAATGGAGAAAATATTTTGAAAGTCATTCTGGGACAAAATCTAGACAACAGTGCTGAGATACATATGTGTTGCCATTACAACCTCTTGAGTGTCAGCAGAGAAGGAGAAAGCCTTTCCCACTGAGGCCATGTTGTGATTAGCTATTCTCTGAGAATAACATTTTTTATCATCTGAGTGCCTCTCCTCTTTCCTCCCTCCACATGTGTTCCCCAGATTACCCTCCTTGACCAATAAGACATTGGCTTTTAAATATCACTGAAGAATTTTTTTAAAAAAATATATTTCAAATGGTTGCAACTATTTATATTTTTGGTTATCTATTTCATAAGGTTTTTATGAGGATTAAAGTAGATAAGCCATGTTAAGTATTTGACAGTGTCTAGCAAATGAGAAATGCTCAATAAAACATAGATTTTTTTCTCTTATTAATATGTTGGCAGAGCAGTGACATAACCCTAGTAAACCTTTAATATATAATGAATTTATAATACATATTAAAAGTACACTAGCTGGGGGAGAGAAATTTTTTTTTAAATTTAGGAAACTTCCTTAGAGAGAATAAGTCCTATCATTTAAATACATGGCTATCTAGATGCATGCTAACATTCTGGAGAAATTTTCTGGAGTATATATTTCTAAAACAGATATTAAGGGTTATGATAAGATTTTTTATTACTTGGAAGAAGAAAAAAATAAATTTTAAGATAGATTGCTGTCTATATACTTAAGTTTCTGTTTTTTTAATGGTACATTTTTATTAATGTCAAAAATAATTTTATGAAAAATAACTTTTGAAAAATATGTATATTTCTTTAGAACTGATTTAAAATGTACTCATATTTTAATGACACGTATATTCTTGAGTATTTCAGAATAATCCATCTATAATAATAAGAGCATACTATGCAAATTGAGCAGGGAAATTGACTCAACTGTCGAACAGCAGAACGACTGTCCGGACAACCTTCTGCGGGATGAAGCCGGGGCTATGAGGGTTGAGGCAGCCAGAGCTGCGAGGGCCTACTCTTGCAAAAATTTCATGCATTGGGCCTCTAGTTTTAAAAATAAAATGTATTACTTATTTTAGAAAAGATTATTAGGCAGACAACATATCACAGCCTGCATTGTCTGTGGCCTGTTTTAAGTAGTTATGTCTCCTTGCCTCTAAAATGAGAATATAATGTTGTATGGCAAGTGTTTAATAATTCTTTGTTGTGAAATTAGTAATATTTAAATCAATTATATATATATATATACATATATATTGGTACAAATGTCTATAATATATATTTCAAATTATTAATTCATAGTGCATCCTTCTGTATTAATTGTCTTATCAAAATATACTTGACTAGAGGCCCAGTGTATGAAATTCTTGCACTGGGCGGGGGTCCCTCAGCCAGACCTTCACCCCTCTTGCAATCTGGGACCCCTTGGGGGATGTCCGACTGCTGGTTTTCTTCTGACTACTTTTAAGATGTTCTCTTTCTTTGTTATTTTTGTAGTTTCCCTCTAATGCACCCAGATATTAATTTTCTTTCTCCTCGCAGTTCTCACAGTATGAGACACCTTGGGGAATGTCCAACTGTGGGTTTAGGCCCGATCCCCGCAGGGTGCTGTGCCGCTGGTGCTCACCCAGCCCACTGAGCCAGTTGCTGCCACTTGGTAGTGCTGCCGTGGAGTCAGGAAAGGCTCCCACTGCTGCAGCTGCGCTCGCCAGCCATGAGCCTGGCTTCTGGCTGAGCAGCACTCCTCCTGTGGGAGTGCAGTGACCGCCAGGGGGCAGCTCTTGCATTGAGTGTCTGCCACCGGGTGGTCAGTGTGCATCATAGCAACTGGTCATTCTGGTTGTTCCAGTCGTTTTTGCTGTAATGGTCACTTAGGCTTTTATATATATACTAGAGTCTTGATGCACAAAATTCTGCAAGGGGCTCGGCACCCACCACCACAGCGGCTGCCTCAGCCCCCACCTGCTGAAGTGGCCGGGGGCCTCTGCCTCCTCTGCCTTGGCCTCCACCACCATGGCTTTGTCCAGAAGGTTGTCTGGTCTAATTAGCATATTATGCTTTTATTATTATAGATAGACTAAAGGCCTGGTGCATGAAATTCGTGCATGGATAGGGTCCCTAGGACTGGCTGGGGATCAGGGCCGATATGTGGGGTGACTGGCAGGGCAATCAGTGGGCTCCCGCTGGCACCCCGCTTGGCTGGCCTGGCACCGCCCGCTAACTGGCCCTGCCCCCTGATTGCCCCACCACTATCTCTGCTTGCCTCCCTCTATGGGAGGCAACTGTTGGGGCGATATGGGGATGATTCCGGCCCACTTGCTGGCCAGCCCCGCCCCCAGCCGTGGCCGCTGATTGCCTCCCTCTGCAGGGTGACTGGCAGGGCTATCCAGGAGTCTCACACTGGCACCCGCCTTGGTTGGCCTGGGGCCTGCAGGCTATGGGAAGCTCCTGTGTTGTGCCTGCCCCTTGGTGGTCAGTGCGCATCATAGCAACCGGTCATTCCACTGGTTGTTCCACTGTTTGGTTGATTTGCATATTAGGCTTTTATTATATAGGATTATCAACAGGTGCTTTTAAAGCTAATCATAAGCAAATTATTACTAGCATCACATAGTATACATAGTATAAATGGAAATGTAAATTGAGTTAAAATACCAATATTTTGAATAAAATTAACTCCTACTATTTCAAAGGTAATGAAAAGAAATATTTTGTGTATTTCAGTGGTGTATTTTAAAAATATTCTTCTTCTAACAGAATTACTTTGTACTTTACTCATACATATTATTACAAACCAGATCAGGGTGTTCTTTCATGGTAATGCTTCCCAGAACTATGCTTTTCATAACGGGGGAAATTGAGTGTACTCTCTAAAGATCTCTACATAATTATCTCCCTTCAAAACAAGCCTGAAGTTTTGAGTGTTGAGAATACAAAGCACAACACATTATTTATAGATCCTTGGACTGATGGGTGAGGCTTATTATTTTTTTTTTATCTTTGTCTTAGGGACATGATCTCTCTTTCTCTCCCTCAATTATTTTTTAGAACAGTGCGGTGCATTTGTTACAATTAATGAACCTACATTATCCTATCATTATCACCCAAAGTCTGTAGTTTACCTTAGGGTTCACTTTTGTTGTAATTCTGTGGGTTTGGACAAATATATAATGACATGTACCCATCATTATAATATCATACAGAGTATTTTCACTGCTCTCTGCTTTTAAATGTACGTGAGTTTGTTGTCACAAGTATGGATTAAGGTAAATTTCCTTTTGTTTTTATTCATTTTTTAAAACATATCTTCTCTGATCTAAATAATTCTATTCTTTCCTACATATTGCCTTAGCTGGGCTCCTGGAATCATTTCTCCATTCTCCCTTTCTTTCTTCCATTTGCACAATGGCAATAAAAATTAATCTGCTTTTATATTTTACTTTCTAGAAAATGTAACCTTCACCCTTGTCATTAAATGTTTAAAGAGAAATAAGTATGTTTTGTAAGAAAATATAATGAGAAATACTTGGTTGATATTTGGCTTTTGATATTCAAAAATATTAAGAGTTTGGTTGCTAGCCTTACTATCTTGAGGGAAAGTTTTCTTAATTCCCTCTTTTTACTTCTTTTTCATTTAGTTTTTGATCCTGGAGGATTCAAATACTGAATCATAGAATCCAAATACTAAGTATCAGGGCACGCAGCAGGAGCTCTGCATGAGCTCTGGTGCTCTGAGTATTTCTGAGTGGCTGTGAGTCCATGTACTCTTCTAAATTCTCCTATCCGACTAGGGCAGGGCTGGTTCTTGCTTGAACCCTGACCACTGTACAACTGTTGGGAACTTAGTCCAAGTTCCTCCTTTATCCTCTGCTCACTAGTAACAGGTGTGGGGTTCGAGCCTCTCTGCCTAGGGCTGGACCTCCTAGGATTCTAGGTCTTAGACGGAGAAGCCATGAGAGGTTGTGGGTGTATAAGAATGAGTATTGCCTTACTGCCTTACATTGTAGTGGTATCTGAGCTCTCCAACTCAGCAGCTTCTCCCTTCTCTCCTGCCCCGCTGCTCTCTCTAGCAGACTTCTTCACACACTTCATCCTAGCTGCTCTCTCTCCATACTCCGGCAGACTTCTTCTCATTCCTGCCTCAGCCAACTAGACTGGTCAGTAACCTGACCATTTAGACAAAGAAGTCTTCATGCCAATAGTTACATCAATCGTATTGGCTACTGAAGGACACAGTGTACCATGTGTCCTTGCACCCGCTCATGGTATCTTGGCATGATTACAATTCCCAGGATCAGAGTCCTTGAATATCCCATTTAGGCACATGCTCAGAGCAGCCTTTGGTCATTCTGGTGTATTGATAACAAAGCCTCTGTGCTCCCACCGGCCTTGACTATCCGGGGACCTGGCATGGTTCCCACACTAAGTCATGAATTCATCTAATACATAAAGAAAAATGATTCTGTACCAGTTAGTGTTTCCCAGGAAGTTGGAGTTGAAAAGAGAGAGGATATTATAGAATAGAAATTTCTTCTTTTCTGGTGCAGGATTATTCAAAGTGGTAAAGAATAGAAACAGAAAAAGAATCAGCCAGCCTGTCTCTTGTCTTAGATGTAGAGAGGGGAAGCAGGGTTCAATAGATGTGCGGAGAGGGAGACAGTGATTCAGTTACATCAACGTGTCAGTTCTTTGTGGTCAGGTAATAAGAAGCTCTGGCTTAGTTAGAGGGACATAGACAAGACCAAGAACCAGATAACAATAAGTCTAGCGAGATTTCCAGAGGAGGTAGGGTGAATCAGATTATTGTTCCTAATATGTCAGTAGTTTCTGTCAAAGAAGTATACACTCATGCCTTCTAATATGCAAGTTTTCAGTGCTTCTGCCAAAAAATATGTGGATTATTCACCTAACCTCTATTGATTTTGACTTAGCCATATAATTTCTTTTGTGGTCAATGGGCTCTAGGCAGAAGTGACAAATGCTACCTCTGAGCCATGGTCTTAAAAAGCCTGGCATATTTCCATTCACCCCTCTTGCTCTTCAGCTATCCATCATGAAAAGATTCTACACTAGCTAGTGGCAATTATCAAAATAATAATAATTATTATATCAATAATAAGACATATGAAAAAGACCTGAGCCAAACTTGTAGCCTGAAGTAGAGCCACCCAAGCCAAGCCTCCAACCTTTGAGCAAGGAAGTAAATGCTTGTTTCTGTGGGACACTGAGATGAGGGGGAGGAGTATGTTATGCAACATGATCACAGGAGAAACCTGACTCATAAGGGGCGTCACCAGAAGGATCTTGCTATGGGATGGTTACAAATTAGATCTTTCAAGGTGAAATGAGAGAATTCTTGGAGCACCAGCATGAGCCTAGTTGTGCCTTGACATTTAGATGGCCTAATTGTAAAGGAATGCTGCCTCTTCACAGAGACTGAGGTCAGATTAGGTTATGCCATCAGAAGCTTCCCCTCCAGGGCACGCAGCACGGGTATACATTTAGAGATGGGCAGAGACAGTGGCCATTTCACCTGGGGGCCTGACACTTCCCTGCTCCCATGAGGTCCCAGAAGCTTCCACCTCATCTGGACTTAATCTTACAAAGAAAAACATGGAGTGGAGAGGCTGAGAAACAGAAAATTGTTACTCGAGATGATAAGTGGTCCTTATATAGAAAATGTAAACCATGACTTAGTTTAGGCTTTAAAATTAGCCTCTTTATTTCTTGTTTATTTTTTCCCCTGATATCCAGGAATTAAGACATTAGGAAGAACAGAGTGATTCTAGACTAAGTAATTTTTTTCATTGAGTTGTAAATTGAATTAAAACTAGTGAAGATGGTTTGCAAAGGTTTCAAGAGGAAGTGAGATATAAGCAGACGTATAAAAGAGTGGGATGGGAAGAAAGAAAGTGATGAAAGGAGATGGAGATGGACCTCAATTTTTATCTCTTTTTATCTGCATTTGGTGCTTGTTGTGCCCTGTGGTTGTTTGTAAGGAAAATCACTCAAAGCCTAAGAGTTTAGTTTTTTAATTCAAGGGTAATCAGTATTGTAACTAATATCTTCATGTGTATTGGGGAAATTTTTATTTTTGTGCTTATCTTGTAAGAGTGTAGAGCAAAGTAAGATCATGCAGATGGGTATAATTTTGCTTTAATTTAAGGTTCCTGTATGTTTTTAATAACACTTTTCTAGATAAACTATTCCCATGGATTTTAAAAGGAAAAAAAGAAACAGGCATTGTAACCTTATTAATTTTCTTAGAAATCACTACCAATGGAACCTTTTGTACTTTGAGTATACTGTTCTTGCTAACTAAATATCTAATAACTCAGCTACACTGAATCACAGGGGATATTTATATACTTTTGAGATTTGTAAAATATGCACACTGATAGAAATAAGCAGATTTTTAAAAATTGTATCTTTTGCATGTTTTTGTTAAAATCAACAATACCTATTTATTGATTGGGTATGGATGTATTTTATACTTTGGTACTTGCAAAATCAATCTGTCATGTTATATATTCAGATATCATATGATCTTAACTTTTTACAAACATCTAGGGTGGGCAATGGAGTTTTCCTGTTCCTTACAAAACTAAAGCATAAGGAACTGAATTCATTTATTTCAAGACCATTGATTTGCAGTCCATCTCTGCTAACTTTAAAAAAGTCACAATAGAGATTCATTTATTTTTATTAAAAATGATAAATCTTAAAATATATTCTGTCTTTATGGTTTTTAGGATTCACCTCTTCCATGCTTTTCATACTTCAGTGAAATATTTCTATTCAGATAATAGTGAAAACAGAAGCTTGAACCAGATTAGAAATACAAGGGGTTCTTCTCTGGAAAGATGCTGCACATATTTGAAGATTATAGATTCTGTGCAGATTTTTAGTAAAGCATTTTTACCACTTCTGTGTTTTGAAAACTTAATAGATAAATATCCTTGACATTGCATCTATCCATTGATGTTACAGCACTACTGTGCATGATGCTGCAATGATTTACAGAACTATTCCTGCAGACACATCCTGGAAGGTAACGTTCCACTTGCTTTTAGTTCTTCAATAAGCATATTAAATTGCAAGGCTTGAAAATATCAAGTGCATTTTCTGGCCTTGATCACAACAAATCAAAATTTCTTATCAGGACAGCATTTTATTATTTGAAATTATATTTAACAAAGAATTATTTTTAAATATCCTGGATTGATAAAAAGCCTTTCTATTCTTTGTTTTTAAAAAATACTTTTTAGACCTTTTTCTTGAAAATAACATATTAAAGCACACCTTTTAAAATACAAAATTGCCACTCCAAAGAGGTACCATTAAAGTAAGACTAATAATATAAACTTCAGGTAGCTCTATTTGAACCTAGTTTTCTTTGGAAATCCACATGTACTGCAATTCTTTGGGGTCAGTTTCCAAAATGTTATATCAGCACCATATTGTAAAACTTGCAATTTCTCTTTAAAAATTGCTCTCCACACTCTCTGGTCACCAAGGATCTATTCATTTTTGTAACATAGTTTCCTCTCAGGCTTGGTGTCCCCATAAAGAAGCATAGTACCCTGGCCTGGAAAAGACCAGTGGAATACTCCTTTGAGGGAGCACCCCTGTAGGTGCTAAAGTGGGCAGTACCCAGTCTTTGATATTAATTTTTTTCCAGTGCCTTATTAGGTTATATTCAAAATATTTGCCCTAAGGTGGTACCTTTAATTTGCTATCAAGTCAAAGTAAATAATGGGGAATATTTGTAAATTGTTTTAGATTTTGCCAGTGTTTTACAGAGTTGAATACAATTCCTTTTTATTAACCTATGAAAGGCTTACACGTGTTAGCTACCATAAAGTAACTTCATCACTTATGACCACGACTAAACATTCAGAATGAGTTCATGTTGCCTATGGTTTTAGTGCTAGGTAAAATGAAAAATGCCACAGAAATGTAAAAACATAACAAAACACACCCAGAAATAAAACAATGTAACTTAAATAGATCAACACAAGTAGTAAGATTAAACTAATATATCAGAACTTGAACATGTGTGTTTTATAGTCAGGCTGTAGATTTTCGCATAATTTAGTTCTCTTTGCATTCTTGTAAATCACACTGACTTTCAGTGATATTGTTCTTTAGGTACATTTTCACATATAACGTTTCACTCTTTGGAGTTTCCCAGAAGTAAATACCTTTCAATTCCTTTGGAAATAATATGTAAAGGCAAATAAAGGCATCGGTACACACACACACTCACACACACACACACACACACACTCACACACACACACTCACACAGTAAATGGAACTTCCAAAATTCTGTCAAATGTCATAGGTTTGTTCATAGAAGAAAACTTGGGAGTCATGGAGAGTGACTCGACATCTAGATGCCATGTCTTGGACTATTCTTTGGCCTATTTGCACCATCATTATTTCACATATTTCCTTTACATGTAAAATGGGACATCTTAGATGTTATTTCTGTACTATTTCTCTCGTACATCTTAAGAAGCATTTTAAAAGCTGTATTATCAATGTGTACATCTTTGAAACTTTCCTCTATTATGTATCCTGATAGAGGCATTCTCATCACTGCATATGAATTTAGGAAGTTTAACTGCCTCACAACTTAGTGTTTGTGTATGGGCATGTGTGTGTGTGTGTGTGTGTGTGTGTGTGTGTGTGCGCTCATGCACAGGCTTTCTTATGAACTATAATATTGAGTTGGTGAGATTTGTTTAGAAATCTCATACATAGATTATTGGTCAGATTGTAGAGACATTTGAAGCAGAAAAGATGTTAGCTCAGCATAATGAATGTCTGCCAGCCATTTTTATAATGACTTGCTGCAGTTTTTATTGTCTGACAAACCGTATGCTGTGCTGTACTGTGAGCTTTCTTGTTCGACATAATAACGAATGATGCAATGTATCCCTAGAAGTCAAGCTGGATGAAAGGAAGGCAGCAGAGTGCTGCTTCTGCCAATAGTTTGGTTGCTTTTTCCGTTGAAATTATTTTGCATGTGATAAATACACAATTACCATCATTTATAATGCATTGTTCATGATCTGTAGTGGAGACATTATTCAGATACAACACTTTAAAATCCATTCATACACCTAAAATTTCTTTACACATATTAAATAAAACACCAGGTGTATCTGTACGTTTTGAAATGAAAATATTTACTTACACTTAGAGAGCCATGAAATAACTTATTTTTGGTTTATTAACTTACTACTGCATTTCATATGACATAGTTTTTTTTTTATTTGCTCATTAGGGAAATAATATTTCAGGAGATAAAAGGTTCCGGTTAGTTCATGGTTAAGTTCAATATTACATTAAAGGTTTAAAATGAGTATGATTGGTCATTTTCAATTTAGCATTTCCATACATAGGAAAAGATCTATGCATAGTTTTAATAAGACTGTATTAATATAAGGCCTATAAAGTACACTGGCAGGAGTCTTGTACAATAGAACTGCATGGTATGTATATTCACTTTGGTGATAAATGCTTCATTCCTTCTTTAGAGGATTATTAAAAGCGTTCTCTGGAGGAATAAAATGGTGGAAGTCACACATTTAATAGCTCAGGTACAAAGAGTCAGATTGTGCCAGTTGGCAAAAGTTAGCAGGAAGCTGTCACAATAAATGGCAGCAGCTGCTCATAGTTCTAAAGAGTATGTCCCAGTCAGAACTGAAAACTGATGGCATCTACATTAATACTACCTTAATGGCCCATCTGCTGCTCCATAGGGTCCCTCGCTGCTGTATGGAGTCATAGGCATTTGACAGGCAGTCTCTGTATGCCAGATGCACATTGTGCCAAATGTTTTAGGCTGCTTCATCTCGTTCTGATCTGTCAAATGCTCCCTACTCATTTATCAGGCAAGGAGTTAGGAGGGTTTTTCTTTTCTACACATCATTTGCTTTCAGCATTGGGGCAGCTAAGATTTTGGAAGGCAAACTATTTTGGTTATTACTGTTTTTTTTTTCCTAATTGACAATGCAAGGCAGAGTTGTCTGATATAGTGTATTGTAGTGAGCAGGTTAACAAAGCTCTGTGACAAGCAAGCCCTGTGGAGAAATCAATTGAGGGTAGTTTAAAGTGTGATGCTGCATAAATATGTCTCTGTGATTGTATTGGAAAAATAGTGTATATTTCTTTAAAGCCTTATTAATTTGGCAAATATTATGAGAGCTTGCTTTTAGGTTCTTGAGATACAAAAGCACTAATATTATATTTAACACATCTTAAAATACTTCAACAGGATATGGAAGGTTCACATTTAAATTCATCTCTTATACTTATTTTTCAAGTGAAATGAATTTTTACAGCAGAGCCGAACAGATATAAACAAATATGTTTTTTGTAGCAGTTAATTAAATTATGCAGAAATAATATTGTTCAATGTTGAGGATAAAGTAATATTTATTTTGAATATACTGAATGGTCAGGACAGGGCAATCCATATATCATTAAGTAAATAACTACAGTGGAACTTTGGTTCTTGAATTTAATTTGTTCTGGAAGTCAGTTTGAGAAGTGATTTGTTTGAAAATGGAATCATTTTTCCCCATTAGAAATGATGTAAATTGAATTAATCTGTTCCAGACCCACAAATGATTCCCTGTTTTAACTTTTTCAATTGCCTGTAATCATTGTTTCGTTAGCACTTTCCCACCTTTAGCAGCATCAGCACTCTTGATGGCCTCTAATATTTTAAAAGTGTACTAATTATCTATTTCACCATGCCGTACTCAGTAGCCAGATGAGACCTCTATTAGTCTTTACAGCAATTTCTTTGTGAAACTCTATCATTATTCTCAAAATTTTCCTTTACATTTTGATACTATCACTAACCTTCTTAGGACCCATAGTGACTTATTGTGCATATTTAATAATAAGAAGCAACAAAAGCCAAAAAAAAACCCCATGAAAATATTCACAGCACAATTCTCTGAGATGTTAATAACTTGAGGTTTAGCAGTAAATTGACTCATAGTCCTGCATTCTTTCCCTTGTTTATCATTGGAGAGATGCATGAGTGAGCATATGGGTATCAGCATGAAAGGGCTGTCTGGTCAAGAACCAAAGTTTTGTTTGACAGCCAAGACATTTGTTTCCATGAAAAACTTGCTTGAGAACCAAATTGTTTGAGATGGGAGATGTTCAAGAACTGAGGTTTGACTGTAATGACAAATATATAAAAACTAGAGGCCCGGTGCACAAACATTTGTGCACTCCGGGGGAAGAGGGGGTCCTTCAGCCTGGCCTGTGCCCTCTCAGAGTCTGGGACCCCTCGGGAGATAACAACTTGCTGGCTTAGGCCTGCTCCCGGGTGGCAGAGGGCAGGCCCAATCCCTAGGTGCAGAATCCGGGGGATTGGGGCTCTGTACCCTGTCCCCACTGGGGTGCCTGGCCCATCAGTGGGGTTTGGGGCTCTGTACCCTGTCACACATAGAGCAGGCCCATCAGGGGGTTGGGGAGCTCCCCCTGTCACGCACAGGGCCCATCAGGGGGTTGAGGAGCTCCCCCCTGTAACTCACAGAGTAGGGCCGATAGGGAGTTGGGGCACTGCCTCTTGTCACACATAGAGCAGGGCGGACCAGGGGGTTGGGGTGCTGCCACTCTCACACTTAGGGCAGAGCCGATGGGGAGGTTATGGCTCTACCCCGTCACACGCAGAGCAGGGCCCGTTTGCGGGGGGGCGGTGGGCGGTTGGGGCGCTGCACCCTGTCACACACAGAGCAGGGCCGATCAAGGGGTTGGGGCACCACACCCTGTCACACACAGAGCCGCAGGGCGATCAGGGGGTTGGGGAGCTCCCCCCATATCAGGCACAGAGCAGGGCTGATCAGGGGGTTGGGGCACCTTCCCCTATCATGAACAAGCAGGG
>NW_006299705.1:13900743-13901780 GCF_000327345.1 Myotis davidii
GGAGAGAGCAGCTATGGCGGCTCTCAGTTCCGTCCCTAGGGACTCTGCCTCACAGAGTCCCAGCAACCGCTGCAAACCTCGGAGAGAAAGCTGTCCTTGAGTTCCGACCGAGGCCAGACCGCCCCGCTTCTCCCGTTTGAGTCTGCGTCCCTAGCGACTCGCCCTGATCTGGAGCTCAGAGTCTGAAGCTTCCTCTGGATTGTAAACACAGCCGTGCCCTCCGCGCCGCGCCGCCAGCCCCGCTCCGCGCACACTCCGTACCTGAGAATTTCACTTCAGCACTGCGCCTCCTCTGAGTCTGGATATGATATTCTCTTTACTCCTAGTTGTAGAGTTTTCACGCAGCCAGCCCTCCTGTGTTTCTGGATGTTGTCCCTTCCCTGTTTCAAGCTTAATTTGAATTGGTTGTTCAAGGCAGCAATCTCCGGCGTTAACCTATGCCGCCATCTTCGGTTCTCACCATGTTTCTCTTTTATTAGATAGGATTGTAAAATGTTTTTTTTTTTTGAAAAAGTTCTCTGGAAAATAGAATCAAGCATTCCTCGAGTTAAAAGATACTGACTTTCTCATTTTGGGGACCAATCACAGAATGGCTGCAAATATACACATTTTAGACTTACCCCCTTTCTGATAAAGGCAGTTGACAGATAAACCCTATTTCTAGTGGGATCTCTCTAGCTTGCCTTATATTTTACACTAGAGGCCCAGTAAATGAAATTCATGCATGAGGGTGGGGTGTCCTCCTCAGCCCAGCCTGCACCTTCTCCAATCCGGGAGCCCACAAGGGATGTCCAACTCCTGGTTTAGGCCAATCCTGGGGAAATCCCACTGACTCCTGCCACCCGACTGCCTGCCTGCCTGCCTGCCTGCCTGCCTAATCGCCCCTAACTGCCCCTCCACCCTGCTGGCCTGGTCACTCCCAACTGCCCCCCTTGCATTCGGAGTTGCCCACAACTGCCCTGCCCCGCTGGCCTGTTTGCCCCTTACTGACCCCCCTGGTAGCCTGGTTGCCACCAACCACTCCCCCCTACCTCCCC
>NW_006299705.1:13901959-13916898 GCF_000327345.1 Myotis davidii
GGGTGATATGCTAATTAGTCTGGACATCTTCCAGAGAAAGAGCACAGCTTTTAACTTAAGGGGTGGGCACAGTCTTGCTAGTTTCTAATGGTCTTTTCAAAGAATTCTGCCTTAGTCATATCCTTGGGATTGGTTTATATGCCTTACTGTCTTGTGATTGGCTATTTGCACGCTGCCTGTCTTTGCAATACCCATACATTTTAAAGTTCACGACTCTGGCACGCATACCCTTTCTTCCCTGCCCAGCCTACCTAGTTTTACTTCCTCCCTCCCCCAGGTCCCTGTCTACCTAGCTTCCCTCTGTCTCCTCACTTTTACATAAGAATTTACCACAAAACATATTGTAGTAAGTTGATTTGAGTATCCAAGTCTAGTTAGAGAAATATTTATATCAGAGTTGAAGCTGAGGAAGGAAGGTTGGAATTGGACTACAAGGGTCTTAAATTACAATTTTCACAATCACCCTGCAAATGGGAAGTAGTGACTTGGTGACATTGACCTTGATCTTATGGCAATACCTATAATCTGTTGGAGGAGAAAGAAAGAGACTAAAAATGAGGAAATGAATGTGGATCCTACTGTGCAGCAATGAGGGATAGAATGGTCATGATTATGAAAAGAAAGGGTTCAGGTAAGAAAAGTATGAAAAACAATTTATGGCTTTAGTGTCTAATTAAATACAGACGATTAAAACATTAAAGAATGAAACAATGATTGCCCTGAGTTTTTTTGGCCTGGGTAAATAAAGTAATGGGCCCATTAATTGAAAACAGGTCAATTAGGAATAAAGTTAATTTTAAGAGGTCAAAACTAAATTTAGTTTAAGATAATATAGAGTATTCAATAGAAAATATCTATTAAGCTGCTGGAAATTCAGAACTATCTTTTAAATAAGAATTTGAGATTGATTTGAGTTATATTTTTGGCTACAAAAACAACTTTTAAAATGCATAAACTACATCTTTCTTTCTACAGGCAGTGAAAGTCTCAGTAGGAATTCACATTTGGTTAGTAGGAATAGACAGATGATAAAACTCCTACATTTTAAAATTGAGTTCCCATTTATTATATGGTAGCTATTTTATCTTAAATTGGTGGTAATAGAGATTGAACTCTTAAAATAGAGACTGATTATTATTTCATTACAATGTGGCTTTAAAAGAAAGAAAAACCTATGTAGTGTAGTAATGCAGAAAGATATATTGGAGACAAAGGTGTTTTTATTTTATTTTTATTTTTATTTTGTGTGTGTATGTGTGTGTGTATATAATTATTGTGACTTAGCCACATAAGAAACAAACAAACAAACAACAGCTGTTTTATTAGCTCTGGTAAGTTGAATAACTATTTTTTTAAAATATATAAACCTTCCCTCTGAATATCTGAAATCCTCTCTTAAGTATTTATTTTCCTGTAAGTTAAAAAGCAACCTAAAAACATTTTAACTTTTAAAAAGTGTTTACTTTTAATATGCTGGACTAAGTGATAAGAGCCAGATATTGGAGCCTGTTCCATATATAATTCATAAATGTATGCACATACTTTTGTATTCTTTGTTTATGTAAATGTTCCTTATTGAGACTGATGGACCTTGGGTATTTATTTTATTACTAGAGGCCCAGTGCACAAATTCGGGCACCACTGGGGTGCCTTGGCCTGGGTTGCCTTGGCCAGGGTTGGGCCTAAACCGGCTCTCCAACATCTCCTGAGGGGTCCCAGGTTGTGAGAGGGTGCAGGCCAGACCGAGGGACCCCACCAGTGCATGATCAGGGCTGGGGAGGGACATGGGAGGGCTCCAGGGCATGTCCAGCCCTAATTGCTCAGGCTCAGTCCCGATCTGCTGGACCCCAGCAGCAAGCTAACCTACAGGTCCGAGTGTCTACCCCCTGGTGGTCAGTGCATGTTATGGCAAGCGGTTGAGCAGCTTTAGCATATCCTTAGTATATTACGCTTCGATTGGTTGAATGGATGACCAGATGACCGGACACTTAGCATATTAGGCTTTTATTATATAGGATCTATTAGGGTCTAGATCAGGATGAGAAAACCTTTTCTATAAAGGGCCACTTAGAAATTTATAACATTATTCACTTAATATAAACTTATGTTGCTATGAAGAAAGCTCCTAGATGTATTAAATTTTGAGTCCTGTCTGAGATTGTCTCGGTAGGGCCAGACCAAATGATTTTGTGGGCCTTATATGACCCTGTAGGCCAGATAGTCCCCACCCCTGGTCTAATCAATGCTTGGCAACTTTTAGGTTCTCAATAGTATTGTTGAATACATAGCTTAAGAAATTTATGAATTTCTTGATCTCTGAGTGTTTACAATATACATATTTGTAAAGTTTTATCAACCAATGCTCATTGGGACCAATTCAATACCAACAGGAATGCACAATCTGGGGTGTGGTGAACAGCTTAATTGTGACACAGCATGGCTATAAAGCAGCCCTGGGGAGAGGTGTTCCTGGAGCAAGAACCTGCAGGGTCAGGTCTAGGCTGTCTGCTCCAGGGAGTTATCTTTAGTGTTTCTCTAGCCACAGAAACCAAATCTTCAGTCATTGGTGGTCAGGAAGAACAGCTGCCAGAGCCAGAGAGGAGTTGACTTAGATAGACAGAAGTAACTACCCCTGGTCCCTGATTGGTTCATCCTTATGCAAATGAAGACTCCACATCCTCTTAGCTTGGATTGATCTAAAAAGCACTCTTCTGATTGGTCAGAATGGAGATCCTCTGATTGGTTATTGTTGATGTGCAGCTCCAATTGGACAGGGAAGCCTCAGTCCTATTGGTTAAAACTAAACTCCAGGAACTCCTTTGTAAGAGCTGCCTCAAATGTCAGAAACAGTGTAGGAAGGGAGTTCAGTGCAGGTGGCAGGCAGCTTAGTGCAAGCTTCTCCATGAAGTGAAGTTTGTGTGAGAGGCCCCTGTGAGAAACATCTGCTAGCCAGAGGTTCTCAACCTGTGGGTCGCGACCCCTTTGGGGGTCGGACGACTCTTTCACTGGGGTCGCCTAAGACCATTGGAAAACACATATGGAATTACATATTGTTTTTGTGATTAATCACTATGCTTTAATTATGTTCAATTTGTAACAATGAAATTGGGGGTCACTACAACATGAGGAACTGTTTTAAAGGGTTGCGGCATTAGGAAGGTTGAGAACCACTGTGCTAGACTGTCATTTTTACATTTAATCCCAGTTAAGCCACTGGTTTATATAAAATGTCTCAGAGATAAACATGTCTTTTTTTCTTCTGATAGTATCTTATCTTCCTTCGCCTAAGAAGTTCCATCATTTTCTTTCTCACATTTTATGTTTTGGTTGTCACAAATGATCACTTCATATGCTGTGTGTTGGTTACCAAAATGGAGTAGCTATAGTTGTTTTAATGTTTTTACCTCCTTTAACCTCTGTGTTATAATTTAGTGCTTAATACCCTATTCTGATAGAGAGTTGTAATTTTCTGATTCTGTTTATCAGGTTATTCAAAGTTTTTTGTACTTTTGCCATTTTATTTTAGGTATAACTTCATTTAACATTTCTTGTAAGGCAAGTCTTATGATGGTGAATTCCCTCAACTTCTGGTTGTCTGAGAAAGCCTTTATTTCTCCTTCATATCTGAAAGATAGCTTTGCTGGGTATAGTATTCTTGACAGGCAAAATTAATCTTTCAATATTTTGAATATGTCATTCTACTCTTTCCTGGCCTGTAGAGTTTCTGCTGAAAAATCTGAAGATAGCCTGATGAGGTTCCTTTGTAGGTTACTGTATGTTTTTCCTTTGCTCCTTTGAGAATTCTTTCTTTATTTCTGACTTTTAAAAAGTCTTAATGTGTCTTGGGAAAAGCATTTTTGCACTGATAATTAGGTGTTCTGTTAGTTTCTGGTACTTGTATGTTCAACTCCTTCTCTTTCTCTCTTCTCCTTTTTGGATACCCATTATCTTTATGTTGTCCTTTCTAATAGCATCTAGTTCTCATATGTTTTTTGTTTGTTTGTTTAAAAAATAAATCTTAGTTCCCCCTCCTCTTCCACTTGAATCATTTATTTATTTGTATCTTTGAGCTTTCTAATTCTCTCTTCCATGTGGTTTGCTCTATTTCCATTGCTTTCTATTGCATTCTTGATTTCAATTATTGAGTTCTTCAGCTTCACAATTTCTCTTTGGTTCTCTTTTGGAATTTCAGACTCTGGTGAAGTACTTCTGTTCATTGAATTTATTGCTGAGTTCACTGAACTTCCTTTCTGAGATTTTTAATCTTGAGTTTCTTCATGACAGCTATTTTAAATTTTCTATCATTGAGATCACAATCATCCAAGACTTTGAGCTTTGTTTCTGAAGAATTATGAATTTCTCTTTGAGATACCCTGTTACCATAATTATCATGGTACTTGATGGGTTGTTTCTCTGCTGGTGCATTTGAAGTAGTGAACATTTTTATTATTTAGGTGGGGCTGTGTTTAATTTTAACAGTTCAATGCATAGGTTATTAGAAACCTTTTTTTTTTTTTTTTTGAGTAGGTGGTTCTCTAGCACATTTTTCCTTTCTCATACCCAAGTGGACTGGCAATATTTGAGAGCCAGCATTTTCACTCTTCATCACTTTTGGCAGTTGTGTCACAGGTGCCTTCTTTTTGACTGCCTGTGCCTCTGTGGTTGCTAGGGCCTTGATACTACCAGTGTCCTGTGATCACCAATGTTGCTGCCGTCACTGGCATCATCAACAGTGTCAGGTATCATCTGGATTGCAGGCGCCATCATGTGTTAGCTGGGGTGATGGATGCTTCTGGGTTGGTTAGGCTCTCCGATGTTGCTACTGCTTGGTAGGGAGGGGTTGTGGGTACTGTGTTGCTGGAGTACTAGGGTAGTGAGCCCTATTGACACTGTTGCTAGTGCCCAGGTGCCACTGGTGTTCTGCTGCTACTGGCTGGAGTGCCTGCACAGCCTCTGGTGCTGCTATGGGCTCTCTGGTGGTGCAGGCACTGAAGCAGCCAGGGGAGGGAGCTGAACTCCCAGCACGATGACACTGCTGCACTTCTTTTCCTTTTTGAGGGCCATGGAGAGAGGGGGTTATAGACCCTACCTTGCTTCTGCCCCCTCACTCACTAGGGCTATGGGCTCAGCTGCCCAGCAGGGAAATGGAGTCACCAAGCACCATTCCTGCATTTCCTCAGTTTTGCCTCCTCTGTGAGTTCAAGTCCACCTACCTTCAGATACACAGATGTGTCAATCTCTCAGGCTTTCTAGTGGGTTGAGCAGAGGAACCTTTGTTGAGTTATGGATCTCCCAATAGTTGTATATTAAAGGGCAGAGACAAAGGGAGTATCTCAAGCTGCCATGATGCATCTAATTTTGAAATGTCATCACATTTTTGTTTTTGATTTTTAATAGCTGGCTCTATGAAAATTTCAGAGGGATACATCAACAACAGTCACCGCACCCTCCAAAATACAGTTCTTGATGATCTCTTTTTCTTTTTTTTCTATAAGTGAAAATAGATTTTGACTTTCAAATAAATTATTATCTTAGCTGACTGGTAAAATTTATTGTCTCACTCAGGTAAAATTACTGATTTATACAGTTTCATAAATCTTATTGTTTTGTTATAAGAATTATTTTGGTAACATATAGATATCTAATGAAAATTATTTTATTCATTATTTCTTTAATCTTTAAAATGTATGAGGGTATACCAATATTTTGTCTATATTTTCCCACATCCTTTTGTGTCATACGTCCTCAGAATTTTTTGTTTAAAGTAACATAGCACCTGTCTAATAAACCCAGTCCATTTTGTCAACATGATCACCTGTGATTGTATGTATCATTTCATTATACTTCTAGAGAAATAGTGTAAGTTCTCCAGTTTTAAAAAATGCTATTAAACCTATATTTTAGATATTAACCTACTTATATGTAAATATACTTGAATGAATTTGTAAACCCTTCTTTGCTGATAAGATTTAAAACATTTATAATTTTTATTATTTCACTTTGCTAAGTAAATGACACATTATTGCTATGCTTAATACTAACTTCCATTAGTAATTTCAATTTTTATCTGTTGCATCATCCTTTGACCATCACACATTGCTTGAATGGTTAGTTAAGGCAATCCAGAAAGGAGGGAGAGAAAACATAAATTCATTAACTTTATTTAAACTTTTAAAATGAATATTTTTATTGCCTAGATGTTTTCTATAAAATTAAATATTTGAGCTAAAATCCAAAATATTTTTATGCAAATCTAATTTGTCCCAAATTCTAACAGAGTTATTCCAATATTTTAGTCCTTTCAAGGAAACAAATTACTTATTTCCTTTTTGAAAGCCATTTAAATTATGTGTGTGTAACTTAAATTATAAGTTATAAAGATTTTTTAACCTTTATATGAGTAAGAAGTTATTTGAAAATGTAAAGTTTCTTCAATATGTACCTGTATTTAACTTAAATAGCTTAAATTTAACTAAATTAAACTTTGAATACTTGTTTTTGTAATTATACTTCAAATTGGTGCACAACATTTACTGTTATATAAAAATTATAGATTTCCAGATTATGGGACTGCCTCATTGCAAACAAGATGGAAAATAAGTGAAAATAATTTATTTTAAAGATAATAAATTGTGAAGTATTTTTTTCAGGTAGCATTTTTTTGTTTAAAATTGCTATGTAATATGATAGAATTAGTATTTGTTAGTTTTTATTGATAATGATATTTTCAATATAAACACTTAAGAAATTTACCCTTATTGGAGGAAACAGACACTGGATTTTATTCCAAATAGCTTTCTGGGTGTCAACAAGAAAGACAACAGGGCGTACACATTATTTCCTAACAAGAGTTATAAATTGTAAAGTAAAATTTCTTCTTTCAGGTCTGTGCAGGAAACAGGGAGCTTTTCTTTCAAAATAAGAACCTCATGAATTCTCAGATCACCAGGTATTTCCTGGCAAAGCTCTTTAATGGTTCTTAGTTTTCAAATTTCTCTCAATTTTCTCTTAGCATCTAAAGGTCATGCTACCTGGATTTTTTTCCTCACAGAGTCCCCAAATATCTGAATATCCTGTTCTCTTTGAATGTACTCCATAACTGTTGTTCTGGTAAAGCCAAACTTACTTTTCTTAATCTACTTATCTACATCTAAAAATTATTAAAAGATTCAGTTCTAAAAGCAGTCTTATTTTTCTTCTTTAATGACTCTTATTTTAAGTGAATTGCCTTTTATTCATGTCTTGAATTTCATGTTCTGACTTTGCTGCTTTACTTTTTTCTTGGAGGGCAATAAATACTTCTTGTTTTTTCAACTCTTGATCTCAGTTAAGGCATTTTTGGCGGGTGGGGTTTGTAATACTGAGTACCCCTCTCCATGTGCTTCAGGAGTTCACAGAAACACCATAGCACCTGGAGGACTCCAATGTACACATTGCTATCCATGATTATTCATGATTTATAAGTTTTTACAATATTAATATTAGAGGAAAATTAATCTATTGAATTTTATTATTTTTAAACATAATTTGATACCTTCAAAACATTTTAAATGGATGTAACTTCTAGAAAATCTTTATATTAAATAATCTTTTGTGGGTTTTCAAAAAGTTGCTTTTAAATTTAAGGAAATAAATTTTTTTGAAAACCATGCCAGAAGGAGCAAATGTATGCTATTATAATGCCTCTAGAGGGCAGTATTAAATTATTTGAGGCTATAAACAGAATTTTCTCATGTAAGTCACTCAACATTTGAGGAAGTGACAGTGCAAATGGAAGAGGGTGGTATTCTTTTAATAGCCTTATTCACGGATGCAAATGGCTGTGAAATACAAGTTCTCACACTCGAATCAACAGGTGTTATGGGGAGGGGATTTTTTAATTGAGCGTCTTATCCAGAGAAAGAGCTTACTTTCTTAGGGGCTATGGACCGTAATTGGCACACTCAAAGTTTGTGAAGCTTAGAATGAAAAAATGAGGGCACTTGCTTTCTGAAAGGCATTCTTTGCACATAAGCCACTGAAAGAACCACAGTTTTAGTCAGATCACGTTATTTCACATATGTGATTTGACATGGATTTAAAAAAATGATTTGAGTAAATTATTTTAATAGTCTTGAAAATTGTATCAGATGCAAGTGTAATTTTTATTTTATGGAGAACCTCTATCTATGCAGGGGTCCTCAAACTACGGCCCACGGGCCACATGCAAATACAAATATTGTATTTATTCCCGTTTTGTTTTTTTACTTCAAAATAAGATATGTGCAGTGTGCATAGGAATTTGTTCATAGTTTTTTTTTAAACTATAGTCCGGCCCTCCAATGGTCTGAGGGACAGTGAACTGGCCCCCTGTTTAAAAAGTTTGAGGACCCCTGATAGAGAATCTAGGTATAGATATGTAGTAATATCTCGATTATTTCTTAGTGTTCCTATGAATGAAAAAAAAACCCAAGTAAATATAAAGGATAAGGAAACCTGGCTATCACTTAACTTCAGTCTTTTTCAAACACAAATCATACTCCATCCCTGAAGCACAGGAGATATTCTTGAGACCAGGGAGAATTATTCTGTCTGCTCAAGTGGAGAACTATACTTTACATATTTTTATTCTGTTTCTTTCCTTTGTAGATGTATCTTTCCAAAGTTATAAAGTCAATTTGATTTTTTCTGAATAATTATGTCACACCCTGAGGTGATGAAAGAAGATTGGAGGCCCCAGCTGCTTTCCTGTATTGAAATCTGGTTGAAAGCATGAAGGTTTATTCCTGTTGTTGTTGATACAAAAGGTAGGATCAGCATGACTGCTTTACTCATGCTTTTGGCATTCTCTTTGGGAGTACAGAGTATATTTCTGTTATAGAATATGCTTTCAAACTGAATACAGAATCTGAGGTGATTTTGCATTTCTTCCAATATTTTTTTCTTTTTGTAAAGGAAATATTAAACATGCCCTTTAAATTTGTAGAAGTCATGCTTAATTTAAAATTAAGTAATAAGGAAATGTAGATTTCTGTAAAAAAACAAGGTGATTTATATTGCTCATGTTTCTTAATTGCTCATGTTTCTTAGTAGTCTATATCTGTACAGTATTGTGAGTATTTTATGAAATCTCACAGTATCTATGTGAGAGGTACAAAGTATTATTCCTGGCAATGTGGAATTTTAGAGTCAAAGGCATCTCCTATAAGGTTACACATACATCCACATGGTATAGACAAAAAAAGTTTTCTTATTCCTGTCTAGAATTTCTTATTATAAAGAAATCCTTTCTACTGACGTACTTTGAAAGTAAAGAAGAAACAGAGTCCATTTGCTTCTAACTTTCTTTAAACACTAGGAGCCTCCTCAGAAGGCAGATCTCTAATCTGTTCTCCAGCACCACATTCCCCTTTTCCTGCCCCTAATATCAACCAGTGTGGAGCAGATGCATTGAACTGCAGATATTGTTCCTGCTCTTAGGTCTAAAACGGTAATTAATGTACTGAAAGTTTTGCCTCAGCATAGTCTATGCGTCCACCGAGGACACATGGGACTAATTGATACATAAACTATAGCTCTTCTGATATTTAAAAACACATGAGCATTCCAGGAAAATCCTTGATTTAGAACATAATTAAAATCTCCCACCAGCTCCCATGCCATAGAAAATAACAAGATGCACATTGGGTCAGGCAAGGGACATAGACACCTAGGAGGAATGACCCTAGTCTCTCTTTTTTTTTTTAATATATTTTATTGATTTTTTACAGAAAGGAAGGGAGAGAGATAGAGAGTCAGAAACATCGATGAGAGAGAAACATCGATCAGCCGCCTCCCGCACATCCCCCACTGGGGATGTGCCCGCAACCCAGGTACATGCCCTTGACCGGAATCGAACCTGGGACCTTTCAGTCCGCAGGCTGACGCTCTACCCACTGAGCCAAACCGGTTTCGGCGACCCTAGTCTCTTAAGTGTTTCTGCTCATTGCCCACCCCCATGCACACTGTAGTTGTTAAACTCTTAGAGGGATCACGACTTGTGGAGTAACTGAGTTCCCGCAATGACTCTGTTTTTTGAGGAGCAGGCCAAAATTATTATAAGCATTTACTAAACAATCTCCTAACCTCTTTCCCAACTTCCAGGTTATTTCTTTCTGTGATAATATATCGCACCTCTGCCACGGATGCTCATCAAGTTTTGTCTAAACTAAACATCTTACCCACTCTATGAACTTTCCCAAATTTACTTACCTATTTAAGCAAATTGTAATCTCCTCTGCCATATTTACACTCTAGGCAAGTTGGGTGATATATATGACAAAAAACTTTCAATATTCTTTATTCAACCCAGCTCATGCACAGGGAATTATTCAATGGCCCCTTGAGTATCAGTACTTAGATGTCCCATAGACAAGAAAAAAAAATCACACTTGCCTCATCTTATATTTGTATACATTCCTTTAAACTCTTACTCAAACATTAGGTTGTAGCTTAGGTATCACTTCTTGTAGGATGCCTACCTTACAAAATAGGTTTCTGGGGTTCCACCTATGTACACTAATAGCATCCTGGATTTCCTTCATCACATTATTATATCATGACTTCCTGTTTTCTTAGCAATAGTCCACGTGACTCTAAGCTTCATGAGGGCAAGGGCTCTGACTCTCTTTTTCACTCTTGTGTCCTGGATTCTGACTCTGTGCTTGAAACCATTAGGTGCTCAATTAACATTAGGTAAGAGAATGACTATAACAAATACATCTTATAGGTCTATGCTTTATGGCATATTGGTCCTTTATTGAGAAATCCCACATTTCTGTTCATATTTTATATTAAATATTTTTATAGTTTGAAATAATATAAAATATATAGAAAAGTTTCAAGAAGAGTATGAAAAATTTTTCTGAAACTACTTGAGACTGAGTTGCCAACTTGATGCCTCATGACCCCTTACACTTTAACATGCATTCTCTAAAAACAAGGACCTTCTCCTACACAAGCACAATGCAACTATTGAAATCAAGAAATAGACATTGATGCATCACTGCTGTTTAATTTTCACATCACTTTCAGTTTTTGCTCAATGCCAAAATGTCACAACTTGCACATTGAAATGGTAGATCTGATAGATCAGCGGTTCTCAACCTGTAGGTCGCGACCCCTTTGGGGGTTGAACGACCCTTTCACAGGGGTCGCCTAAGACCATGAGAAAACATATATATAATTACATATTGTTTTTGTGATTAATCACTATGCTTTAATTATGTTCAATTTGTAATAATGAAAATACATCCTGCATATCAGATATTTACATTATGATTCATAACAGTAGCAAAATTACAGTTATGAAGTAGCAATGAAAACAATTTTATGGTTGGGGGTCACTACAACATGAGGAACTGTATTAAAGGGTCACGGCATTAGGAAGGTTGAGAACCACTGTGATAGATGGAAGGAACATAGGTCTTTATTACCATTATTTAGCAGCTGAATTAATGAACCCTGGAACTATTTTAACTCATGACTTTTATAATGTTCATAATATAATTCTACACTGTTTGAGCTACTTTGAAATGGCTTTTCTGCCATTTTCAAATAAAGGCATCCAAATTGTTAAACAATAATTAAACAGTTGTTTGCTGTTATTTCATGCCCGTTAGTGTAGTATCTCCACTTAAAATTTAAAATCCTGAAACATAGACACCCTAATTCAGAATCATTTTATATATTTCATAGCATCAGATATAGTGTTTTGCATATAATAAATATTCAACACATGTCTGTTCATTAATTATATTCTTCCTAAAACTTATTAGAATTATTAACTTTTGCCTTTAAATTTAAAAGGCAAATGTTTTATTTACTTCACTAGATTCCTGGTGCACAAATTCATGCACCAGTGGGGTCCCTCGGCCTGGCCTGTGGGATCGGGCAGAAACCAGCTTTCCAGCATCCCCTGAGGGGTCCCGGATTGTGAGAGGGTGCAGGTCAGGTCGAGCGATCCCACTGGTGCATGATCAGGGCCGGGGAGGAATGCCATAGCTTGGTCAGCTGGAGAGGGACCACAGGAGGACTCCAGGGCATGTCCGACCTGTCTCGCTCAGTCTTGATTGGCTGGACCCCAGCAGCAAGCTAACCTACCAGTAGGAGAGTCTGCCCCCTGGTAGTCAGTGCATGGCATAGTGAGTGGTTGAGCGGCCTTAACGTATCATTAGCATATTATGCTTTGATTGGATGAATGGCTGACTGGACAATGGACACTTAGCATTTAGGCTTTTATTACATAGGATTATCACTAACAAATTATTTTGAAACAAGTTTATCAAACCACACAAATAAAAACAATTTTATTTGTTTAGTGGCTTTATTGCAAATTTTCTTTTCCTTTATTATAAGAACATAAAATGTTTAGATTTGAATGGAAACATTATAGATAGCCTAACTCAACTTCCTTTTATAGACTTCTATTCCATGGGTGCACAAGGAAGTGTTGGTGAATGGTCTGTAGTGAGGAGCTGCTAATAAATAGCTTAATCCTCTATTAGGCTAGTTTGGGGAGTTAAGGAGAGTAGTAGTACAGACAGGGAAAAGGGATCGAAGGATGAAGAGAATGCATTTCTCGCTCAGTTAACTCCAGTTGGCAACTCAATCCTTTTGTGGTAACAAGCTCCTCTGGGAATATATAGCAACCATCAGAAAGGACAGAACTACAGATCATTCATTTTTTTAATCCTTTGTCTAAATTTTATCAATAGCTAACAGAGACTAGGGATTATACTCCTATATGGCAAGGGGGTAAAAGTCTGTAACGTAGGAAAAATAGGAAAAAGGAAAGGGTGAAATGTTTCCAGGGTTGGTTAGGCACCTGCTACTAGAAGCACCATCTATAATAATAAAAGTGTAATATGCTAATTAGACCAGACAGTCAAATGACCTTCCAGACATCATTCTGGACATCCTTCTGGACAAAGCTGTGGCAACAGGGACCAAGGCAGAGGTGGTTAGGGGTGATCAGGCAGGCAGGCGAGCAGTTAGGGGCATCAAGCTGGCAGGCAGAGTGGTTAGGGATGATTAAGCAGGCAGGCGAGAGATTAGGGGAGCTCAGACACACAGGTGAGTGGCTAGGGGTGATGAGACAGGCAGGCAGAGTGGTTAAGGGCCATCAGGCAGGCAAGCAGGCAAGAGGTTAGGAGCCACCGGTCCTGAATTGTGAGAGGGTGCAGGCCGAGCTGAGAGACCTCCCCCACCATGCATGAATTTTGTGCACCGAGACTCTAGTTTGTTTATAAATTCCTTGCTAACTCCTTCTTCATTTTCTCATTGTTGGTAGCACAGGGTTTCCTTTATTCTTGGGCTTTCTAGAAGACACCTCTAGTAGATGTGGAACTTCTCCTTTTTGTATTTAATAGTTTTCATTGGGATGCATGTTCGAGAAAGGGTGCTACTCTAAGTGGCCAGGAAAGTTGGCTACCATTTATTCCTCAACTATCTTTTTCAAGAAACCAAATTCAGATTGACCCTAATAAGGCATAGATAGCAGAATGAAAAAAAAATAGGCCTAGGTTTGCCTCATTATCTGATTCATTTTCATATAAAAAAGGAGAAACAGGTCCCATCATTAGGCACTTCACATGCAATGTCTCCCCTCCAGATCTTCTCCAGAGCTTCTCAAATCTCCATACTTCTCTACCCTGCCTACATACACACACACACACACACACACACACACACACACACACACACACCATTTTCCTCTCTCACTTCAAATTTTTGGTTTTGCCAGTGCCTCCTTGCCTCAGAAATATTGTCTATCTTGTGATCTCCACTCTGGTAGGATTCAGTTGCAACTTTTTCTCCTCTTTGTTTTTGTTTTTAAATATATTTTTATTGATATTAGAGAGAGAGGAAGGGAGAGGGAGAGAGAACATTGATCTGCTGCCACCCAGACAAGGGACTGAACCTGCAACCTGGGTATATGCCTTGATCAGGAATTGGACTGGTAACCCTTCAGTGCACAGAATGACACCCAACCAACTGAGTACACTGGCCAGGGTTCTCCTCTTTTTAAATGAACTATTATTCTATTGAGGGTAAGGTACAGAGTAAGTAGTCTAACAGCAGCCCTGGTTAAATTCTGAAAAAATTACATAAAAGCAACACCCTTACCACTGTGGTCAACATAAGCTGGTCTCATGAAAAAGGTACACAAGGTTATTAATGTGACTCTAACTCTACTTCTTGAAAATAAAAACTCAACCTGATTTCACTATGGGGTATTTTACTAATTCTAAGCCAGCTTATTAAAAAGAGGCTTTCACCTATCCATTTAGAATAGGTGGTACCAGCAGCTTCAAACAGAGTCTGACTCCCAACTTTCCCAAGAAAAATGGATCACTTTCAATTTATCCAGTTATACTTGGTGAGGAGGGGATGCTCTAGCTTTCTTAAAGTATAATTGAAGGCTGATTTCATCTCCTCAAGTTAACCTTTCTGATAAATTGAGAGATTTGTATTATGTATAAGAATTATAGGAACTTGATAGATGTTCAAATATATTTGTTGAATTAAATACAGATAAGATTGGCTATTTTTATTATATTAATTTTCCTCAATACTTGTCAAATTAGGCTGTTTATCCATTTAACAAGTTACTGATGAAGTCCTATTGTGTACCAGACATTATTTTAGAATACTGTTTATGAATCTGTCTCCATTATCTATGCAACATTTTATATGCACAACGAAATCTTTTTTTTATTTTTATTATTATTAGTTAAGGTATTACAAATTTGTCCTCATTCCCCCCCCCCCGATTAACCCTCAACCTCCGCCCTCACCCACACTCATGCTCCCATCCCCCTGTTGTCCCTGTCCCTTGGTTTGGCTTATATACATGTATACAAGTCCTTCAGTTGATCTCTTCCCCTTACCCCCGCCCTCCCCTACTTTCCTTCTGGGGC
>NW_006299705.1:13916922-13933185 GCF_000327345.1 Myotis davidii
TTTTAATCCACTCATCTGCTGATGGGCACTTAGGCTGTTTCCAAATCTTAGCTATGGTGAATTGTGCTGCTATGAACATAGGGGTGCATATATCCTTTCTGATTGGCGTTTCTGGTTTCTTGGGATATATTCCTAGTAGTGGGATCACTGGGTCAAATGGGACTTCCATTTTTAGTTTTTTGAGGTAGCTCCATACTGTTCTCCACAGTGGCTGCACCAGTCTGCATTCCCACCAGCAGTGCAGAAGGGTTCCTTTTTCTCCACATCCTCTCCAACAAACAACGAAATCTTAAGTAACATCTCTCATAATATGTGTTGATTTTCAAAGGGATCAGGGGAGAAATGTTCTAGCAAAGATGCTTTGGAGCGATTGGTAGTAGAGAGCCCGGTGGAGACTGCTGGACCTCATCCCAATATTCTGATATCCCAAGTGTTCTTGACCCTCTACCTTCCTTTCTTAAATAGAGTAGCCAGAAAAAGTGGAATTTTGCTAACCTATAGTATAGTGCACTCTGTAATTGACAATAATGTTTATAATCATAAGGTTTCAACTTACTTTTTAATGCAACCTTGATTTTAAAAGAGTTTAAAAGTTTTCTAATAGATACCTTTTTTCTCTTGATGTTAAAATTATGTCTGAACATAAACTTCAAAATTGAAAGGAAAAATATTATTTTGGCTTTAAACATTATGTTATTAAAAGGCTTTACCATAATCTTATCTTAACTATAATATACTCAAAATTAAATTATTTCTCAAAGTACATTGTTTGGACTTTTGATTAGCACAATAAAAATATTACATATATTCCAGTTCTTCCAAGTGTGTTTATGAACCAGGGTTTATTGGTTTGCTTGTGTGTGAGTGTGTGTGTGTGTGTTTCAGTACAACTTGAGTGGAAAGTGATTAAACCTTTAAAATCTTCTCAGGATAGTGGATTCATGGAAGATATGCAAAGATCCAGACATGATAGACATGTAGACTGAGAAGAGATTTTATTTTCACTTATAATTTTAAACCTCCTCTATATTTTCAAATGTTAAGGCAAATGTTATACATACAACTTAAAAAAAGACAAATAATCCCATTAAAAAATGGGCAAAGAACCTAAATGAATACTTCTCCAAAGAGGGCATACGGAGGGCCAAGAATCATATGAAAAAATGCTCAAAGTTACTAATCATCAGAGAGATGCAAATTAAAACAACACCTGCCAGAATGGCTACCATCAATAAATCTACAAGTGACAGGTGCTGGTGAGGATGTGGAGAAAAGGGAACCCTAGTACACTGCTGGTGGGAATGCAGACTGGTGCAGCCACTAAGAAAAACAATATGGAGTTTCCTAAAAAAATTAAAAATTGAACTACCATTTGACCCAGTGATCCCATTTCTAGGAATATATATCCTAAGAATCCAGAAGCACCAACCAGAAAAAATCTATGCACCCCTATGTTCATAGCAGTGCAATGTATAATAGCTAAGATGTAGAAACAGCTCAAGTGTCCATCAGTAGATGAGTGGATAAAAAATCTGTGGTATGTTTGCACAATGGAATATGATGGATTCCTTATCCTTTGAGACAGAATGGACAGATCTGGAAAGTATTATGTTTAAAGAAATAAGCCAGTCAGAGAAAGGCAAGTATTATATGACCTTACTTATATGTGCAATCTAATGAACAAAATAAATTGATGAACAGAATAGATCCAGAGATATAGAAGCAGGGAACAGACTGATGAATCTCAGAGGAAAAGGGAGGGGGAGATTAATGAAATAACTTATATGCCTAACACAGGGTCATAGATAATAGTGTGGTGAAGTCCTGGGGAGGGGGAAGGAACAGGGTGGAGGGGGTCAATGGGGGAAAAAGGAGGAACTCTGTAATACTTTCAACAATAAAGATAAAATTTAAACAAAGAAGCAATGCCAGGATCTATATAGAATAAAAAGGAGAAGGTAAGAGATATTCATATAAAATTATAATTTAAAAATGAAATAAAATGCTTTGTAGCAAGACCAAGATGACCTTAACATTCCCCCCAGCTTAACTAACCTTTAGACAAGCTTCTTCCGGAAGGTAGATCCCTGAGTCCCCTTTCCTTAGATCATTCACTTTAGGAAATTTGTAACCATAGATTCTTTCTCTGCCCCTTTGAAATGCAAATCTTTAAAAAATCTTCTCGTCAGTTTTACAATGCAGGAATGTCTTTCTCAAGGACTTGGGGACCATTCTTTTGCAATATCAAATCAAGGACAATAGCACCCCTATATCCTAGTCCCTGTGGAAGATAATACCTCTATTTCCCTATCTTCTGTGGGACTCTTTGCTCCAAGTTGCAAAACTACCTCCTGTCACGAAGATGTGAGAAAATTTACTTTTACTTTGGGTAAGGCCATTAAAAAATACAGGCAGTATATGATCCAACTTCACCCCAGGTTTTAAAAACTTTTCATCTCTTTGTTTCAGTGGAAATGAGCTCAAACTGAGTTCCTGCCTCTTTCCCCCATTGCAATAGTCTTGAATAAAGCGTTCCTTGCCCCTGCAAGGTTTTCTCTGATAAGCATTATGTTATATAATAGTTAAACTACAAATGAGGTAAGTGATTTTTAATATGTAGAATATTCTACTAAATAAAATAATAATGTATTCTACTAAATAAAGTAATATGTATTATGTTTCTTAAATAATATTAATGACTCACCTACCATCAAGTGCTTCTGTATAAATTATATCTTATGTAGTGAATTCAAATTAAGATGATTCTGTATAAATGTGTTTTAAATATATCATTCTACTATATGTTCAGGTGTATGGGTTTATGTTTGTTCTTACTAGTATATATGTGATGCATCTTTTTGTCTATAGAAAAAATACAAAAGATATTTTCTATTTATTTAATGCGTCAATCAATAGGTCCAGAGATGCTGTATTTGAACTTTAAATTTCCTATGCGGAGAATCCAATAAATTCTTCTACAGATTCCCTTTGGCATGAGTATATTTCTGGCACCCTTTAAATTTTTATGGCTGTTTCTTCTCCTCTCTTACCCTAGAGGCAATGTTTCACTACCTTCACAATATCTTCATGCTTTTTTTTTTTTTTTTTTTTTGCTGAACCATCTCTCCCAATGCTGAATTAACACATAGCTTCTACCAGGGGTGGGCAAACTTTTTGACTCGAGGGCCACAATGGGTTCTTAAACTGGACCGGAGAGCCGGAACAAAAGCATGGATGGAGTGTTTGTGTGAACTAATATAAATTCAAAGTAAACATCATTACAAAAAAGGGTGCGGTCTTTTTTTTTTTTTAGTTTTATTCATTTCACATGGGCCGGATCAGGCCCGCGGGCCGTAGTTTGCCCACGGCTGTATCTAGACCCTGCTGGTTTACAATGTCTTTTTTGCCCCTGCTCCTCCTTTCTTCCTTTTTAAAGCACTTTTTCATTGTTATTAGCGCATAAACCATAAGAGATCCTTAGTATTCCCAGAGATTATCCTACAAACACCCAAATCTAATGTATATGTTTACATTCATGTTTATAATTATAGATGCATAAAATTTTGAACATGATCATGTGAGAAAACAATAACAAAGTGGACTTTTATGTCAGGATGGGTTCTGACTCAGAATAAAACCTTAAAGATATTGAGATCATTATATAAGAAGTTTACATGTACTAATTTTTTCTCTCAAATTTGATGTGCAAAAGTTGTTAAACATTTTTGATGAATTTTAATTCTTTAAAAGTCTATTATGTGCTGTGATATTCCTGAAAAATATCAAAGTAAAGTAAAAACAAAGAATAAGAAAAAATTATATATGGTTGAACATATTCATTTGAGAATTTAGAACTTAAAGTGAATATTAATTCAATAGATACATATTTACTAGAGTCCCAGTTCATGAAGTATGTGCACTGGTAGTGTCTCTAGTGGCTGCCAGCCGCCGGCTGAGTACTCCCTCCCTTACCCTGGCTGCATGCCAGCGCCAGGGCCTCCATCCCTTCCCCCAGACGCCGGCCGCCCCTCTGGTCGAGGGGACAATTTGCATACTTTGCTTTTTTTATAAAGGATAAGTACTGTATCAACATATGAAAAAATTGAACCAAATGAAGTAGTCTTTTAAGTATAAGACATAGAAGCTGGTTCAAATCATATACATTGGTTTGACTGAGTTCACCTTATCAGTTCTTCAGTTTTAATAATGATTGTTGATCACTCATTGTTGATTCTGCCAGAGAGGTGGGTAATGTTGAAGGAAACCAAAGTGATTGAATTGACATACTGTCACCTACTGTATTGCCCTTATATTGTTGTGATTCTTATAGATTATCAGTTATTCATGCTAGTATCACTGACTTCTTAGTTCCAGTAAAGTTAACTGGTGTAAAGTGTTCCAAATCCACGCTTATGCGGCAAGGAAGCAACTTATTTAGCTTCTTAATAAAAGAAACTGCATTATTTGTGAACTGATTTTAATTTATAATGATAAGATTACTAATGATGCACCCCTTTTACCTGTTATGAGTCATGTCCTGATGAATATAAATGTTCATTGGTAGGGTAGCACCTCCAATGTGCAAAATTTTACTGTGAAATTATGTGAATTTGTATGCTACTTCTGTTTATGTTGGATTAAATTCATATTTCTAAATTCAGCAGCCACTTCCCTCTCTTGGTTCATTTTCAACTGTCAAAAGTCACAGCTTTCCCAAAAGCATTATAAATAACATGAAACAAATGTAAATGAATGAGAAATAAGGATGACAAATTCCCAACATTTTTTTTTGGGGGGGGGAGGTGAGTAGGTGGGAAAGTATATGAAAATATGGTCTTTAGTCTATTCACAATTAAATTCTTATAGATTCAGGACATTATAAAAGCAGCCATAATATTTTTTCTGTCGATAGTGAAGACAATCTATGGCTTAGTTTTCTTCTTTATATGCATGTCAAAATGTATTAGCTGTATTATATTGATTTAAGATCAAATTTTCTTCCCCTATAGAATTTAACACTAATTTCACAATTAATATAGTAATTTGTTATAGAAATAGTAATTAATATAGAAATCTGATCAAATATGGCTTCTTTTATTTGATAATCATTCAGGAATATTTGTACTTGAATCATATGTGATGTTAGTATTTCTTTAATAACATAAGTTACCAAAAACTTAATTTAGTAACTGTGAATAAAGTTAAATAAATGCATTTGTCTTGTAATTGGAAAATAATTATTTTTTTATATCTAAAACTTTAATGGGATTGTTTAAAATATAATTCATTTGTTTCAAGTGCTTGTCACACTAAAATTTAATATTTTTAAATCTTGTTTTCTTGGAGATGTTGTTCTTGACAAGAATTAGAGAATTCCAGCTTTGGAATTATTAAAATGCATTATTCTTGTAAATTTAAAAAATGAACTAATATTATATTATTTATGCTATTTGGAGTAACCAACATATATTTTTTATTGTTTTAAACTAAACCAAAACTATGATTTGGTAAAAGTAGTACTGTAAGTGAAAATATAATTAAAGAGTAGTTCTATGTAATTGAGGCCATCTTATGATTTTTTAAATATTCAGCCTCTACAAATTACTAATGTTTTATTTTATCATTATCTACATTTCAAAACTCACAAGCACTGTTAAAAGTCTCTATGGCTGCTTGACAAAGCACTTTAAAATGCAATAACTTAAAACAAGTGTTTTTATTTTATCTGCTCACAATTAAGTTCTGCAATGTCAAGATCTTCAGCTGGGATAACATGTAAGACTGAGGCACAATTGGACAACTTGAAGGAGACAGTATGTTTGGGTCATTAGCTATGAATGTTGACCCAACTTCTACATTCTCTTCCATGTAGCCACTCCATGTATAGAGCCTGGTTTACCTAAAAAAAGGTGTTTTCTGCATTCCAAGAACACATGTTCACAGGAGCAAACCTCCAATACATGTTTTAACAAAACCCTGCTTGTTCATGCTTACTAATGTCCCATTGGCCACAGTAAGTCATATAACCAAACCCAGCCTCCGTGGGGGAGGAGACTATACATGGGTATGAATATCCAGAGGAAAGATTCATCTGGGACCACTCATATATAAAAGTCTACCAAAGCACTATTTTTCAGAATGTGAGATTTTCTACCAATTGTAGACAAAATTTGAATGCAAGCCTCCTAGTTTTTATCTCTTAGTTTTATTGAAGCTTCTTTCCATTTTCAATTTGAAAACCATGTAGAAAATCATGAGCTTAATTTTATACTGAAAGATGCTTCTGAATCTAAAATCTTCTTATGTTTTTAAATTAACAATTGAAATGGAAAATAATATAGGGTTGTGGACTGATTCTTGGAGTTATAATAAATTTTTTATAGCAGCAAAAAAAGCTGGAACACTAGATTATAATATAAATATATCAATGACAACTTACACATTTTATTTTTAAACATGATAAAACCCTATTTTATTTTAAAAATTCTTTATTGTTTAAAGCATTTTAAAAAGGTAATAATGGGTACCACATATGAATTTTACAGGTTCTTTCTTCTCTGCAGTTTTAAGGAGATGCTTATCTATTTTTTTCATTTGTCACATAGTAAGCACATTGAATAGCTTTTTTATTTTTATTCTATATGACTGTCCAACAAATGCGTTATATCTTTGTATTTTTATTACTCCAGTTTGTTGATTTTCACCTCCCATGTCTAAAAGTGGGCTATAAGACACAGAGTAACTTGGATGGGTAAACACCAAAATGGTTTGTTTCACTTTGTATGACCTCTTAAATATCACTAAGTAGGTATTTCACAAACTGCCTCCTTTACAGCTTCGGTTAAATGTTCTTTGCAGTCTCATTCAAAGTAACTTCCTGCCAAAGCACTTGCCATCTGCCATCTTAGTTTCAGTCACTCCTTTTCTCATCTGATATAGTTTTCTGATCTGAATCTCCTTAACTTACCTTTCTTTAACTTTTCAAATATTCTATTGTAAGAATATTTATTTTAGACAATCCACTTAACTTCCTTTAGAGGTTCCTAATACCCCATTTCTTTCTTCAAAGTTATGTTCAATAAAAGTGAGAGGCACTGGTATTCTAGCAGTTGCAAAAAAATATATATATGTATAAAAATAAATTTGCATACATTTGAAACATATATAATAGAAACTAAAATTGGAGTGGGATTACTTTACATGTAAAAATTCTTTTCTGATTGTAAAGTGCTATACAGATGTAAGGTGTTATTATGAATAATAATGGTGACATTGATGGTGATCATGAAATCAGTAGCCTTTACTAAAAACTAGTTCAGCCATGGGCTGTTCAGTTAATTTAATATTCATCGTAGAATACCTTCCAAATCATTGAACTGTCCATGATATAATAGCAGCTTTTTCAGGAAGATTTTTTACATGGGTTCATTTACATACCAGAGACTTCAATGCTAATATATGTAAGATGAAAGTTATTAACTTGAAAGTCTTATTGTCATGTGAAGTAATTAGCAGATAATTTGATAATTGACTAGGTCTGCTATATTTAATAGATTCTCCTCAAGTCTGTAAATGTTTGGTTTATTTTAAAACTTATCCTAAAACAAAATATGGGAATTATATATGAGCTATTTTGCACAAAACATAAAATCAATGTTAAACCTTAAGTACTGAAGGGACATCATTGTAAACTAGTTATTGATGTACTAAAGTCATTTACACCTGCCATGGAAGATAGATTGTGACACTATTAATTGAACTGGAAGTGGATGTACTCACATAGCTGCCATGTAAAGCAACAGCCCACCATCTGTAAAATTTCATGCATATTTTGTGCAGATAGCTATACCATATTTTGACAACCCCAAATCAGCTTTAATCTGTCAATTTCAAAGTTTGTCACCAGAAAGTTCATCTGAAGGAGAATGTCTGTTCAATTCATGTTAAATGAAAAATGATTACAGTAGATAACACTTTACAAAATGCACCATTTCTTGGAAAAATATAGTTGTTTAACATAGTTGTTATGTACTTTCAAGGCATATTACAGTTTTTAAAAAGTACATCTTAAAACGTCAATATACAGTATATAATGAATGATATATTTACTCACTGAAGGCATGTGGCAATAGCAGTAAAACTAAAGAGGCTTTCTCTGTAATAATTCTTCATTTGCATAACAATATGTGAGGGGATAAAACATGCTGTAGTGTTGAATTCTCATTTCTGGTTCAATTTGAGGGAGGCTTGCGATGCTATGCCAAAAGGAACTTTTTTTCTAGAGTGCGCACAGCCTTTTTATTTGAGGCCATTTGGCATTAGTGAGGGGTGGGTCTTTTGGAAGAGAACCAAGGCTGTTTTCTATAGTGCCCTCTCACTTACACATCTCACTGGCAGCATTAAATAGCAGCTGAAAATTATCAAGGTGCAAAAGATATGCCTTTTAGCCTCAAAGAAATCATAGTAAGAAGAAATGGGAGAAGAAAGATTTCCCAAAACTGACACATGATCACTCAGATCTTTTCCTCTTTGTTTTATTTTTCTCATAGCCATTTATCGCCTGTATACTCTCCTCCACCTCCACCCACTCCCCTACCTCCGTAGTCAGCACACTATAGTTGATGTCTTCCTCTGTTTTTTTTCTTTTTTTGCTCAATGGCTCCACCTCCCAAGTTTCTATCTTCATTGTTAACCCTTTCATTGTTTAGTAGCATGCTATTTAGCCCCCACATGCTTGTGTGTTTCTCAGTTTTCTTCTTGTAATTGACTTCTAATTCCATACCATTGTGATCATAGAAGATACTTCATAGGATTTTAACCTTCCTAAATTTATTGAGACTTGTTGTATTGCTTAACATGTGTGCCATTTGTAGATCTGGGTAGGTGGTTCTCTGGAAAATGTTCCATATGCACTTTGAATATCTCCTTCCTATCCCTCTGGCCAGCAGTTTCAGTTGAAAAATCAGCTAGAAATCTTATAGGATCTTCCTTGTACATAGCTAAGTGCTTTTCTCTTCCTGTTTTTTAGATTCCTTAATTTTCTTTAGCCTTTGGCATTTTGATTATGAAGTGATGTGTTTAGCATGGGCCTTTTTGAGTTCATCTTGTTTAGCAATGTCTGCATTTCCCAGACTTGTATGTCCATTTCTGTCCCCAAGTTAGGGAAGTTTTCTGCCATTTTTTATTCTATTAGATTTTCAGTCTCTTGTTTTCTCTCTTCTTCTGAAACCCCTATTATGTGAATGTTGGCACACTTAGTATTATTCCAGTGGTCCTTCAACTATCCTCAATTTTTTATTCACTTTTTTTTTGCTGTTCTGATTGTGTTTTCTGCTACCCTTTCTTCAAGATTGTTTATTTGATCCTCTGCTTCATCTAATCTACTGTTGACTCCCTCTAATATATTTTTCATTTTAGTTATTGTATTCTTCAATTATGACAGGTTCTTTGTTAAAGTGGTTTCTAACTCTTTGTATAAGTTCTCATTTGTTTCATCTATTCTCTCCCTAAAGTTAATGAACATTCTTATAACCAGTTTTTTGAACTTGGTATCTGATAGGTTTCTAGAGTTTTGTCTTATTCTTCCATTTGGGACATGTTTCTTTGTCTCCTGATTTTTGCTATCCCCCTGTGTTTGGTTCTATGTATTAGCTAGATCTTCTATTTCTCCCAGTCTTGACAGAGTGATATCAAAGGACCCATTGCATAGTCTCCTTGGTTACCTGAGCTGTGTGCCCCAGGAGTGTCCATTGTGTTGGTTGTGTGTGCCCTCTTTTTGTAGTTGATCCTCACTTGCATCATTGGTTGGAGCTGTCCCTCAGGCTGATTGTCTTTGAGGCCTGGCCATGACTACAGCAGATGAGCTGTGGTGTTGGGGCTGATGCCAAATGGAGTGTTAGTTGCTTTAGCAGGGCTCTGGTTTCAATGAAGCCCACCCTTCATATGTGCCATTTATGGATCTGGTTGTGTGGTTCTCTGGTGCAGTATGAAGCCTACTGGGAGGGCTCCTGTGCAAGCCCAATGAAACTGCTGCCTATGCCAGGCTTGGGGCCACTTGGTAGTGATCTGTAGTTGGTAGCTACTTATGCTTATCTTGGAAGCACTAGGAGAGGCTATGAGGTGAATTCAGGCCAGCTGCTACTCTTGCCAGGCTGAGACACTTCATGGGCATCACAATGTGGGCTGAGATCAGCCACCACTTGTACTGGGCTTGTGGTCAGTCACTTAGGAGAAGCTACTATTCCAGGCCAATAGTAGCCTCCACTTATGCCAGGCTTGGAGCCACCTGTTGGGAGTTACAAAGCAAGTTAAGACCAATTGCTACTTCTGCTGGGCTTGGGGTCATGTACAAAGAGCTGTAAGGTATGCTAAGGCTGGCCACTGCTTGATTGGGGCTGGGTCTTTGAGAGATTTGGGGAAAGACTGCAGTGCAATCTAAGGCAGGCCACTTGTTTGGAGGAGCCACTGAAAGAGGTTCAGGCCAGGCAGGTGAGATGCTTAAGGCAGGAGTCTCAGGGCATCACCAGGGCAGGGTAAACAGTTATTGCTAGGTTAATGGACAGCTCAAATCTGATCCCCTTCTGTGCCTGGCCAGGTGGGTGGGAGGAGTGTTCAACATAGATACAACCATGCCTGACAATGTTTCTGCCCCCAGAGAGAGTTGTTCTAGCCTCTGCCCTACCAGCCCTCACCCTGAAGTTAATCAATTTAGTTCTTCTCCATATGTACCTGGCTGTTTCTGTGCTAAAGCTTAGAACAAGTGAGTTTGTGAGTGACTGAATCTGTGTTAAGGGAGAACCCTTTATTTTTCTCATATGCTATCCTTGCTGGTTTTCATAGCCAAATGTTATGGGCACTCCTCTTCCCAGAACTGGTCCCACTGTGGGGCTGGTCCTCCTTGTTCCTCAGGGGAATCCCCAGAGCTGAGATATCCCACCTGATTTTTATTCATTAAGCATGGATGTGGAACCAGCTCATTACATGTCTTCACCCCTCTTACCCATCTCAACAAGGCTTCTTCATTATATCCTTAGTTATAGGAATTTTGCCCAGCTAGTCTTCAGGTGATTCTCAATTATTATTGTTCTATAATTTCATTGTTACTTTCATGTAGTCTTGAAAAGAGGAAAGCAAAGAGTTTGTCTCCTCCCCATATTGACCTGAAGTCTCCCAAATATATCCTTAAATAAATGCAAGTATTTCACTAAGTGAATTATACTTTACATGTAGTTGAAATAAGCAGTTGAAAGCAAAGAAAATAATTATGTATTAAATAAGAAACAGTGTCTTACGAATGGAAGAGTGAAGAGTGTGATAGATAAACATGTCAGGAACCAACCCAACTTATTATCGTGTTGACCAATTAAGCATGAATGTGAAAACACAGAATATGAATACAGTATTATGAAGACATAGGTCTTTCAGGGGAAGAAATATGCATTGCTATTCTTCACTTAGCATTGCATAATTGTTTTGAGTTGAAATACTTGTAGTATCTCTCCTATCTCAAAGCATACAACTGTCACTGCTTACACTGACACTGTTATTAAATTTTAAGTCAATGAGGAATGTCCTTAGTTTTACACTATGCTGTGTGACTGGAGAACTGGCTCATTGCACACTCTTTTCTGCTGAGAATACTTCTGTTTTGTTATTCCAAGTATAAAAAATACACTGCATTACTCTATCAGGTAAATAAATGTATGTGTGATGAAGAATGAGCATGGTCTAACAAAAGCCAAAGGATTTTCTGAGACTTATCCAATCTTTATTGGTAGAGATTATTCATTAATTTTATTAAAACCCAACAGAGCCTGGTTCAGTGATTAAGCTTCACCCCATGAACCAGGAGGTCAAAGTTCATTTCCTGGTCAGGGCACATGCCTGTGTTGTGGACTTGGTGTCCAGTAGGAGGTGTGCAGAAGCCAGTGATCAATATTGCTCTCATATTGATGTTTCTGTCTCTTTCACCGTCTCCCTTCCTTTTTCTAAAATCAATTAAAACACACACATATGGATGTTTTCATGCAGATGAGGGCAGAAATGAAAAGAGAGAAAGTACATAAGCTCACACAGACAAACCTCCAGTTTTCTTGCTAACTTTGGGAGATGGAAGACATGGACTGGAAGGTGCTTAGCTAAAATATTCTTATTTGAGAAGGAGGTTTCTGTTAGTATTATCTAAATTCTTAAATTGACTTATTCAAACCTGTTCAATTTTTCTGATTCCTGCATTTGATTGCTTTTCCATTCTCTTATCTTCTCTCTAGCATCTTCTAAAAACATATGTTTAACTAGAGGCCTGGAGCATGGATTCGTGCACCCATGGGGTCCCTTAGCCTGGCCTGTACCCCCTCAAAATCCAGGACCCCTTGGGGGATGTTGGACTGCCAGTTTCAGCCTGATCCCTGCAGGCCAGGTCAAGGGACCCAACCAGTGCATGAATCTGTGCACTGGGCCTCTAGTTTGCATATAAGATATTTGGTTAATCTCTTTCTGCTCTCCCCGCTCCTCCATTCCCTTTGAGATTTATCAGTCTGTTCCATGTTTCCATGCCTGTCTGTTGAGCATCTGCCCCCTGGTGGTCAGTGCAGTCATAGCTACTGGTTGAATGGTTGAACAGTTGGTTAGGCTTTTATATAGATAGATAATATGTATTAGATATAATCTATTTCATCTGCTTCATCAATGGCACTCATATTTTTTAGATTATACATTGAGGCCTAATGTTAGTGTTTTCTTATAGTGATCCTATGCTACTCCTTTGCCCACTTTTAACTATAATTTAAGCCATGACTTACTTACTTTTGTCATGTTTTCTGACTGGATTCTTCTTCCCCCACAGATTTTCCAATTGTTCTTTCAGTAGCACCATTTTTTTTTGGCGAAAAAGAGATCAGTATTGTAACTACACTTTTCTTGTTGTTGTCACCTGGTGATGTTGGGAGGCCTAGGTCCCACACAGCCAATAAAGTTAGCAAAGTCACTGCCCCAAAGATAAAGTGAGACTAATTTACGTTGGCAGCCAACATACCCCAAGAGATTTGGGAGCCCAGCCAACCTGAACTAGGAAGCAATGATGAAGCTGTCGACCGCTTGAGAATCTTTTTGTCTGATTCAGCGCAAAAAGGGTGGCACAGGACAAAGTGGTACCAAGTAGATTCTTTGAGCTCTAGATTTTATCCCCTGAATATTGTTCCATGAGTCAGGCCACAATTACAACAGGAAATAATATAGAATATGGCAATACATCTCCAACAAAAAAAACATATTAGGGAATTAAATATATTAATTGCACAGTGATAGTTCTGCAACTGAGGGTGAGAGAAAGCTACAAATACTACATACAATTTTAGTGGCTTTATTTAGTTGCACTTTATGCCCCAATACTCCTGTGATTTCGCTGAGGTACATTGCAAAGAACAGAACTGAGATTTTAACTACTTAGTTGGTGCTTTTAGTTGAATTTTATCTATCAATTATCATGAAATACTTCCCAAAAAAACATATCCAGGATGTTCTCAATTAACTTCAGAGTAGGTGTGAGTTGATACTAATTTCTCAGTGTCAGGATCAAATATACTACTTTTCCTTGTATCATTTCATACATGGAAACTTTCACAGAAAAGTTACTCATGTAGGAATTAGTAGAATCCTGAACCAAAAACTTCTATGTATCCAAGAAAATAGGCAAGTATGACAAAAATGAACAATATACTAAAGTACACATAATAATAAACCCCCAGGTTGAATAGCTTCTTACTGAATTTGGTTTCTTTCACTTAGATTGTATATGTATACTGTATAAAACTATTGATAGCTCTTTAATATGATATAGGCCTGATTTTTAGATTTTGTAATCATCAAATTTAAAGACTTGTTAAATTTTTTTAGGAATTAATAGAATGTACTTACTGCAATGCCATTTTAAAGATACTTAGAAAAGTATTCTTTTTTTAAGGCTTTTACAATAAATGAATCTTCTGTATATCGCACAAGACACTATAGTTTGTTTGACATTTAGGTCTTCCTTTGAAGTCAGGAAAGACAAGAAAACACTAAGATTCTAGCCCTAATTTCTCCCCCTATTTATTTCTGTTATTCTGCTACTTGGCAGCTGCAAACCTAGCTCTTACCTCTAGGCAAGCAGGCAAGCAAGCGTCTCTTTCGTGAACTAATGGCCATGCAGTTTCTTGGATTAATTGGCAAGTCAATGGTGCAGCCTGTACATTGTTTCCCCAGGAGACCTGGTACTTCATATCAGCACCGCTTTGAATTTGTTTTGGCCTTAAGTTTGCTCCCAATCTTAACCCTTCCTAGACCATTTGTATTCCAATGGATGGCACATTAAGGATATGGGTCTTATGGAATAGACACATCTTTCAAAAAGACTTGAGAAAAATAGAAGCAAACAACTGGTTCATTATAAAATAAGTAAAACATCTTTGAAAAAAATAGGTTTCTTTTTAAAAAGAGAGATGTTATATATATTTTTTGTTTGGAATTTTGTGCTAGTAGTTTTATACATTTTTTTTGCTACATATATAGTATAAATGTGTTGGTTTTATGTTCAACCAAAAAACTTAAAAGTGTCTTTCTCTAAAGTTTATAGATTGAGGAATGTGATTTGAAGATTGTACATACTGAATATTTAATTTAAACTTATATAAATATGAAAACAGTTGAAATTTAGTCCCTTCATGTTATCAAATTGCCAGTAATCTATTCCTAGAAATGTTGCAGGAGGTAAGGAATTCCTTCTACAGCCTGTGTGGGAGGCCTATGACTTGGTCCTCTCACCCTTTACACTGATGCTACTGCCCCTCTTATTTTTCACCTGCTTTGAGAGCACCGACCTTGCTCTGTGCGCTTTGCACCCATGCAGGGATTGTTTCCTTATGGATTGTGTGACATTTATGTAATGGGATTTTTTCACGATTATTCGTTAATAATATACTTGAGGTGATCCCAAATACATGTCCACTTGTTAGGTTGACTGGTAAATCCCGATGCTTTGCACTCAGTGCCACAGTCAAACAGAAGCTCATTTTTCTGATAACTTTATTTGCACTTAAGGTAAAACTTATAAAATTCATGGCAGGAAAAAATGCACTCTCCTAGATGATAAAATATGAGAAAATTGTGGTTGACTTGCTTTTGTAAGGAGTCTCAGAATCCAATGTAGATGGTGCTTGGGTAGCATGATCTCATCTCTGACCTAGCTTTGGCCTCCAATGGCTACTGATCTGTGCACCTGGTAGACCAGGCTTATTCACTGCATCTCAACACCTTGAGAAACCAAAACATAAGGCTTACAGATTTCTGTAATATGGACTTTTTGTTAATTATTTTTATATACATGTACATATTATCATTATAAATGTTTAATTCTCCTTTAAATAATATTTTGTCTCTAAGTAACCAGAAGGAAAATTAGTTCTTCTCATATAAATTCATAAACTCTACCATTGTTTTTAAGTATGTTTTACCTATATAAGAGAAATTGTATGTGTTTACATATGAATGTTTTTAATTGAGTTAGTGTCCTTTTAATATTTTTCTTAAAATGTAATGGGCAGACATATGTGAAGACTCTGTGTAATGAACCAGGACTGCCCTGCTGAGTCTTAACCATCAGTACATGCCTGTGCTAGGCTAGGTTCCACTTCCAGTTTATTTCAATTAAGTATCTGCAATGTAATTACATGGCACAGGAAGGATCTGTTGATGTTGTGAATTTGATTTTTAATAATATTACTCTAAACTATAATGTGACTTTATAATTGAAAAATTCTGTTAGGTAATTATCTTTTTATGAACTGTTAGAAAAGTCCCATTTGTATGCTCATTGGGAAGGATTTCCTTTAAGTGGTGATGGTACTAGAATCACTTCTTGATATATTAACTGCAATCCTTTTCTTAATACGCCTTTCACTTTTTAAAAAATATATATTTTTATTGATTTCAGAGAGGAAGGTAGAGGGAGAGAAAGATAGAAACATCAATGATGAGAGAGAATAATTGATTGGCTGCCTCGTGCAAATCCCACACTGGACATGGAGCCTGCAACCCGGGCATGTTCCCTGACCAAGAATCAAACCATGACCTCCTGGTTCACAGGGGTCAACACTCAACCACTGAGTCATGCCAGCCGGGCACAAGAAAACTATTTTAATCACAACCCCAGAGTGAACCTTGGGTTGAAATTATAAATTTTTTCTAAGCAACAGATCCAAATGAATATTTGGAGAAAGTTAGGTATGG
>NW_006299705.1:13933938-13940967 GCF_000327345.1 Myotis davidii
TCGATGCTCAACTACTGATCCATGCCAGCTAGGCTGGCACTTTTTATTTCTTTCTTTCTTTTGGCTAAAAATAATTCCAAAATATCATACATGGAGAATTCTCATTTAGTGTGAAAACTGCTCATTTATATATTTATATTTGCCTTTTATTAATTTTTTATTCTGCTTTCTATTCCCCAACCACATTTTCTTTTTGTCCCTTTCTCAAGCTTATAGGATTTCTATTGGGAAATAAGGTTTTAAGTGATGGCAGCCCTTAATATTTAAGTTGCTAATGAGTGCTTGACTTTTTAGTTTTGGGAGATCATTTTCCTGCAGTTGTTGGAAACAAGGGATCAAGCTGAGAATTAGGAGCTTACTATACTTACAAAATTAATAGTTGGAAACAACTGCAGGAAAATGTTGGCCCTGTGCAGAGGAATTTAGTGAGTTTCACTCTTTAATTGATACTCCATGGTTCATATTCTTACCAGAACTGAGGGGGGGCATTGTAAAAATTAGGCATGTACTATTGTAGAGAAATACCCACAATAATAATGTTACACTACTTGTAATATTCACTATTGTTTTAAATATTGAATAATACATGTTAATTTACTTCCATTAATTTACTCATTATCATTGGTTGATATGTTCTTTCCAAGAAATTTTTAAAAACAAGAATAAAAAAGTATGAACAGAGATATGCATTTACATGGAACTCTTTTCATAAAGTATGCTTCATCCATACAACTGAGTACTACCGTAGCTTATAAAACAGGGAACGGGGCGGGAAGGAGGAAAGAAAGGGTAAAAGGGGACCAAATGGTGATGGAAGGAGACTTTACCTGGGATGGTGAACACACAATGCAATACACAGATGATGTATTATAGAATTGTATACCTGAAACCTATATAAATTTATTAGCCAATGTCACCCCTATAAATTCAATTAATAAAAAAAACAAGAAGAAATAAATTCCTTTTTTACCTGGCTATGTGTACATGTATTTATGGAAGGATGGATTTTGAATTACATTAAACAATCAGAAGCACTTTTGCAAGAATTGCTAATTTAGATCAAACTTAATGACCTCTGAATTGAACATATTCTTATAATGTAAATAAATGCAATAATTGGATAACTATGGATCTGATTTTATTTTACTACAAATATACTGAAATATAAATGGAATGGTTTTAAATTTAGGAATTTTCATTATTAACAATATCAGCATCCTGGAAATAATTGGCTTTATTTTTACCCATTTTTGGTAAAGATTTAATTCCTTTTTTTTGTAGAAAAATTACTAATTCAATTTTTTCTGTTTCCCTAATTTAAAAATCAAATACTCTAAATATAAACAGTACTCCAAAGAGAAAGGGTAACATCTGGATAGCTAATATCAAATACAGTATAAATGATAAACCAATTTATGCAAAAGATTGTTTATGTTTATTCAATAATTAGCTTACTTTATTCTCATTTTCTTTTACTTAAAATACTTTAAAGTTATAATGGACTCTAATTATTTAAAGCATTTGTATGACTACTGATAATAAGAGGGGAATTAGCTTTTATATTAAAATTTTAGAAACCTAAAATAGGAAATATAATTGGAGCAATTTTTGGTGTAATGTATTTAAGTTTCTACAACAATAATGTCTAGAAAATAGACTTAAATCCTCTTGAGTTAAGTAAGAACAGCTGACATGTGTTTTGTCACTGTGACTTCTTTTAGCTTGGCATTTGAAATTGACCTCACAGTACTGCCCTTGGAGAAGAACTTTGGCTGTGATCTCTGACATTAGACCTCTCTGCAGTCTTTATCTAGGACCTTTGAGACTGAAAGCTGCCACATTATGTGAACTATGGTTAGTTCTGTACCAACCAGTTTTATTCACAAGGGATAAAGCTGAGAATTAGGAGCTTACTATACTTAGAAAATTAATAGCCATCTTGACAAGAGTTGTTTATCTTTTTTTTTAATTGATGAATGCTTACTGGCCCTCTGACTATGGCACCTTGGTCTGGAATAGTAGACCAAGACACTACCTTTTAGCCTTTTAGTTCCCCCATGTTGGCTCCTAAATAAGAGTTGAACAGTTAAAACAGCCTAGTTAATTATTTTCAATATGTAGTTTTTCATATTTAGTTCCATGTTGACTTTGTTCTTATATAACCAATAACCTAATCATTGCTTAAATTTAGCTTTAGATACATAAAATTAGAACGATTTAATTTCTTTTAAAAAATATATTTTACTAGAGGCCCGGTACACAAAACTTTGTGCACTCAGGGGGTCTCTCAGCCCAGCCTATGCGCTCTTGCATTGTGGAACCCCTCAGAGGATGTCCACCCCAGTGGGGACCCTCACCCCATGGAGGTTTGGCAAGCCTGGGTGAGGGGCTGATGGCTGTTTTCAGTCTGGTCACACTCCCTTTAGGGTAGGGGGGTCCTCACTGGGGTGCCTGGCCAGTCTGGGTGAGGGGCTGAGGGCCGTTTTCAGCCTGGCCAAACACCCTGGTGATATAAGCTCCCAGCCTCTCCTTTTTTTCTTTTTTTTTTCATTCTGGGATTTATTTACCTTCTATAATTAAAACTTTGTTGCCTTTAGTGGAGGCCTGCGGAAAGCTTGGCTTCCTCCATTTCCAGGGGCAACCCACTCCTGCTCGCTCCAGCTTTGTGGCCACAGCTGGCTGAAAGCAGGTATCTGGGGTTTGTTTACCTTCTATAATTGAAACTTTGTTGCTTTCAGTGGAGCTCAGAGCCGGGCTGCGGCAGGCAGGGAAGCTTGGCTTCCTCCATCACTGGAGCAAGCACGCCTCCTGCTCGCTACAACTCCGTGGCTGCTGGCCACCATCTTGTTTGGGTTAATTTGCATATAGTCTCTCTGATTGGCTGGTGGGTGTGACTTAAAGTATAGTGAAAGTACAGTCAATTTGCATGTTTGTTTTTTATTAGTATAGGATTGATTGTTTACAGAGAAGAAGGGAGAGGGATAGAGTTAGAAACATTGATGAGAGAGAAACATCGATCAGCTGCCTCCTGTATACCCCCTGCTTGGGATGTGCCTGCAACCAAGGTAAATGCCCTTGACCAGAATCAAACCTGGGACCCTACAGTCTGCAGGCCGATGCTCTATCCACTGAGCCAAATTGGTTAGGGCATGATTTAATTTCTTAAGCAATAATGAGCTAGGCTAGGTAAGAGGAAGAATTTCTTCTGGTGTACTGAATTACCTTGTAAATCTCAATCCTGTAAGAAACTTTTGAAATAACATTTACCAGGTCTCAGAGCTTTGTCATGGCAGTGACTAATATTTCATTTGGAAGAAAAATGCTTTTTTTTGAAATGTTATTTTTTAATTACTATTTTTACATGTGTCAAGCGTGCTAGTTATTTGCTGATCTTGTGGCCATGAACTCATAATGTCATCTACTTTTCTTGAAGAGAGAAAGCCCCCATCAGCCACGCTCAACTCTCTTGTGAAAGGTCAGTTTTCAGCTATTAGTAGCCAACACTCATAGTAACTGATAGATGGATGCGCCCACCTGGTGACAGGATTGTGTGGAGCATCACCGAGTTTGCTGCAGTCAGAAAGGGTTATAATTAATATTTCCAAAATCATGAAATGTCATATGAGGTAGGTCTCAGAAAATTTCTAAATTAATAAGATAAGTGGTTACTTCCCAAAATATGAATAATCTTAAGATAAATCTAAAAGTGGTGTTCTATAAAATGAGTAATCATTAAGCTTTAATATAGTATATCATACTTAATTAATGTTAAGAGTTAAGCTTGGATAAGTATTTGAATGAAGAAAACCCAAATATTTTTATGGTAGGCTGTAATAATCTTACTCTTTAAAGTTATCTTCTGGAAGGATGATTTTGACCTGGTATTATTATGCTATAATATTATATGTGCATTAGTTTATTCATATATTTAGTAAATATTTATTGAGAACATACCATGTACAAGGGACTATGCTAAAAATATAAGGACAAAAACATTTAGTCAAGGAGATAATCTATGATCAAGTACTCAGAAAAATATAAGCTTACACTTTAGGTTGAGTGCTGCAAAAGAAAAGTTTGTGTCCGGCTGGCATGGTGCATTTTTTTTTGTCAGATTGATAAACATTATATTTTTAGGTGTGCCTCACACTTTTAGTAATTAGTTTATGTGTGCCATGACATGTAAAAGGTTGAAATTTCTATTGTAAACTATAGTAAAATTTGGATCTTTATTTTAAAAGCAAGGGCAAATCATTGATGAACTTCAACCAGACAAATAACATTAACACATTTTCATTTCTAAATGTCTGGTTTCTTTGGGGTGGGACAGGAATGGATACTTTCAGGGCAGTAAGTTGGTTCTTAGAGTTGGACAGGTGAGAGATTGAGCATTTAGACAAATGAGGGATAAAAAGGTAATGATAAAATAGGCAAGGTCAAATATGAATCTTCTATTTCTGCTTTTCCTGCTAAATATTTGCTCATTCTTGACAGGAGTATTTGCCTTCGCTCTGTGAGCCCGGTTTTACTCCCACCCTGCTGTCTTGATGGTAGTCATGGCTAAGAGTTGGCAGAGGGGCCACAAAAGTGCAGTGCTGCCTTCAAAATCCTAGAAGAGAGAAGTAGGAATTTTCTCACTTTTAGTAATTTTGGTGCTTGTTTTATCTCTACACCTCTCAAATAACTCATTTGAGGATACCATTAGTTAATTCTGAATCTGTGGTTCCCACAAATGTAATTCAGCAAGTCATGTTAAATTGTCTCCTTTATTTGATTTATTTATTATTATGTTTTTAAATATTTTTATTGATTTCAGAGAGGAAGGAAGAGGGTGAAAGAGAGAAAAACATCAATGATGAGAGAAAATCATTCATCTGTTGGCTTTTGCACACCCCATACTGAGGATTGAGCTGGCAACCCTGGCATGTGCCCGGACCTGGAATTGATCCCTATTCAGGGCATGTATAAGAATCAACCAAAGCATGCCTAAGTAAGTAGAACAACAAATTGATGTTTCTCTCTCTCTTGCCCTTCCTCTGTCTCTCCAAAATTAATAAAATATTTTTAAGTGCACTCTCTTGGCTATATGCCTATCTGTGCAGACTGCATTGGTGTCTTAGCCTTAACTGCCTTAGGTGTTTTTTCCTAAGAAATCTATTAAGCCAAATCTTGGTTTCATTTCCTACTATATTGTTTTCTAAATTGGATTCTATGATCTTGTGCTTAGATAAATCTGGAAAAGGTAAACATTTTTTTCTTTTATCTTAAACTTCTTTTGTCTTTTACTTGTAAGACTTCTCAGAACTGTCATTCCAGAACCTTTAAGATTGGTAGTGAATGTTTTAGATTTATTGAATAATCAATTTTCCTCTGGAGTCTATTGTGGGACTAATGTCTCATAAAATATGCATGGTATTTGTCAAATTTAAGCGATCAATTTGAAGGCGCATTTTCATTCTAGACAGGAGGTTCTACTGTTTGCATTCTGAGGTATCTCTTATTTTGTGCTTTCTTTCTGAGCATTAGGTGTTTTGTTTTTCCAACATTTTTTTTTTTTTGTATTTAAAGACTCATATCAGAGTGATCTCATGGTATGAACCGGATGGCTCAGTGTGAGGGCAGCCAAATGTTTCCACAGTCAACATTTCTCTGTATTTTTATTTTGTGAAGCAGGAGGGGGTCCCTGAACCATGAACATAATTATCCATTATGGTCTTCCACTGTACTTTCTGGGAACAAGTGGCATGCATAGTCTGACATTTTTGTATATTATCGGGACCATGACATGGATTCAATCAGAATCCCCAAGCTCCTCATTTTATCCCAACCATTTCCCCAAATCTGAATTGGGAGACATTGATGTGTGACTATGAAGACAAATTTGCAGGAAAACTGTACATATGCATATCAAATGGATATATAATGCTAATCACAAACACAGAAAAACAAAAACACATTGACATAAGATGTGTTAGAAATATTGCCCTTACCAATCTAAGATTGTGAAGAGTGTTACCCTCAAGTTGGCAGAAGGGAGAAGAAGCTGCTACACACTCTGATAATCTGCTTCTGAAGATAGCGGGGAAACATTCCAGAAGGATGAACTGAGCACCATTCTCTTCACATGGAATGTAGTGTACATCTGATTTCTTCTCTCCAAGAGTTCCCGTCTCTCCCAGCTCTTTCATATTCATTTGTGTCACATGCTATGCCTCACCCAGAGTGCTGAATACTGAAATTCATAGGTCAATTACTTATGTGAATAGTTTATTTTCTCTTGATGACCTACTGTGTGCAAGGTAGGAGTATACTCTTTCAGCTTTTTCCTGGTCTTTATATTTACATTTTTAATGTTAAAAGTGGTGTTTTTTTTTGATAAATAAGAACAAAAAATACTCTTCATGGATTATATGAAATAAGTAGATTCTATACTGTCTGGGAAATCTTATAAATAGAAAAAATGGCGGTCAGAATGATATAATTTAGTGTGGCTCAAAAATCTTTCTGTATTAAAATAGCTATTGTTTTCGGGTTTGTTTTTTTTTGGTGTGTTTCTGTGTATCTGTATGTGCACATGCACATGCATGAGAGCTCACACACATGCTTCAATTAGTGATTAGAAGCATTTTCCTTTTTCATGTAGCCTTCTTTTAAAATGGAATACTTTAAGGGAAAGTAAAGTATTAAGTCTTTAATAGTACAGTTTCAATGAAATTATTAGACATTTTCCTCAATTGTTTAAAATAGAAATATTATGTTTAGAGACACCAAGAATGATTTTCTCAATTTCAAACATTTAAAATGGAACAGCCATAGAATTGGCAAGAATAAAGCTGTACTTAATAGTACCAATTTGTATTATTGGGGTTGTTTAATATATCTTGAGAACCCATTAGTAATAGAAAATAGTAATAATAGAAATAATGGTGATTATAGAAATAATGGTAATAATAGAAAATATAAATAATAGAAAATATAATAGAAATATAATAGAAATAATAGAAAATATAATAGAAATAAAAATAATAG
>NW_006299705.1:13940992-13973455 GCF_000327345.1 Myotis davidii
GGAGGTACATTAAGTAGAGGCTTTATGACTTAATTGTTAGAAGTTTATTAATTTAATAGATGAAAAATCAGTAGCACTCAAACTGCCATTTAAGTCCAAACTTAAATGGATATTCTGATATTCTGCATTTGATGTTGTTCTTTCTCAATAGGTTGAGTCAGAAATGACTTTCAAAATGAGTTGACAGTGGCTAGATTTCTTTTATAATCAGATGCCAAGACGATTATGCACACATCCCATTTATGGAGGCCTCTTCTCAAGTAGTAATTTCTATAATACTGGTTTAAAGAAACTAGACAAGATGTGATTTTTGAGTACAGGTTCACAAAAAACGTGCAAAGCTGGAATGTAATTGTAGGCTGTATTATTAACTCAAAGGCTGGCGTCATTTCAGAATAAAAAATAACAGTTATGGGAATGAGGACCCCCTTTTTCAATCGTGAAAGAGCTTGTGTATGGATATTATGAGGGATTTTCCCGAGCCTTATTCTTAAACAGATTACACTATTCAAAGTCTCAAAGAATCAAAATCATGCTCAGCTGGGGCAGTCAATGTGCAGTCTAAACATGTGACAGATGCAGAGAAAACTTCAAAGATGCCATTACAAATGCCTGTGGAGATATTTAAGGAGCCAGATGCTACGGTTTCATGTCTTCTGCAGCTTCGAATGTGTCCTGTGATCACCTTCCAGAGGGGAGGTGTGGTTCAATCTGGTGAGGAACAGACCGCCACCTACTCTTTTTGTTGTTGTTGTTGTTGTTTGCATACATTGTATGGCTGGGGTGTGAGGGGCTGGGATCAGTGACTCTAACAGGAGGATATGTATATGAGTTTGCTATTCCTTATACATGAAGGCACAACTGCAAGAAAAAAATATATGATGTACTCTGTGAAAGCTCTCCTGTCTAAAGGAATGATTTGTGGGTGTGTATTGCCATGGAAACACTTCTTTCCTTCAACTTTTGCTATTTATTTAGACACTAAAAGAGGTAATAAATATATTCATTATGGTTAATGTTTATTTCACATTTTGTTTGGTGTTGAGAAATAAATTACTTGGGACATCATATTATTAAGTGCATGTTTCATTTTCATCACTACTGCATTCTAAAGAAGAACTTTATATTTTGAGCCTGAATGAAGCCCCAGGTAAATACAAAGGTGGCAAGATTAAACTAAAAATCTAAAAGCACCACCTGCTTTTATTTTATATGAAATCCTTTATTTTTACTTTTTTTTTTTCCAGTACAGGCTTTGTAAGACAGTTTGTTTTATCTCAACTTTTATGAACACTATTTCATAGGCTTATTTTCCCTAATGAAATAAAGGAAAATGAAGAAAATTTCTAGGAAACATGTAATAAAGCAAATAAAAACTAGAAAATTTGAGTCACTGTGTAATGTCTGAGCATTTATTTTTGCATTGAAAAAGTGATTCTGCCCAAGTTTATTCTTTTTATTATATGTAGGAATCACCCTAGCTTATCTTCTATTAAATCACACCCATGGAGGGATTGTTTCACTAATTTTTGAATTAAAATTTGTGGCACATTATAAAAACAAAACTCATATACATAATTATTTACATGAAAAGGGATGGCTATAAGAGGATAATAAATAGCAAAGGATATTTTTCTTTCTAATGTAAACATCTGGCAGTAATCCTTGCTTACACAATTAATGGGCATTTAATTGGCAATGATCAGTTTATTGCTGCAATATGAAGTGAATGTTTCCCCAGGAACAAACAGCTGTTGCAAGAATTTCACAGTGATTTAGCAAACACCAGGTGATAGCTGTATCTAGAATGCAGTGTTCTGTCTCTCAGCAAATCACAGTGCATCAGAAACAACAGTTAAAAGTAGAATAGCTGGACAAATCCAATTGTCACTGATATTAAAATCTAACTAAAAGTCAAACTTAATAAAACAACAGGTTAATTATAATACATATTATCCATGCCTCAAATATAAAAAAGAAATAATTCCTTCAAGAAGCAAACAGTAAGTTGACATGACATTAATCTATTTAAAAGTAGTATTTTGTGTCTTGTTTTAAAGACATAACGGTTGATGAATCTCGTTTCTATTCTATTCTTTTAAAAGTCTCAGAAAATTTGATGGTTATGATTCTAATTTTTTGATTAAAAAGTTATTGAAGTCATTCAATGGTTACTGACAATTATATATTTTTCTTAATATATTTCATTTAACTGTCTAAAATTAAATGTACCACTTTTTAATGTGCATTGCTTGTGAACTGCTTCTCATTAAGTTTTAAAGAAAAAGTTTTTCATTTTTCATTATGCATTTTTATTACTAATTTAATACAATGATAATAGCTATGCAAACTTTCTGTGACTACTCAGCTTTAGACATAGATTAAATTATACATTTTAAATGTAGCACACTGGCAGACTGTTATTTCATAAAGCTGAGTTTCATTAGTGAAAAAAGTAATTTTGCTTCAGCAAAAAAAAAAAAGCTCTTATTTACTATACTATTTAGCATTAGCTTATGCTAGAGTCTATGAACAATGAACTCAAATGAACAAAGCATCAAGGGCCAATTTATAGAACAATGCTTTTATTTTTTCCTGTATGCATTCTGCAATAATTCATCTCCATGACAAAAGCAGACAATCAATCATCTTCTATTGTGCCTTTCTCAATAAAATTACTATTCTTGATGTAACAAAAGAAAGCTGCCTAAGTAACAGGAACAGCCTTACAAGCTCAAATCGATAAATTGACCATACTTCAAAAACCTTTACCCATTAATATGAGAATGTAGTTTTATATTTAACTTATCCATATTAATATTAAATTATTAAGTAGCATTGTTATTTTTTGTTCAAGAAAACAGTAATAAATAAGAAAGCATGTGATAGGAATGTTTTCAATGTCTTTCTGATAAAACTTTGTAGCCTATGTACAAGTGTTGATAAGTTACCATCTTATAACTGTGTGCAAGTTGGAATATATCACATTTTGGACAGAAATTCTCTATATGTCTAAGTCCTAAAATCATATGGAATCTATATACTATTACAAACAGTTGTTTGTTCCTCTATTTTAAGATTATATAAGTATGATAGTTGAAGGTAATCCTAGAATACATAGTATTGTTCCTAAAGTAAGATATTTATAAGGTAAGTATATTTTAAACATATAAACTTAGGCATATATTTCAAAAAATATAATCTGTATATCTCTTGTGAATTGTAAGGAAAAACTTAAGGTCAGAATTTAAATGCAATTTTTTATACCAGAAAAATTAAGAAATAAAATAGGTATAGATATGGCTATGTACTCATTTTAAATAACTCGCTCTTTTATTTTCAACTAGAATAATATAAATTTAACAAGAAAAAGTGAAAGTTTTTAGATAGTTCTAACCAACATAGAATGCAATACAGAGATATGTATTTCATTTTAATACGGTTTTATATACAATACTATTTTTGGTCCTAATTTTTTCTCACAGAGATTGAATGGAATTTATAGCAAAATTTTTAAGTTAAAATATAAGTAGTTTTTATTTAACCTACCAGAGAAACAGGATTAATTTAAGCTAATAATACTCATGTCATTAGCCACTCCAAAATTAAGTTGACTTTAGAACCTCTGAAGACTTTCTTTAATTGTATTTTCTTTTTTCTGAATTAATGAGGCCAGGCCATAACATGTTTCAAGAAAATGAAATCCTTTGTTACAGAAATGCAAATGCAGTGACTTAGCATCTAAGATACTGTACAGTGTAGAAGACTGTGAGGATAGTTTCAGTGTAGTATTGAGGACATAATTTGCAACAATTTACTTGCCTATTATATAATTAAATTATAAATATTTTGTGTTCCTATTAGTTGTTTATGAATTTATAGGATGTTTGTGAGTTACACCATGTTATAAGAATGGCATTCTAAATTTTATATTAATTATTTTATCAGATATTTTAAACCTCATAGCAATTAATTTTAAAAACTCCTATAATGAAATGTTTAAACATTAGTAAAAATTTTACTGCATCCAATTGTAAATTAAATGCTTTAATAGGAATATTATTTGGTCATAAGTTACTTTAAACAGTTGCTCCTCTTGCTTCCCTTTCTTTTCCCCACGTATTGGTTAAGTCACTTTGATTTAGATCCCAGTCAGCGTGATGTAATGAGTTATTTACTGAGAGAGATTAATTATGGACAATCAACCCTTATTAAGGAGTCTTGCTTACTTATATGTTACTCAGTTCAAATAAACCAATTTTAGGGGAAACTAACAGTTGTTTATGTTGTATGTTTTACTTTTGCCTTACCATTCTTAGATAGAGTTGCTAAAGAGAGAAAAAGCAGAAGACATAATTCAACAAGAAATCACAATATTGTTTATTATACCATGACGACAGTGTTACTGAATTTTCTTGAACTGTTACTTATCTTCATAGAGAATCTATACCTGGAGACCAAGGTTTGGTCTTTGTTCCCATGTCTTAAGAAACTTACTAAATCTACTACTTGTGGCCCTCATAGTCTCTCTTCACCATCTTCTTTTCTCTCCTCCTCCCCCATCTCTTCCTCTCCTTTGTCCTCCTTCTTCCCTATTACTCCCAGATCTATAAAGTGTCATAAACAATATGTTCATGATTTCATGCCAACCTTTGCTTTGAAGGGGGAATGCAGGGCTAAGGAAATCACTATCGAGGGCATCTGTTGCATTAATCCTGGGATTTTGCAGAATTTTGTTTATTTTACGTAACAATTACTACTACCTGTGAAAGCCCTTGGATTTTTTTCCTTTATGGGTGGCAGTATTTCTAACAACAGCTCAAACTGAAGAAGCTAAAGCCACCTCTGTTTTTGTAGGTATATAAACTCAGAATATTCTATCCAAATTTGAACTCGTTTTCCTCCTTTTTTATTTAACAACATTATTAAGAGCACTGTGGTGCTGCGGATTTTTATTTTTATATATTTTTGTTTTGGCTGCCCAGCCACTCAGTCTTCCTCATGTCCGGCCCATCTGTCCTTGGTAATAAGAAATTGGTCTGAGACTTAGTTTTATTGAAAAGCTTTGACAGAAAATATAAGTTAAAATCACAATTATTAGAGAAAAATCTGGGTTGACCTTTTTGAGAAGTCAATTTACACCAATGAGATGACTGTATTTCAGGGGTTCTCACACTTTAGTGTGCATCTACTGGGCCCCACCTCCAGAGATTCTGATTTGGTAATGGGTGAGTGGCAGAAAATTTTCATTAACAAAACTATATTTTTATTCATTTCAGAGAGGAAAGGAGAGAAAGAGCAAGATAGAAACATCAATGTCGAGAGAGAATCATTGGTTGGCTGCCTCCTGCACGCCCTACACACTGGGAATAGAGCCTGCAACCTGGGTATGCGCCCTGACCAGGAATCGAACTGTGACCTCCTGGTTCCATAGGTCAGTTGATACTCAACCACTGAGCCACGCCACAGGGCAAAAATTTGCATTTTTAACAAACGCCTATTGTTTGTTGATTCTGCTGGTCTGGGGACAATATTTTGAGAGGTAGTGTTGTGTTAACCCAGATAATTTTAAAATTTTATGTGTTTGAACATGATAATGTGGTGGCTATCTCATATCAATGTGGGCCTTTTTTTTTTTGAAATGTGATTTACTAGTTTGCCAAGGTCTACCTGATTTCATAAAAAGGAACTACATACTGAATATGTGGTTTTTCTATTTTTACATAACTTAAATTTTTTTAGAGCAGTTTTAAGTTCCTAAAAGAGTTTAGAGAAATGTACATAGATTTCCCATAAACTCCCTGCTCCCACATATGCAGAGCCTCCTCCGTTATCAATATCTCCCACCAGAGTGGCACATCTGTTAAAACTAATGTATGTATATTACACATCATGATTGCCCAGAGTTTACATTAGAGTTCACTGTTGATCTTGTACATTCTATGGGTTTGAACAAATATATAATTACATGTGTTTATCATTATAGTATCATACAGAGTATTTTCACTGCCCTGAAAATCCTATGTTCCCCCAATTCATTCCTTCCCAAATTGGTAACGAGTGATCTGTTACCATCTCGATAGTTTTGTCTTTTCCAGAGATGTATTTTCCAACTATAATGTCATTTAGTTAAAATCATATAGTATGTAGCCTTTTCAGATTGGTTTCTTTCACTTAATAATGAGAATTTAATGTTCTTCCATGTTTTTCGTTACTCGATGGCTCATTTATTTTTAGCACTAAATAATATCTCATTTTCTGGGTGTACCAGTTTATCCATTCAACTACTGAAGGACATCTTGCGTGTTTACAAATTTTGGCAATTATGAAGAAAGCTGCTATAAACATCTGGGTGCAAGTTTTTGTGTGGACATAATTTTTTAACTCCGCTGGGCAAATACCAAGGAGCATGATTGTTGGATTCTTTGGTGAGAGTATGTTTAGTTTTGTAAGAAACCACCAAACTATCTTCAAAATGGCTGTATCATTCTGCATTTTCATTAGCAATGACTGAGAGTACCTGTTGTTGTATGTCCTCGCCACCATTTAGTGTTTTCATTGTTTAAGGTTTTGGCCATTGTAATGGGAGTTCATGGCATGTCATTGTTGTTTTAATTTGTGTTTCCCTGATGACATGTTATGTGGAATATCTTTTAATATGCTCTTTCCCATCTGTTTATCTTTTGGGGGAATTGTCTGTTAAGGTCTTTGGCCCCTTTTTATTCAGTTGTTTGCTCTCTTATTGTTGAGTTTTAAGTGTTATTTGTATGTTTTGAATAGCAGTTTTTTTTTCCCTCAGATGTGTCTTCTGCAAATAATTTATTCAAAGCTTTGGCTTGTCTTCTCATTTTCTTGACTGAATATGTTTTTCACTCATGCATTTGGTGCCTTAGGCCAATGTTACCAAATCCTAAACTTACTAGTATTTTGCAAAACGACATACTTTGACTCGATGTTGCTTTTAAAGATCAAAATTATTTATAAACCAGGGTTGTCAATGGCCTAACTAAAGAGAAATTTATTTTTAAAAAATGTATCTTTATTGTTGAAAGTATAACAGATACTTGTTTTTCCCCATTGACCTTCTCCACACTGCACCTGCCCCTCCAAGCCTTTACCAAACTATTGTCTGTCATGGGCTATGCATATATGCATATGCCTCCTCCGCCCCCATCCCACTCCGCACTGCCCCTGCCTTCCCTCTGAAATTTGTCAGTCTGAGAAATTTGTTTTTATACTTTAACTTCAACAAAGTGAAGATTTCTAATATATTGAATCCTCTACTTTTCTTCCTTAGAATTAAACTTGCCTGTCTTCACTTGCTTTACTATCCAATGTAGACAGAGTCTATCACTTCGATCACTCTCTTGCTGATCATCTCCCTTCCAGTTTTTGTTTGCTCTTCAAATTCTAACTCTAAATCAATCCAATTGTCCATGTTTCCTTAGTCTCTACTGGGCTGCTGAGTGCTGATGGAAAAACCATCCCCTGCATAGCCCCTGCAGATCAGTGATCTCTAACCTCAGCTGGATCCCCACTGAGGTCTGACAGGCCTCTCTTCGGTTGGTTCCCTTTGGATTGACTGTATCTATTTTGAAGCTTCTCTTCTTTCAAAAATCGTAGTCAACTACAAAATTCTTTGCATTCTGCAAATGGTTGTAAGGCCTGCTTTAGAGAGAAGATGCTAGAAAGTAGATAAAAGCACCTCCTGCCACTAAATCCACCCTCAACTCCAACAAAGAGCAGACATAAGACCCTCGTTCCTAAAGCAAATTCCCCTTTCAATGCTCTGGATGTGTCTACTCATAAAAATATTATTTCATCTATTATTCCCCATTCCAAATTTTCCTGTTTACTTCCTCCTCTGTGTCAGCACTGAAAACATGCTCAAGTCTTTTCTGTTTTCCCATGTTTCTCTCTAGAGACCAACCTGTCTCACCTGTCCCCGGCACACTTGTTGAACAATATGCCTCTTCTCGTTTTCACTGCCCCTAATCTCAGTTTATGGCCTACACTCTCTTCTAGAGACTCATGTTTCCTCCCTTAGTTTCTCCTACTCTCTGACCTCTTTTCCCCCCACTCTTCATTCTTCAAATACTCTTCTGGCTTTACAAAGCAGGGTGATCTTATCTACACCCATTCAAATACAGCCTCCAGCTCTGGTCTTCTTCCCGAATTAAAATCCATATATCTAACAGCCAAGTGGAGACACTCTCCCGGAAGTCCTACACTTACTCAAACTCAGTATTACCCCCTAAAAATGTATCGCCTTCTTCCTTGAAGTGTGCTTATCATGTGTGGTTTTAATTTCATTAAAAAGTAGAATAATACAGTATGTAATATTCTGTATTAACTCAGCAGATCTTAGAGGACTACCTTCTACTGTGCGATATGGCATGTCACAACATTGGATTTCTGTTTCTTTATTAAATTAGAATGGCAAAACTAGTGCCTTATGTTTTAAAAGCTGCACAATATTCCACTGTGTAGATAAACCACACTCTATACAATTAGCATATATTTAGATCATGTATAATATTTTATTAGTAAAGACAAGATTGTAATTAACATCCTTGTACATATATTTTTACATGCTATGTGAATATTTCTGTAGAACTGATTTCTGAAGAAGAATCAAAGGGACTACACACTAAAAATTTTGTTTGAGATTGCTAAATTTCCTTCAAAGAAGGTTTTTTATTTTACATGACAACTAACAATATATATAAGCTCTTTTACTACTTCTGAACCTTATCACTGTGTTTGTGTGTGTGTCCATTTTGACAAGTAAAAGTAACTTTAAAGTTATTTTAAATGTTTTGTATTACAAATTAAATATTCTTTAAATGTTTGTTTTTGCCTCCCCCACCCCCTAAAAAAAACTTGGCTCTTTATTACTTAGGTGTAATATAACTGTTAGTAATAGTAGTATTGGTATGTATTATTGTACCACATATTCCCCATTTGTTTTTAAATATAGAACTGATCTATATTAATTTACATAAAATTTCTAAATGCAAACAATTTATTGTTTTCATGTTATGCTTAGAAAAGCTTTTTAATTCCAATACTATCTCCTTCCTTTTTGGTAGTTTTAACTATAATTGTGGAGACTATCAATTTTAATGGAATATAAACAATGCCTTTTTAAATTTTAACAGAATTTAAATACTCCTAATTGTCTCACATAGACTATTTTTTCAAATAATTAATGGATATTGCTTTATAAAAAAGTTGTTTGTCTTGTTTAAAAAAGGAAAAATGTAAGCTAATATTCAAGACATAGTCACATGGCTAATCATGAATAACAGGAAAGCCAAAAATATAATTATAAGCAAAGAATAGTTGAAAATAAGAACTATAAGGAGAGTTGATGGAATTGAACTACTACTTTTTAAAGAAGGAGAAAAAAAGCCGTATTTTAATGGCCTTTGTGAAAACATCAGGATCAACTGCAGTTAGCAATTTACTTCTACCTAATGACTTATTGAACAAAAAGTTTGAACAAAAAAAAGAAATAGATTTTTATTAGCTATTGGTACATATTTTCTGACAGTGATAACTATTAAATATTGAAATGAGTTGCTTTAGAGGTCTCTAAAAATTATATGCGATTTTGCTATCCTGAATGATCCTAACTGATAAGATTGCATAAGGATTGATTGAGTAGGTAATCCGGAGATATCTTTCATTATTTTATGATAGGTTTGAAAATTTGTCTGAAAATATCTGAAACATCAAATGTAGTTTCATGTTTTTGGAAATATTCTGAAGGTTTACATCAGTCTTGCCATCTCAGTCCCAAATGTTTTTCCCATTTTTTAGTTTATCTTTATGCCAATTTATCATAAACACTACTTTTCAGTGATCCCAACCTTTGACTATGATCAAGTTGCCAAGGACAGTCACAGATTGCTGGGTTTGGGACTTTCTATCTTGGATGATTAGATCCTAAAATACCATTCTTGCCGAGCCTTCACCTCTGCCTCTTCAGGAACTGTAAGTGTAGCCAAACCTCACTCTTCATTTATTCCCAAACTGGCTCCATACTTTTCCTTGCTCATATATATTTCTATCTATCATCTAACTGTGAACATGCCATCCCCACTACCTATAATGTTCTTTCCATCTCTTTCTGTACCGATTTCATTCATTGTCCACTCGTTGCATCCCAGGAAGTTTTCCTTATCAGATGGAGGCTCAATATGTGGCTATGGCTTTCACTTGTTTATATCTTTATCTCTACCTCTAGAGTAGACTGTAACCTCCATGAAGCCAGTGTTCCTTTCTTATTAAAGGATCTATTCCCAAAGATGCACTGATTCCTTTCACACAGTACAGTTTCCTCAAATTTAATCAAAAGAATCACACTTAAGGATATAGATTCCTGGGCTTAGGATCCTGAGGAGTGGTGTTAGGGAATTTTATCAGAAAGTAAGTTTGAAAATCACAACATTTAAGTACTTAATGAAAGATTGTTAAATAAATGAAAGAGTCCCTTTTTATTTCTTTGGAGTTTCCTGTTTAAGGACATTAACTCATGTATGGATTTTTTTTTTTTTTTTTTTTAGCTTTCTTGCTTTTCTTGTCCCTGATCAAAATATGTTGCTAAACTCAGTGAAATCCATTGCTTTTATTAGCTAGTTGACCAAATGATATTTTGAGCATTCTTGTAATTCTTTAAAAAATGATTACTTTTGAGCAAGATTTTTAGCTGTTAGATAGGAGTTTAAAGTAATGTGGTGGGCAAAGTTGGAAAACCGTAATGGAGTGTTTCTAGGTATTTTTAAGTCACTGGTTCTACTTCACCTGGAAAGACTTCTCCAAAAGAAAGTGCAGGACTGTGGGAAAGCCGGAGCCAGAACCCTCTCTGGTCCTTGATCTGCCAATAACCCAGCTACATGACCTAGTGAAAACCCCTTCATTTCACCAGGCTCAATGTATTCATCTATAAAATAAGGGGGTTGGGGCCGCGGATCTCCAAGGTCTCTTTGGCTCTAAATTCCACGAGTCTCTGGTTCTTCTATCATCTGAGCTTTTCATTTGTCTATTTGATTTCTTTCTTGCTCTGAAATAATAATTGAGGGTTGATTATACGTATCCAGTCCAATTAGCCATAGATCATAAAGATTTTTATTATTATATATGGAAGATTAAGATGTATGAAAGGCATAAGACTGAAATCTCTACAAAGTCTAATGATAAAAAGATTTTATCCTATGAATTTTCTCCTTTAAAATATTAAACTGGTGTTTTATGAAAAAATTAAGATCAATGCTTAATATTTAGTGTGCTTGCATTCTTGAAGAAGAAGAGAGCCAAATTTTAAAAATACATATATATGTATTAAATATGCTTTTATATAAATTTATGTTACATCATTATTGAAAGCACTGAACCATGGCAAAAATCTACTATTACAAGCTATCTATTGCATGATTTAGTACGCTATATTCTATCAATTGATGGATTATACCATGTCATGTTTTTATATGTAAAATTTTTAGGACAATTAGAGATGCAAATCACAAAAATAGTTTATTTACTCTCTAAGTAAAAACATCTTTATTTTTCAATCTCCTAAGAAATTATTTTTTTCCATTAAAATTTACATTCAATATTGTTTTATATTAGTTTCAGGTACACGGTATAGTGGTTAGAACATTTTAATAAAAATTAATATTTTTTCTTGAACATTAACTTATCAGACACTGAATAATTGCACAAATTAATAAGCATAATGAAAATAAACCTATTTTTCTTGTTCTCTGAAAGGGAAATATTTCCTGTTGTGCATACCAAACAAGTCAGTACAAGACTAATGATATGGCAATAGGCTGCTAAAATATTCACTGCTAGTATTACAACAAAAACATGATAAAAAACATAAAAACAATAAAAACATGATATAAAAACAACATTGATTAAAACAATAACTGATAAATTGATTAAAGTTATTCTAATATCTCCCTGTATACCACATTAAGAGTAAAAACACTTTCAGAGTCCTTGACTAATTTCCCTCGGGATGAAGTATTTACAACTTTAACTTTAATGTCACACACCTTTTGAACTCGAGAGAAAACAACATAAACTGACTATGCTCGAAAACGAGTTCGGGTAGGAATATTCCTACTCTGTCTAGATTGGTGCCAGTGAGAGCTTTATATGTATCACACATGCACGAGTCAGTGTTTATTTTTAAATTGCCAGTGCACGACATATGGACTGGCTGGCCAGTTGGTCGGAGGGTCAGACAGATGATGGTCGGTCACTTAGCCTTTTACATGTATGTATGTATATATATATATATATATAATGTATAGTAGGATATTGTAAAAATTAAGTTATGAAATTTTTATTAAAACATTTCTTGCATACCATTATAATGGCTGAGCCACAGAAATATTCATTGTGGGCCACATGTGGGCCATCGGCCATGAGTTTGACATGCTTGCTCTTGAAGCTGAAAAAAGGAAAGGAAATGAATCCCAAGGGTCTCAAGAAGAAAGAGAGTCTATCCAACAACTGGGTTTTAGCCAAATTGAAACCCACTTGGCATTCTGATGCCTGGAACTTTAACATGATAAATGTTATTTGAAGCCACTAGGTTTGTCATCATTTGGTACAAGAGCAATCAGAAACTAATACACTATAGATGGGAGATATAGAAAGATAGATGAGAACATGGAGCACAGGGAAAAATACTTGTGTGTATCTATCTGTTTGTGTGTGTTTATCTGTGTGTATAAAATTGTCAGGGATCTTTGAGACTACCCTCATGAAAATTCTATAATATGGTAGTATGGTAGGTTTGGAACTTATTTATGGAATCTTTTAATTATATGCAATTACATAAATAATAATCACTCTCTTATGATGGTTTTACCAATTTCTTTCATACAGGTTTACTAACAACTGAAGAAGCAGAGTTGACAGCTATGTGTGATATTTGTGTACTTGTGTTGTCACATTTTTATAGTCATTTATTTATATACTAGGAGCCCAGCGCGAGAAATCGCATGGCCCCGCCCATCCACCTGCTGCCCTGCCTTGACACCTGAACCTCTCCAGCAGAGCTCCAGTACGCCTGGCCCAGCCCCTGAGCCCTCTGGCCTTCTCTGGCCGCTTAAAGCCCTGCCCTCAGTCCCTCTAGTCACCTCGGGCTGGTCCTGACTTCTGGTGCCTCCCTGCTTCCGCCCCATCTCCGGAGCAATGCAGTGGCTCTGCCCCAGCATGGCGCTGGAGGAGAGCATGGAAACCTCCTGCCCGCTGCGCTGTGCTCCTTCCCCTGGCAGGTGGGCGGCAGGGTGCTCTGAGTGCGAGCAGTGGCAAAGGACTGGTGAGGAGGCACTACAGGCTCTCACCCCAGCACTGGATGGTCCGGGTGCCTCCCTGCTTCTGCCCTGTCTCCAGAGCAATGTCCCGCCACGCATCCACAGGCAGCTTCCTGCAATTGGTTGTTATGTGTTATGGTGTCCCAACCATTAGCATATTAGCTCTTTATTATGACTAGAGGCCTGATGCACAAAAATTCGTGCAAGAGTAGGCCTTCCTTCCCCTGGCTGCTGGCACCGGCTTCCCTCTGGCACCCGGGACCCAGGCTGCTTCCGTCCAGTTGCCACCAGCAGGCGCCCTGGACCCGGGATTTGCTCCGGCCCTGGCTTTGTCCAGAAGGACGTCCGGAATAATGCCTGGAAGGACATTCGGTCTAATTAGCACGTTACCCTTTTATTATTATAGATTTAAATTCCTTTTCCATGTTATTTTGTGCATTTAAAAGATATCTCTGTTCAGAGTTATTCATAACAATAATGTGTTGCATTTTTGCATTTTTAAAAAACTGGCAATAAGTTACTACAATAGAATGAGGACCCATGCCACTATTCACACTTTCACAATGAAATGAAATCCTATGATTTTCACTTGCTATCGGTCTTCATAATCATCCTTGACTATTTCCACAGCATAAGCATCAGAGCAATAACATTCAAAACTTCTCAAAGTCTGTCAAAATGACAATAGCTGAATAGAATTAGCCTAGTTTAAAGAGAAGTTCAAGTGTTTGCAATCAAAGTAATCAATACAAGGTGATCAGATATTATTAATGAAGTAGAATTGTTACTATCCTCCTACCCACTCATCAAATCAGACTTTCATATTACAATTTATAAACCAGAATTATAATTTATAAATATTTTAGATCAAATGGAATATTTGTCTCTAATAACTATATACAAATCACCTGGGTTCACTTGATACCTACCTTCCTTATTCCTCAGACTATTGAAGCTAAAGATTAGTAACTTATGCATTCACTTCATTCTCATATAAATACAAGTCAAAGTTATTTTTTAAAATTAAAATGATGATTAAGGGACAAGGTTAACCAGCTGCATGTAGCTGCTGTTTAAAGTTACGCAAACTGACTTGAAGCATGTTCAAAAGTTTCATCTAACACTCTAATGTAATTGTGCTTTAAAATAAACTGGGCTGTTTTCTCTCTGAGCAATACTTTTCTCTGTGCAATACTTTCCTGTATGATTTTTTTCTCCCATGAAATTGCCATGCTGATGCTTCCATCTCTCTCCTTCCATCTTCATCTGTCTCAAACTCAACTCTAATTTGACCATTTTTCCTGACCTTTTCCCTGATTTTAGCGGGGAGAGGGGGTTTTTTCCATTTCCTTCCAGAACTTTACATTATAGCTCTTTGTGGACTGATTATACCTTCTCTACTACAGAGTGGAAACTTATAGATGAAAGGAGTTATTCACTTTCTGTTCAGTTGCATCCACAGTGTTTAACGTGGGTTTTAAACAGAGTAGAACATCTATAATGACTAAGTCAGTGGTTCTCAACCTGTGGGTCGCGACCCCTTTGGGGGTCGAATGATCCTTCCACAGGGGTCGCCTAAATGCATCCTGCATATAAGATATTTACATTATGATTCATAACAGTAGCAAAATTACAGTTATGAAGTAGCAACGAAAATAACTTTATGGTTGGAGGTCACCACAACACGAGGAACTGTATTAAAGGGTCGCGTCATTAGGAAGGTTGAGAACCACTGAATTGTAGTAGGTTGCTATACTTTTAAAAATGAATTGTTAGCTAGCTTCAAATCTTTATTCTTATGGCTTTCTTTCTTGATTACCAAAGATATTTAGTCCTTCTTCAGAGTAATGTTTCTTTAAAAAAGAAACTCTTTATGAGCAATGTCTAAAAATGGAGAAAACAAATTTCAAATTATAGCTACTCAGCTTTACTTGAAAATATCCAGATATGCTTCCTAATGCATCAATTTATGATGACTCACCTTTACTTTATAGAAATTTCACATGTCAGTGAAATTATTTAATTATATAATAAATTATTTAATTGTATTCTTAAAGTACAAGTTTTATTTAAAAAATCTAAAATAATGCTATCATATTTTTCAGATCTCATATACCTGATAAAATATAAAAAATAGCTTGTTTAACAATTAATGAGTCAGGCTCTCTATATTAACTCCTTTGATTTTTATAACTGCTTTATAGTATACCTGCAACTATAATCCACATTTACTAGATGGAGAGAGTAAGGCAGAGTTTAAGTAACGTGCCTAAATTAACACAGCTGTTAGCAGCAGAGTAAAAATTTGAACCCGTGAAGTATGGTTCTCAGCCACAATATTTCATGCCTCAATATACTCTTAAAGGCCTTTCTTGATTATTTAGAATGAGATTTATGCCACTGTTTCCTGTTTCTTCTGCCTTCCCATTCTGAGTTTAAATATGGTTCAGGGTTTTTCATATGTTGTAATTATTCAGATGCTCGATTTGAGGACAATATTTTTTATCATACCTTGTTTCTAGTTCAACTAAATTTAATTTCTGAGATTTAGTTCTTTCTGCTGTAAAATGAAAATGACAATCAATACCCACATCCAAGACTAATGAGGGTATCAATTGAGATAAAGTACGTAAAATAACTAACATTTCCTAAAACATAATTGTTATTCAATTACTTTTATTTATTTATTCCTCCTTTAATACTCTCTACTTTAGAATTTGAGAAGTATTGCCTGTGAAAAAAAAGAGCATGAGACCATACATATTTGTAAAAAAAAATTTAACATGGCCTGGATTTGGTATGCAATTACATTCTGAATGCATTTCCTAGTTGTTTTTTACATATGGCAATATAAGAACTGTTCCAAACCACACTCATCTACATTTTTAATTTACTGATCACAAGTTTGTGAGTCTCAAACATAATTAGGAAATGATGGTAGTTGTGTTATTGTGTGTGTATGTGTGTGTGTATATGTTTATATTCCTAGTGTTTTCAAAAATGTCTTTTCAGGATTAATTATGCACATGTGCATAAAGGTGTAATGTCTAAAGAGTAACTTTTGTTTATAGTTCATTAAGCCGATTATTAAAGCTCATATTCAGTACACATAAACCATAGGCTGTGAATTACAAAATATATTCCTGTTCAAGTGAGTTTGTTGAACTCAGAATCAAATAAAATAAAACAGTAAGTCTTTTTTTGCTGAAGAATTTTCCAAACTATGAAAGTTTTTTTTCCCCATCTCTGATGCTCCCATTAGCATTTTAATAAAATTTCTGTTGGTATTCCATGGGACACAGCTTTGAAAATGTTGGTTTGATATGAGACAATTGAAGATGCTAAGCCAAGTTTTTCAAAGGTAGATATATGTTGTTACTTGTAAAACTGTGTTACATAGTCAAGTAAGTTTAGAAAATTAAAAGTTAAATGATTTTTTCTTTTTGCAGGAATTCTAGGAAAATTTATTATATTAAGCATGTTTGTTATTAATATTCCAATAATATGTCAAAATCTCTAAGAGGATACCTCCAGATGTTGCATAGCCCAAAAGAACTTTACTGTTGGTTTTTCTGTAAAAATTCCCGTTAACATTTCAGGGAACACTAATGCTATGAAAATAGTTTTGGAAAGTTTGCAGTAGACCACTGGTTCTCAAAATGTAGTCCCCTGATTAGGAGCACCACCTGGGAACTTGTTCAAAATGCAAATTGTTAGGCCTCACCCCAGATCCACTGAATCAGAAACTCTGGGGCTGAGCCTATAATCTGTATTTTGTTTGTTAATTTGAGGATATTTTTTCCCATTGATTTTTAGAAAGAGTGGAAAGGAGGGGGAGAGACATAGAGAGAAATAGCAATGTAAGAAGGACACATCAATTGGTTGCTTCCCGCATAGTTTGGGAGCCAGCCTGCAACTGAGGTACTTGCCCTTGACCAGAATCAAACCTGCGACCCGTCAGTCCCCGGGCTGATGCACTGAGTCAAACTGACTCACTAGGGCCAGAATCTGTGATTTAACGAGACCTCCAGGTGATTCTGAACGCACTACAATGTGACAATCACTGTGTCACATGTTTGTGAGATTAACCACAATAATGAGTGCAAATGTTCTTAACTGGACTCAAATTAGAAATGTCATTTAAAAAATGGATAATGAAATTGTAAAGGTTTTCTTATGAGCTGAGCTGTGTCTCACCAAATTCAGTGTGTTGAATAACCCCCAAGTACCTCATAATGTGACTAGGCAAATGGAGATAACGCCTTTTTAAAGAGGTTATTAAGGTATAATGACATCACCTGGGTAGGTAGGCCCTAATTCAACATGACTGGCTTTCTTATAAGAAGAGGAGGTTAGGAAACAGACATGCGTGTTTGTACCGAGGCAAGGCCACGTGCAACGCAGGATAAAGTGGCCACCTGTGAGCCACGGAGAGGCCTCAGAAGAAACCAAACCTGCAGAGACCTCGCACACGGGATTTCTAACCTCTAAAACCGTGAGTAAATAACTTTTTGTTATTTAAGCCACCCAGTCTATAGTGTTTGTTATAGCAGTCCTAGACAAGCAATACAGGTGCATACTTAAATTATTAACTTTTGGATTCAGAGTAAGTCTTTAAACATCTTTTGCTATTATAAGGTGCTGTTTACTCTGCAACTTACCTTCATGAAAGCTTACAAATGTAATATTTTGGGAGAAACAATATGAAGCATTATTCCAATTGTTTCATTATATCCTAGGACGTAGAAGTCTCAAGAGGCACAAGAAAGTTTAGAAGAGAGCTAGTAGCTTTTGGTTTGTTAACGTAGTTAGCCTTTTCTTTTACTTTGTCTTATTATAAGTAAAAGCTTATTTCCAGACCAACTCATCCTCTTGGTTTAAGGTCTTTGTTTTTGTTTTCCCAAGCAGCAATGATAACATTTGGTATTTTGTTTAGAAAGAAAGATTTCGTTGGAAAACATAATTTATCTTGTAAAAATATCATTTCTCCTGTCTGACAATACAATAAAATTAAGACATTTATATGTGCCTGTTGTTTTTTCTTAATTTAAAAAAAATATTTAGCTTACATACCATTAATAGACTTAATAACCATTATAGATTTAGGTGAGGTTGGTGTACTGAGTGAATTAGGTCTTATGTGGATAGAATTAATGCTTTCTACATTGCTGCCTCTTATAAGACTTTTTAAGACATATCTCATAATGGCTCCTGTTGATTAATCTAATTATATACACATGGTTTTATTGGAGCTTTGTGAATCTGGAGATACCCATGTTTGCTTAATGTTCTACAAGCAGAATTCAAAACCCTTTAGGCTTACCAGTATTGTTTCCATAATCCTTAATTGAAAAAAGTAAACCTTAAGAATTTTGAAATACCCTGTCTAGATAAAGCACCTGGGATAGCAAATTTTGCCATTAGAGTTCTTTTTAAAAATGAATACATTCTTAAAAATGCATATTTATTTTTGTGTGAATGTCATTCTAGAATTAAATATATTTCTGCAAGTGTGCATACAAATGTCCTTGCATTATGATCCTTGATTTTAAAATTTGAAGAATTAATATTTTACTGAGAGAATAAAATTACATCATAGTAGGCAAGGAATACTAATAATTCAATGCAAGGCTAAAAATCTCAAATTACTACATTTTATGTATGAAGATAAATGTATCAGGATTTTATTAATTTTAATAACTTTAAATTAGTTTTATTGAACACTCTCAAGTAGTAGATATGAATCTGTGAGTCTTAGTTTTTTTTATTGATTTGCATAGTATATCAAGAATATCATCCTGATGCTTGAATCAGGCAATTGTGTCTGATCTGTGATTTACGCTTTGTCTCTGCAGTTTTAGTTATTTTACAGTTTTTCTTTGTATTGTTTGAGAAATAGTTCTGACAAATAAGATCACTGTTTAATACCCACCCCAGTGTTTTGGGGTTTACAGTGTTATTTTTAAACCTAGCTAGTTCACTGAAAGCCCAAGACAAACCTAAATTTTGAAATGCATTTCCACAGATCTGTTAAACTTTTCTTTACGGAATCATTTTATTTAATAACCAAAATCTTTGTAGGAAATAAGCCAGGGAAAACAGTAATGCTGATTGCAATATATCCCACAAATTGCCGCCCGCCCCCCCCGCCCACACACACACCTGTTTAGCTCCAGTAAAAACTCAAGGAATGGCTTTTTTTGGGGTGGAATAATGTAGGTATGGGTGGGTTGTGGTCTGCTTCAAAAGAAAATGTATAACAAATGACTGACATTAAAAAATGTGGAGCACTTTGTGGACCATAGTCACTTCCTTTAAGCAGCCTAGGAAGTTTGTTGTCCCAGTATTGACTAACCATGGCTGAAGAAAAGAGTCCTCTGGTAAACTTTGGGAACCTGTGTGGCACAGCTAGCTCCTAAAGGGCGTTAAATAGTTTCATCTGAAGTTTGATATCAGTGACTGTTGATATTTTCAGTGTAACCTTAAGGAGTTACCATTTCAGAAGGAAAGACAGTTTGATCAATAGGATGAAAGTTAAAAGAGCTTATGATTCAAAAAGGGTGAAAAACAAAACAAAACCATGACCTGAGAATATATGTGGAATTCCAGTGTTAAAATACCATGTGTTCATTTAAGAACATAAAAGCACCATATGAGGGATTCATACTTTTCTATTTACAATGCCTGCAGACAGTTAATGAGCCTTTATTGTTAGGCAGTACATTAAGCTCTTTCTTAATCCTCTTAAGAAACTCAGGAGGGTGAGAACTATCTTTATCTTTATTTTACAGATGTGAAAACTGAGGCATAAAGAGGTTAAGTACTTTGCTCATAGCAGAGGGATAGAGGCAAGAGTCAATCCTAGGCATTTTGAATTCTTATCTCTAAGTAGTATTACCTAATTGTGAAATAATTGTTGAAAGTTTGAACATTAAGAAACTAGGACATCTTTAATGATCAAAACCAACACTAAACTAAACTAAAAACACTAAGGTATTGGTAGTCTTTTGTTCCAACTGGAAAACAATGAAGGTCTGTTTCTATTTGGAACTTTATATCTGCTTTATCTACTAGTTCTCTCTTAGCCATTTACAGCATACTAACACGCTAAAGTTAATGTTTACGAAGAAATTATGATATTTTCAATATACCCCTCAATCTGTATATTCTTGGTTAAAACACATTTTGTTTTTTTCTCGCCATCCAAACCTTTTTATCTAAACAACACACTTCCTTAAATTTCTTTATAATTTTTCCAGTGTTTTTAAATAGACCAAGTACCAATCTTTAAATCTATCGTTGAAGTTCAACTGAAAATTTAAGCAGTGATTCAGTTTTTGCCTAAATGTAATATTCTACCTAGAGATTGAGAAAAACAAAACAAAACTTGAAATATCAGAAATGTAGCTCTGCTTTAAATCTGGATTAACAGTGGCGTCTTGGAAACATTGGTGAAGTTAACAACATGAAAATGTAGTATGCAGCTGTAGTTAGGGAGTTTGCTTTCTTATGTGCATAATATGAGCTTGTAATGGAAGTAATGTCATATAGTATTTAACTCTGACATTTAGTGTTTGCCCTAGTAGATGGTCTTCCTTTTACTTAAGTGCCATTACTTTTATGTAGTCCATTTTCATTGCATTTAGTCCCATTTTAGTAATAATGCTTGCATGATTTACCAGGCAAATGCAATCTTTGCCCTGAATGGCACAGTGCAGGAAAAAAATGGAAGCTGTTAAGAGGCTGAATGGCAAAAAAGTATTATTGACCTATGCTGGCAGCCATGTGTTTCAATTATTTTCAAGAATCCATTTGTCAAATAAGTGAAGCGATGGGGGACGTCAAGTTCAAGCTGGGGTTAGTGCCTTTCTACATCTGATATGATGTATCTTCTGTAGCCATTTAATTGAATTACCCAATTTATTTTTCAAGCAACAATGCTCTACCAAGAGCCATGACATTAAACAATTAAATATGAGTTTAAAAGTCTGCATTTTGTGTAGTTCATCATTCCTCTGCACCAGACAGGGAGCCCAAAGGCCTGGGGATTCCTGATTTTGGTCTAGTAGGAGCTTAGCTTCTGGAGGACACTCTTGCTGTCCCATGTGGAAACACTGAACAAATAAGACTTTCTAATTCTATTTCTTTTAGCAGGATGGTCATGTAAACATTTGGAATTTAACTGAGGTTACGATCACTCTTTGAGAAACAATATTCCATGAGAAAAAGCACATTGGGCTGTGGCCACTTTACCTAATTAATGATGCTCAATCGGTCAGGTTAAGAACGCTTTTTGAAGTGGCGTCCTTTTGGGAATATAGAAGAGAAATCCTAACGAACACCACACTTGCAGAGATGTAGGGAGTTAAAAATGCAATCAAGGAATACTTATGTTTTCAAATCACTAAAATATACTGAGCTATCTTCACCTGCAAAGTTATTGCAACTTTTAAGAAAAAAACAAGTGACCATAACGCTTCTATTTGTGGGAGAGGGATGGAAGGAGAGAGACATGGGGTGGAGGGGGAAGAAATTCAAAGCAAATATATTCTTGCCTTATGTAGGATAACTATTGTGGGAAAACTCTTAATTTTTGTTTACTTAATACTGGGGTGTTCTATGACAAGTGTTAAAAGCACTTTATTTTAGCTTTTTGTTGCTAACTTGACATGCAGGTATGCTTTTGATCTGAGGAGAATACTGAAATGCAGAGAACAGGAGCGACTTATACATTTTTTTTTCAATTAACATTCAACAATTAAATTTTAATGTGGTCAGGGAATTGTTCGGATCCTTTTGTATAGGGATACTGCACCTTTAATTATCTGCCCTCTGGTGCCAAGCCTTTTCTTTGAGTGCTTCCATAAAAGCTTATTGCAGCTAGTTATTGAGCAAATTAGTACTTGAGTTTTGGTGAAAAATGTCTTTATTAGTCCTAAAACCAGAGTCACTGTGCATTCCCAGAAGGCGTGATTTTGTTTGATGAATAAATCTAGTAATTATCCTGCTGTTAGGGCTGTACCACAAATGTCATAAGCAGATAAACAGAGGGAGGAAGCCTTCCGTAAATTCTCTAATTATCTATGTTGGACTACTTATCGCCTGCAGATGATTTATGAGCATATTGATATATCCTTAAGTATGTTCATTTGAGTTCACAGATGCAAATAATTAAGGCACTAGTCATTTACAAAGGAGGCTTCAGGTCAGGGTCATTTCATTATAAAATTTCAGCCTGGCTTGTACTATAAAATAAGATATAATCTACTTGACCAGGATATTTCTTAAGAGACATTTAATTTTCTTTCCTTTTCTCCTCCTCTTTAGGTTGTACTATTTTCACCCATTATTTTTGTTAAATAAGACTTTTTCAACTTTCTTATGTTGCATATTTTATTTCATTTTAAGAAATAGTAACTATTCTATTTTAATACATTTAAGGTGCTTGGTAAAATAATCACTAGGAAATACCAGAGATTCCTTAAAATGTTATTTTAAAATTTCTAAAACATGTTCTTCAAAGATAGGTGTCTCATTTTTTTTTCTTTGACAATTTCATTTGAGGTAACTGATTTCTTAACTGCAGACAATTTTATAAAGAATGTTTTATTCTTATACTTATTTTTAACTGACTAAAAATTCAAATGTATAAATGTCTCCAAAAATATTACATTTAATGAAAAGAGTTAATATACTTAGACATGATAGGAAAAAGTTACTTTGAAAAATTGTGAACATTTAATAATTCTAGTTCTTCAACACGTTCAATTACAAACTGTTTGAGAAGATAAATGATTCTAACATGTATATCTTGATACTTTTTGAGCTATGATGTTTGGAAGAAAATACACTAAAGGAGATAATAGACATTGTAGTGTGTGTGTGTGTGTGTGTATTTATGTATAAACATATACTAAAACAAACAAACAAAAAAGCAACAACAAATTCTTTTGATATTACCAGAAGTCAGAAGCTAAATAGAATCACATGGATGTAATAATCTATTTGCTTATTTGATTTATATATAAGGTAGATCTATTACTGGCCAAATCCTTATTAAGGTGAGGTTTAGCTACATAATTTTTGAAGAAGGCTACTGACAGTATTCTCAAGGGATTTATTTCAGTTTAAGGCCAATGTGTTTCTTATCTGATAAGAACAAATTGAAAATTTATGTATACTTTTAAAACATCAGGGTCATTCCAGTAGTCTCAAAGTAAGACGGATGGTGGCTCAAACCTCTACAATCAATCCAGTCTACACAGAGCCCTTATTACAATGATTTGCCTCTTGATATTGGAAGCATTTTCTTAGCAGAACTGCTATCAAATGCATATCAAGATCATTAACAGAATTTGGTAAAGGTACATTTCTATTTAGCATATTAAGGTGCTTTTTTATTAATCTACCATAATAAGATTATTTCTTCTCTTATGTGCCCTTGCATGCTTTCTTCCTATCCCAAAACACATTCCCAGATATCTCCACATCCTGTTCCATCCCCTGTACACAGTCCATATGTAACAGGTCACATTCACTTTTGTGAGAGTCAATGCATCAGACTTGATATTCTTTCTCTTCCATCATGAACTAAAATGGCTATTATAAAGCCTATTATAAAGAAAAAGCCAGTCAGCTTTTATTTCAGCTTGTCTATAAAGATGCTCTGAATGCTAGTCCATGTCTAGAAATTACCTTGTCATAAATACAGAGCTGCAGAAATGTATCTCATCATACAAATCTTTATCAGTAGTACACCCTAAAAACTTAAGTCTGAGAATTAGAGCTTGCAAAAATAATGACTTTCCAAGCATCCATATGCAAAATAACATTTTTTTTTACAAGTATTACATCTTTAAAACTTTCTTCTTGGCAGATAGTTTTTGCAGATAATCTTTAAATGAGGAGAATATGATCTTAACAATAGTTTGATATTATCAGGAAAACCATATGTATATATTTTGTAAATAGAACACAGACATCAACTAAATCACATAGAAGCTAGTACTTTTAGAAGTAAATCTTCTTCAAATATTTCCGCCCATATTAAATTATGCATCTAGAAAAATCAAAATAGTTTACACTTTTCAGTGAAGTTAAGCAATTTACCCAAGATCATGCAACTAGAACAAAATGAAGATGTGAAGCTTTGGTATTCCCACTCCATTTTCCCTTATAGCATTGTGTCTAAAACACTCTTACTCTTTAGTTCTATATAAATATACTTTATACTTAAACTTCTCATTCTCTTACCATTGATTAAATAACTCTAGAAATTATGTTAAATATTTTCAATTTATTAAGAGTTGCCATTTTCAGAGCATTTTGTGTTTTATTTCTTGTAATTGCCCTATAAATCTAGTAAGCATAGAATTTTTCTCAATTATAGAAATTTAACTTTCACATTTCAAAATATAAGCATTAATGTCAATAATAAGTGATTAATATATGTTGAGCAAAGTTTTGAAAAAATAAACATAAAAACAAATGTTTTAATATGCACTCATTTCCCCATGGCTACTGTCTTTTATATTATTCTATTTTGTCTCTCATTCCTGTATATGTTACCATGTCTAACATCTTTGCCATATACCATGACAAGGATGTTAGACATGACTTATCTTTAGTGAAGAGAGAAATAAAGCTGGTATTTAGCAAATATTTTCTTCTTAGAGTGTATTTTATGTTTTATTATGTATTTACATACAAATGGGTATTTTTTATAATATAGACTACCTGTTGTATAATATGTATAGATATGTGAATTTATATTATGTCTACATATCTACATAACTATTGATTTCAAAGTGATATTTCTTCACTGGAATTATTAATTTCTGAACAAGCATTTTTCTTTTTGAAAAAGTTTTTTTAAAAAAGCAGTGGGCAATTGCAATATGCCTAACACTGTGCTGAAACTATGGTGTCTCTGATAATTGGGATAGGCTTAGGCATCCTGGTTGCCTACAATTACATCATGGGAATCTTTACTGGGAAGATTGGCTGTGTAGGACCATGAGTCACTGTTTGGATGGCTGGGAGGCAGAGAAGTGTCCCACAGAAATATGTGAAGGAGTTCCCAGGCAATTCTTTTTATAGTTCTGAATTTGACTTTGTGGTATTAGGGTAAGAGTGCTTTCATCCCTGGGCAAACCCTTCATAGAAATAATTTAGTTTTTACTTTTCTCTTAAGAAGTTTCCCAATGTTCTGGATATTTTAGGTCTTTTTGGTGCCTATTGTTAAAATAAATAAAGTGGAAAAGAAGGATAAATATAAAAAATAACAAAGTGTTCTTGAAAGTACTTGCATGATAAAATAGGTTCTAAATGATTTTTTTAAAGTAATTTTTTATTGATTTTTAGAGATAGAGGAAGGGAGAAGGAGAGAGAGATAGAAAAATCAATGATGAGAGAGAATTTTTTATCAGTTGCCTCCTGCATGCCTCCCACTGGGGATTGAGCCTGCAACCCATGCATGTGCCCTGACTAGTAATTGAACTTGACCTCCTGGTTCATGGGTCAATGCTCAACCATTGAACCACACTGGGCCAGGCTAAATGATTATTTTTAGACACCCCTCCCCCCAACACAGATAACTAAAATACCCTTTCATTTAATGTTGGTGTCTGAAACTGGGAATGTATAGAAAAACAGGTAAATAGCAATCTTTCTATGTGAGCTTTCAGTCACTGTCAACAGCTTATTTATAGGAGTAATAAATTTACTTCCAAATTAATCTCAATGAAGTAAAAGAATGTGGTGCTAGAATCTATATACCAGCATATCACCTGACTAGTGTTCATGCATAAAATAGAATCAGATCGTATTGGACCTGTGGTAGGACTATTAACTGACCTATAAGGATAAAAGCACAGGGTAGATATCTAATTCCCTTGCTCCCTGCCCAAGTGAACATTTTTCAAAAGAGCTAGTTAGAATCATTGATTTTCTTCTTTGCTGTTCTGTGATTCTTACCAAGGTTTGAGCTTATTCCTATTAACATGGCTTCATTAAATCTGTTTATTACAGAGGAAATATACCTGGTAAGGAAGAAAAGGCAAGTTCAGGAATACCATAAAATAATTTGCAGTTTGTATAGTAATCTTTTTTATGTCAGACAAAATTCTCATAGTACTTTCATGTTAGATAGATAATACTTCTTTAATTGTCTACTTCCCTGACACTGAAGACTTTCTTTTGCTGTTGCTTTTAAATTAGAACTTTATATAATCTTGTTGGAGAAGTGTGTGTGTGTTTTATTCTAAGGTCATTGTTTCTATTTGTATTTGATAATCTAAAAAAATAACAAAAAAACAAACAGCAAAAGCAACACCTGATGCAGATCATCATGACAATGAGAATTGTGCTTCCTTCCATTTTATTGAAAAATTATATAATGTGACTATCATCATATACCAACAAATTTTTGATTGGTTTACAAAGCTGAATCTTATAACCATTACTGTGCACTCTTCAGACTTTTTCCTGTTTTTACAACTTTGTTTCATTTGCTTTTACTTTTTTCTTCAAAAGTATCAAACTTGAGAGGAGTCAAAATTTAGAAGAAAGTTAAGGAAGAAATAACGATAGTTTTCATTCTCTTTGAGAGATTTTTGTTTACTGAACCATAGGTATAGTTTTAAATTTTCCAATGTTTGTAATCTTGAGGATTTACTCTAGAACCAGTTATTTAGCATTTGGTAAAAGGCCATCATTAAGCAATATATGAATTGGTCATTATATGAGATGTGTTTGGATTTTGCCATGAGTTGAGTCATTTCAGCTCATCTACTTTTGTTTCTGTGCTTGGATTCAGTCTTGCATGTGCTAAGGGTGTGAGTTAATATTAAGTGGGATAGAAAATGGCACCTGGTGAAAACATTGGAACCTCAAGTTATACCTGCATATCCTAGTGACAAAAATGTTCCCTTTGTAGCATACTACTTTGCCCCACCTGATTCTGTACTCCTAAATCTTAAAATACTTTTAATTTTTTTGCTAATGAGTTGTTCATTTTTGAAAACACAGAAAAGGTTGAATAAAAACCACCCATCCACAGCCCAAAAAATAACCAGTCAAAATCTTAGTGTATTTCCTTCTTTTTAAAATATTTTATTTTATATATTACTAGAGGCCCAATGCACAAAGTTCGTGCACTGGTACGGTCCCTAGTGGCTGGCGGCAGCCAGCCAGGGCCTCCCTCCCTTCCGCTGCCTGGCTGGCCCCACACCCTTGTTGCATACTACACTTTTATTATATAGGATTTCATGGGATCTTGCAGTACACATACATGTCAAAGTTGTGAAAATAACTAAATAAACTTACTTTCAAATGGAAGCACAGTATTAATCATACCAAGTTATTTTTAACCTTTATCTATAGTAAAACATCTAATTTGTTCTCAGGTTTTTCTTACAAACTAGAGTCCTGGCACACGAAATTCATGTGCAGTATGGTCCCTAGGCCTGGCCTGCAATCAAGGCCATCTTCCCAGGCTTCTCGCAGCTGGCTCCGCCTCCCACTGGCCCTGCCTCCCACTGCCACCCAACCCCAGTTCCCTGTTTGCCACTGGGGAGGGAGGGATCAGAGCCTGCCGGCTAGAGGGAGGGACTGAGAGGTCAGCCATCCCACCTGCTCATTGGCCCTGCCCTCTGCTGCCACCCACCCTGGTTCTCCATTCACCATCGGGCAATCGGGACCTGGTAGCCAGGAGAAGGGAAAGCCTGCCGGCTGGGGGAAGGACCAGGAAAGAGAGCATTCCCGCCCACTCGCTGGCCCCACCCCTGCCACTGGTCGCCTTCTGTGTGTGGGGCAACCAGTGGGGTGAGGGCCTTGGCCTGGCACTGCCTGTGTCCCTTGCCATGCACTCCCGGTTCCCCGTTCACCATAAGGTGATCAGAGCCTGCAGGCCAGGGGAAGGAACTGAAAGGTGGTTAGTGCAACTCATAGTGACTGGTAGAGCAGTCGTTCTGGTAGTTCTGCCATTAGGGTCAATTTGCATATTACCCTTTTAGTATATAGGATTTGTTATACACATTTCCTGCTGCACATGTATTACCAATTTTTAGACTTTATGTTTTTTTACATAAAGAAGTTATTAATATTTATAGCCTAATGCAAAAGTACCCTGGTAAGTTGTTTTAAAGATTTAAATTAAAATGTAATTGCATTCAGATCCAACTTTCTAATTTAGCAGAGTAGACATTTCTCTGTATGTTGTTTGGTAAATATAGGGACTAATTGTGTGTTATTCCCAATATCCCCACACTGCTACAACTTCATCAATAAACTCTTTCTGAGTTAAAGCACTGCTTCCTACTGCTATCTGTATCTTATTAAATTATAATCAATCTGTAATCTGTTAGTAAAAATTAATTATTCAGTTTTTCTTCCTGACAAGTAGAAATCAGATTACTAAGGAAATAGACCATTTATCAAAGAGGAGAGAAGGAAAGCTTTACTTTCTAGGTGTGGACATAAAGATCACTTCACTTTGTCAGGAAGATAATAACATGAAGAGTCTATTCTTAGTTAGATGGAAAAATTCTAAAATGAATCTAGAGATGAGAATTCATATGATATGTAAAATAAACACAATGACAGAAAAAACTTCACCTAATTCTATCTTGTTGAAATTTGTTTTTACTTGTTGGGATAACTAAGGAGTTGCAAAGGATGTATTCTTGTCCATTTTCATGGTATTCATTATCTAATATGGATCAAGGAAAACAAATGCAGATATCACAAAACTTTATATTTCTATGCAGAAATATAAACATGTACATTTAAACATGTACTTAATAATGAAGAGCAGACTTTCTTCCATAGGTACCTTTCTTTTTTATTTTCAGTAAGGTGGTACACACTGGGTTCCCCATGTTCCACTGACTTCAGAATTGCTGGTTTTTAAAAAATGTTTAGTATTTCCTGTGTCTTTAGGCCTTTATCTAAGTACACAAACAGATCATTTAGAAAATAGTTCAGAAACCACAGTTTCTTAGCCTTACTGTCTTGTCAAAAAAACACTATTCAAAGACATCCTTTACCTTCAGTGAAAATTCATTGGAAAAGTTCTCTGTATTCTCTGATATTCCTTCCCACTATGAAATGACATTTCAGCACTCTACTGTTAGGCTTATGCATTTTCTTCTGAAAGTGCTCTCATGAAATAGCACACGTCTCCAACTTGGCAATCGTTTCCTGGTTTTATCTTACCTAACTTCCCTGTAGCCAAAACCTCCCATTACTTCTTGGAATTCTCACTTTCTTTGGCTTCTGGTTATTTTCTCTTGCTTCTTTTACTCTGACCACCCTTTCCCACTCTTCTTTTTCTGATTCCTTTTATCTGCTGTTTGATAATTTCTGTGCTTTTCTCCCTGTTGTGTGTGATGTCCCTGCAAAATACCATGTATTGACAGTGTATTAGCTATTTCTATTTGCTAGTGATGCCAGGTTCTATTTCTCTGGTATACCTTTTCTCCTGAACACATTCTCTCTATTGCCACCAGAATGGGTGTGCACTCTGCATTTGAAAAATAAAATTTATGTTACCTGAGACAATTTAATCCTCATCCTGTTTTCTTAGTCTCTTAAGCTAGAAACATTCAGGTCAATCTTGGCTACTATTTCCCATTCACTCTCTATATTTCACCACTTGCCAAATTCTGTTACTTCTACTACAGAAATGTCCCCAGTTACTGATTCTTCTCATTCATTGGTGATGTCCTAAACTTCATTAAAGTATTTTATATGGCGAAATTACTCCTTGTCTGGAATAGACCTTGGCAATTTAGTAAAGGAGACATGCATGTTAACTGGTAACACTCTCTGTAGAAGTGACTTAAGGTACCTTAGAAGGACATTTACCTAATTTGCCTATTTTTGCTAATCTGGGCTACTTCAATTGCCTCCTTACTCTTGCCAGCAACATCTTCCATTATCTATTCTCTTTCCTTTACATTGAAGTTAGAGTATTTTTCCAAAGAAGCAATATAATCATTTTACTCCACTGATTAAAAATATCTTCTGAGTTTTATTGCCTAAGCAGAAATTCATAATCTGGGACATTGAAAGTCTTTCAGGTGTCCATAAAACTCCATGAGAATAAATGGCAAACCACGAATATATATGCATTTCTAGAAGAGTGCATATCAGATCCTGATCCACAAAAATATAAAACAAACGTTTATGGCCTATACATGCAATTATAAGTTGACCATATTTTACCGCTCAGCTACTCTTTCTCCTTCCCACTATCTGAACCTTCTCCCCAGGCAAATAAAAGTTTTCAGCATTTTCCAAATACTCTTGATTTTTCAAATGCACTTGTACCTTTGAAGGTAGTCTTTCAAAACTTGGAATGACATTCCCTGTCACCATAATCTATTTTAACATGCTATTACAATGAGACTATTCCTATAGCAGTACCAATGAATGTTTATCACTAGATTCTCCCTATTATTACCGTATTTTTCTGATGAGGGACTAGCACATCTTGCTTCTGTTTTTAGTGCTTTGCTTAGTATATTGTCTGATGAATAAAAGTTGTTCATGTTAGTTGAATGAATTAATAAATATGAAAAAAAAATTGAAAGCTATTTCTTAACCAAGACCATATTTCTGATATTAATTCTGGTGAGAGGGTAATAAAGGAAAACATAGAAAATTTTAGAAGAAATGCTGTTTTTAGATAAAGAACTAAATTCTTGAGTTAAAAAATGAGGTCCATCTTGATTCAGAGTGTATTAGTTCTAAGGAAAAAAAATTATAACCATCAGGAAACTATTGGAGGAAGGTAACTGGTTAGATTCTGTACCACTCATGTCTCATATTATTCCACAAATATTTTTTAGTGAAGATACAATATAGTAAATACAAAGAATTATTTTTGGAATCTTGTCCATAAATGGTTCAAAAGCTAATAGTACAAACATAAGAAGTTTATATAGCCTGGAGTAAAGCCATGGAAATACTAAGATTTACATAGTACCTAGACATTTACAAGAAAAACTAATTTGATGCCAATGGTGGTTAGAAGTGATAACTGATATACAAATGTATTCATGGTATTAAGAATGATAGAGAAAGTGGTTTGTTTGTTTTTGTTTGTTTGTTTGTTTTTTGTGAGGTTGGTGGTGGGGTGGGTTTAGGGCAAGGGTGGGCAAACTTTTTGACTCGAGGGCCACAATGGGTTCTTAAACTGGACCGGAGGGCTGGAACAAAAGCATGGATGGAGTGTTTGTGTGAACTAATATAAATTCAAAGTAAACATCATTACATAAAAGGGTACGGTCTTTTTTTTCAATAGTTTTATTCATTTCAAATCCGGCCCGTGGGCCGTAGTTTTCCCACGGCTTGTTTAGGGCCTAACATAATAAACTTTTTATTGGATCCTGTGAAAGACCCAACATAAAATATTGGATAAAAATTTAAATTTAGAGTCACTTTCTTTTAAAAGCAATATAAAATAAACTACAAAATTGATGTTTGTATATCAATAAATGCAGGACTAAATAATAAAAAGGATAATTTGATAGTGTTAACACATGTATAATTTACTAAGTCATTATCATGTGCTAGTAATGATACTAAGCATTTTCTCCTTCACAACAACCCTATGAACTAGGTAGTACTACTATATTCCACTACTACAGGCCTGATGCATGAAATTCGTGTACAGGTAGGGTCCCTAGGCCTAGGCCAGCCGTGGGAAAACTACGGCCCGCCGGCCGGAACTGGCCTGTTCAGCTGTTCTATCCGGCCCGTGGAGCCGAAAGAGGGGAGGGTTCTCTTACTCTCCCCTCCGCTCCTTCACCAGCAGCAGTGTTAACATGTATTAGTTCACACACACTCCATCCATGCTTTTGTTCCGGCCCTCCATTCCAGTTTAAGAACCCATTGTGGCCCTCGAGTCAAAAAGTTTGCCCACCCCTGGCCTAGGCAGAAATCAGGGCCAATCAGGGCCTTCCTGCTGCCAGCTGGGGCCTCCCTTCCCCAGCTGCCAGCTGCCATCTAGGGTCTTCCTTCATTATGTGCTGTCCCCTGGTGGTCAGTGTACATCATAGCAAACAAGCTGTCTCCCTGTAGAACTCCCACAGGACAATTTGCATATTAGGCTTTTATATAT
>NW_006299705.1:13975059-13975676 GCF_000327345.1 Myotis davidii
CGGCCCCCTGTCATTCACAGAGCAGGGCCCATTAGGGGTGTTGGGGCTCTGTACCCTGTTACACACAGAGCAGGGTCGATCAGGGGTTTGGGGCGCCGCCCTCTATCACCCACAGAGCAGGGCCGATAAGGGGGTTGGGGCACCGCCACTGTCACACTCAGGGCAGGGCTGATAGGGAGGATATGGCTCTACCCTGTCACACACAGAGCAGGGCCCGTGGTGGGGAGGGGATTGGGGTGCCTCCCTCTATCACCCACAGAACAGGGCCAAGGGGGTTTGGGAGCCACCACTCTCACCTTCAGGGCAGGGTCAATGGGGAGGTTATGGCTCTACCCTGTCACACACAGAGCAGGGTGGATAGGGAGGTTGTGGCCCTGCCCCCTGTCACGCACAGAGCCATAGGGTGATCGGGGGTTTGGGCGCTGCCCCCTGTAACGCTGCTCCTGGTGCCAGGAGGCCTCGCGGCTCCACTGATCCCGGTGCTGGGAGGCATATTTCCCTTTTACTATATAGGGTAGAGGCCTGGTGCACGGGTGGGGGCCAGCTGGTTTGCCCTGAAGGGTGTCCTGGATCAGGGTGGGGGTCCCCACTGGGGTGCCTGGCCAGTCTGGGTGAGG
>NW_006299705.1:13976032-14025402 GCF_000327345.1 Myotis davidii
GGGGAACCTTGGCTTCCTCCATCACTGGAGCAAGCAAGCCTCCTGTTCGCTTCAGCTGCCTGGCTGCCAGCTGCCATCTTGGTTGGCAGTTAATTTGCATATCTTGCTGATTAGCCAATGGGAAGGGTAGCGAAGTTACGGTTAATTACCATGTTTCTCTATTATCAGATAGGACTAGTGGCCCGTTGCACTAAGATTTGCGCAATAGCCTTCCTTCCCCTTGCTGCCAGCTCCAGTTTTCCTCCAGCATCCGGGACCCAGGTCTTTGGTCCGGCCGCTGCAGCAAGGCTTGGCTTCTCCACTCAGGCTCCTCCCAGCCCCTCCTTTTTTTTTCCAGTTCATCAAATGGAAGCCAGGGCTGGCTGAAAGACTGGGTTGCCCCCTGGCAAACCAGGCCCCCAGCCACTCCTTGAGTGGAGTCCAGGGCCGGCGGGAAGGTTGGCTTCCTCCATCACTGGGAGCAACCCAATCCTACTGTTTGCTCCAGCTCTGTGGCCGCCACCATCTTCAGTCGTCTTCAGTATTCATTCTGCGCCTGTGTATGCAAATTAACCACCATCTTTCTTGGGTTAATTTGCATAGTCACTCTGATTGGCTGGTGGGTGTAGTGGAGTGGTGGAGTAATGGTTAATTTGCATAGTTCTCTTTTATTTGTGTGTGTGTGTGTGTGTGTGTGTGTGTATGTGTGTGATATATATATCTGAGGCTTCCAAAACTAAAGGAACTTGCCTCAAATCACATAGCTAGAAAGAGGCTCAACAAGGAGGGATATGGGAACCTTTATCCCAAACTTCACGTTTCAATTAGTTCCCTTTTAAGGTATTAGATTGACAGTTCCACAATTTTTCTTTTTATTACTTTAATAACATTTTAATAATGCATTTTGTGTTGATGTAGCTTTATTAAAGGCTATATCCAATCCTTCAGAAAGACAGTAGAGAAGAATTTCTGTTCTCTTGCATTGCTGAGACTTTGCTCTTACTAAGTTATGTTTTCATATGAATAGTTTTATAATTACAATGTAAATACGGAACTGTTTTTTATAGCTAAACTAATATTTGAACTATATAATGGATATTATTTATTTTAATGGATATTTTCAGCTCCATATAATTTTATATAATTTTTGTGGAATAGCATTTAAAAATAGAATATTTTGCTTTTTTTAACATTTGATTTGTGTAAGCAATCTATATACTTAAGTTCATTTTTATTCCAAATTTTCTTTAGGACTAATTATGTTGTGTGTGTGTGCATGTGTGTGCATATGTGTGTATATGTGCATGTGTGTGTGTTTGGAGTTAATAAGCTTAGATACTAGTGGGGGGGGCAGTGAAAAGATTATACCACAGATAATTAATAAAAATCAATTAGTTTATTAATGAGCACTCTTTCAGTACCCAAGGTGGCAGAAACCAGCTGGGGGAAAGAAACCAGGATCCCTGAATAGAACATTTAGAATGCCTTAGTCCTGCTGAGAATTCAAGAGGAAATAACTGTAAGAAGCACTACTTGGGCTAAAGCTGGCTAAATTTCCTCTTGAGATTGCAGTTCCTGTAGCTAATAAATCTAGTAAAAATGTGATTCACCTTTAGTGTATGCCATAAAGCATTTTCTAAGGCCTTAAGTACATTGCTCACTGCCCTGTATTAAAAACAAACCCACAGTTGTAAATGTCAATGACTAAGAATATTAGAGCCCTTGCATCTTTCTTATGTTAGTAGAAAAGCTGGAAGTACCCATTACCTCTTCTATGACTTTTTACATTGTATTTATATAAATGGCAAAAGTCAAACATGAGCTGACAGGGAAATACAAAATCTGTCTTCCAATAGTCCTTGGACAAAAAAGCAGAAAATTCCAATGATAGCAATTGACCTTCATAAAGAGTTTTTTTTAGACCAACCCATTCTTCCCATTGTTAATTGTATTTGTGTTAAGATCATTTCCTCTCCAGCATAAGTAATTATGGATCATTTATGGAAGTAACACAGAAGGGATGATTTACATAAAAACAAATTAATTTCATTTGATATATCTTCTCTAAGGAATAAGGAAGAAAAAAATGCATTATAGTAGACTCATAGCTGTTATATGAATTTGTATGGTTTTATTGTAAATAAACATGTTTCCAGCAATTGGTATAAAACTGAATATGACTGATAATGGATATCTGTTTTGGAAAAAAATCTAAAATATACTGTCACTATTAGTTACTCTTTATAAAGAGTTATAAATTTGATTCAAATTCTGTGAGGTGGATTTATAATATAAAATAAAATGTGTGAAATTTGTATTGAAAACTTGTACTTAATAACTCCCTCTAATTATGGGTCATTCCAGATGTCCTTCCTGACGAAGCCAGGGCCAGAGGGAAGCCAGCCTAGCTCCCGGGTGCCTGCCGTCAGCTGGAGGAGGGAAGCCCAGGTGCCGGGTACTGGAGGGAAGCTGGTGCCGGCAGCTGGGGGAAGGAAGGCCTACTCTTGCACGAATTTTGTGCATCTGGCCTCTAGTATGATACATATTACTCTCTCAAGGGTGCTAGAGGCCATATGAAAATGAGCATGGATTATAATTTCCTTATTGGAAAAAAGGGAGAGAATAATTGTGAACCATAATATAAAATATGGCAGGCATTTAGGGAATTATGGGAAGTCTGGTGTAGTTGGAGTGTAAACTATAAACTGTGTAGTGAATAAGAAAATAGAAAAAAGAATGATAAATGCTGCCAGATTGTAAAATATCTGTAAACTTTGCTAAAAACTTGAACTTACCCATCATCACAAATGTGTTTTTGGAACTATGACTCTGTCTACAGTGTGGAGGAAGGCATGGACAAAGAGAAAATGGAGGCATAGAAGTTAGTTAAGGGCTGAAACATAATGGTAGGAACTTACAAAATAAATTTAGAGTGTCTAGAAAAGAAGGTAGAACTTATAGAATTAGAACAGTTGTAGAAGGTGGAGGGTAATCATTTGGAAAGAAAAAAAGTAAAATTATGTAGATTCCAGTTTGGATGGCTAAGTAATGACATTGAATGAGCTGGGGAATATGGAAAAAATCAGTTATTAGCAGAGAAGCAGAGTTGGATTATTCTATGCTCTATAGTAAATGGAGAAAAGTGTTTGTGTAAGCATGTGTGTATCTTCCTATTGGTTCAGGTCAAGTTCTTACCAAGTAAGTCTGTTGTGTCAAACTCCAGAAAAATCTTGAGATTGTTTTTGCTATTGTTGTTGTTTTGGACTTTTCAATAACAGGTGACAGATTGTAGATGTGTGTAATAGTAATGTAGTAATGAGAGGGATAAGAGAAGTGAAATGAATGAATGTTTTTAGGTTTTAAAAGCTTCATTCGTGTATTAATTAATCAAATATCTGATTCCCTATCCCTATTTTGTGCCAGATACTGTGAGTTTATGTGACAGTGAGGGTCATAATCTTCTTTTTAATATTGACATGATGTGAATTCATTAACTTGGACATATTCCCCTTAGTATTTGGAAAAATCCAGATAGGTCTCATCTGGGGTGTCCATTTTGTGGTATCTTTCCAAATTCGATCAGGATTAATGAGCTGAGACTTTTCCTGGAGAATTTTACCTTAGTTTCAAAGAGCCTGGGGAAGCCCAAGGGCCTGATGTCCTTTGCCAATAGCTAGAACAGTAGCAGGTTTTGCTGAAATTGATTATGAATGTCTCTAGCTACCGGCAAAGCTAAAGTACAGCCTGTCCATATCCATGTGAGGATAGAGTAGAAATTAAAATGAAAGCAGGACATGGCAAAGGTAAAGTGAAAGATTTTGCTATTAGGCTAGTGCTTTGATCATAAAGATTCAAACATATCTATCACCCTACATCTGTGGGAATGTATTAAAAGGTTAATGAAGTTTTGTACCTTTTTTGGACTTATAACAAAATTGTCAGGTCAGCAATATGAAGAATTTTTGTACTGTAGACTATCCTAGGAAATTCTCTGGGGGAGGAAATGAGATGCCTTACGATTTATTTTAGAACATCCGGTATCTTAAAACTGTTCTACACAATTTTGAAGCTGTTTCAAAGGAACTATATAGCGCTAATCCTGTTGAAAAAGAAATTGGGAAGGCTCACGAAAATCCCTTAAGTGAGAAATCGGGGCAATATAGTAGTATGATTTATATACAATTTGTAGACCTTTGAATCAGATATTCACCATTTTAATAATTTCAGGGAGACAACTGCTTCACAGCAGTCTATAGTGTAGGCTCACATCATAAGACTGAACATAATAGTGATACTGCCACGGGTTAAATGAGCAGAGCTTGAAGTGTTATTTTTTTTAAAAATTGAAAGGTTGTGGCAGTAATAAAAAGGTTGAATGGTAATGCCTCTAATTGAACAGTAAGGCCTCTTCCCTATTAAGTCACTCTTTCATCTGTCTTTTTAATTATTTCATTATCATTTTGTACTGCAGTTCACAATGAAATGACCATTTGTGTTTAAGTGAAAGCTAATTATTAGGACTGAATTATTGTGCAGTTTATTGATCCCTATGGTGGATTAAGGGCTTTAAGTTCGTCTAGACAGAATAGTTAGCAAAATGACAAAAGGAAACATATAAGACCCTTGGGAAGAATCCCTACGCTCCATAAGCAATTAATGCCTGCCAGGTAATGGAATTTAAGTTTATACTAAATCCAGCAGAGCTTTGACATTTCAACTACCTTATAAACACATTAGTCTAATGAATGAAGACTTATGAATTGTGTTTAGAAACAAGTAGGAATAGTGAGTCCAGGATATTTTTAGCCTTCCATTCATTGAATGAAAAGTAGATCATTTTCTCTCTGAATCTGATGAAAAATGGAATGTATTCTTTGTGTTTATCTCTGTTCATTCTGTTCTCTGTTGATGGATGTGTATTAACAATTTCCACTTCCCAGAGAACACTAATCTCCCTTATGGATGTGAAAACTGTTCTACAGTGATAAACCAAGGGAGGAAAATAAAAAAAAGTGTATATATACAGGCTTGCCCCGAAAATATTATGGGTTTGGTTCCACAACACCTCAAAAGAGTGAACATCATAAAAAAAAAACACACACACACAAAATAAAAAAGGAGTAATCTTTTTGCTGGTGGAAGGCCTGCCTTGAAGTTGTGCAAAAACATAACATCTGTGAAGTGCCAGTTGATCATATGGCAAATAATGCAATAATTAATAGCAATACAAAATAAACTCTTGTTCTGTATGCTCACATCTGTAAATCTACTTTTATTCCTCCCTATTATATATGTAAAATTTTGCTGAGTAAAAAGCCAAGCAACCCAGTCATCTCAATTCAGTGTTGGGCATTTTTTAAAGCAATCTGTCATTATAGTGATAAACAAGCCCCATTGCTCTTATTTATAAGAACATATTCTTCAGTGGACTTCAAAGAGGCTTATTCAATCTTTTAGTTATGTAACTTTTTCATGAAGTGCCTTGTGTTCAAAGCTCTATTGATAACATTGAAATGAAAAGTTTTCAGTAAAAGCACTAAAGCTCTTCTGATATCAACAAAGACTTTGGCAACAACTGTAAGAAACCGTTACAAAACAATTAACACCAAGTTGATATTAGTGCCAAGTCTCAAGTCTTTTTCTTTCCCATCTTGGTTTTCAGTTTTCCACAATGTCTTTTAGTGTGCCAGCCATGATTACTTAAGGGTAAAAAAAAGATATTTAAGTTATATTCAGTAAAATTCTGGTACATTTTACTGGTCTAAACTTCACCGAATTTGAAGTCATTTTTGTTGTTGTTATGAAACTCTTGAAAAAGTTAAAAACAGCCTTCTGTGTGTATCAAAATGTGTATTATATCGAGGACTGTTCAGTGAAGAGGCATCTATACCAGAGGCACAGTTTCAATGTTAAAGTATATTTATACATAAATAGTTTAGGTGCTCATCATATAAATTTGAATTAAATTGAAGGCACTCGTATGCCCAAGATAATCTGTTTAGCAGTTGTAAAAATGTTTTCTTTCTTTATATTTATGCCCCATTTTATTGCTTGCATTTGACAGTGGCAAAGTAGCTAGTTTAATAAGCAAGCGTAAGTTTTTATAGCAATGATATAGACTTTTATGGTATTTAAACTAGATTAATCAGTGAAGTATGATAAAGTTGAAGGATTAAACAGACTGTGCACTTAAGTATAAAACACTAATGGGGAAATCTTGCATGAGGCAACATTTGTTATTATGAAAATATAATAAAAGGATAATTGGTGGGGGTTCTCTTCTTAGGAAAAAGATGTATTTTTTTTCAGCTTAAGAAGTCAAATTAATGCCTTGGGAAATAGGGCATCTTTTTTATATGTAGACATGGTACCACCTATGTGAGAATAATTTGATTTTTAAACCCTAAAATAAAACTGATGCCTTATATTGTGCCACTATATACCTGAATTGAAAAACATGCTAGAGAAAAACATTCCAAGCATCTCTCCTAACTTTATCTTTGCAAAATGCATATATGCCCCTGGATATGCATATTTAAATGTGGAATTATAATACATTTACATGCATGATTGAAGACTTTTTGTTGTGAAGAAAATATATTAACTCTGAATAAACAAAGTTATCAACTATTTTTCAGAATTTTTGAAGTTTCAATGCTTCAAATATATTGGTAGAGCTTTGAAGTCAAAGTAAATGGTAGTAATTCACTTAACAAAAAATACTATATTGAGCTGCTTAGCCACAATAGGTGTTTGGTTCAAAGTTAAATAAATCATGTTCCCTAAACTTATAAATACTAATGCTTATATTAATTATCTAATACTGAATAACAAAGTATCCTGTAACTTAGCAGTTTAAAATAGCAAATATTTATCATCTCATAGTTTTTGTGAGTAAGGAATCTGGGAGCAGCTTAGCTGGGTTTCTCCAGCACAAGGTGGCTGGGGTTTCAGTCAGTAGCCAAGAGGGGCTAGAGTCTCACCTAAAACCCTAACTTTTTCCAAAGTCACTCACGTGGCTATTGGGAAGGCCTAGTTTCTTGCTTGCTGTTGACCACTACATTGCCTGTTTCTTGCCACATGGGCCTCTCTGTAAGGCAACTCAGAACATGGCAGTTGGTTTCCCTCAGGCCAAGAAAGCAAGAGAGAAAGATCAACTGGATGGTAGCCATTATCTTTGTATCACCTAATATCAGAAGTGGCATTCAATTGCTTCTGCTGTATTATTTTGTTAGAAGTGTCAAACACACTCTGGGGTGAGGATTCACAAAGTTAGGCATGCCAGCGGTGGGAATCATTGTGGGACCTTTAGAGGTGGCCTACTAAAACCTTATGACCTGATGGCCTAGCAAAGAGACAGGCTGCCAACTGTTCCAGTGGAACATTGTGTTGCAAGAGAAGTGTGCACAGAGTGTACTCAAAGGAAGGATATCTTGACTTTCTGAGTGTCTTAGGTAGGCTTTCCAGTGGGAGAGATATTAAAAAAAAAAAAAAAAGACAAAAAAACCCAGCCAGTATGGCCCAGTGGTTGCATATTAACCTATGAACCAGCAGGTCATGGTTCAATTGGCTGGATTCCCAGTGGGGGGCGTGCAGGAGGTAGCCAATAAATGATTCTTTCTCATCACTGATGTTTTTATCTCTCCCTCTACCTTCCTCTCTGAAATCAATAAAAAAAAAAGTGCAACCCCCAAATTTAATATAGAAGGTTCTTGGCTGCTACCCACCTATTTGTTCAGAAAAAGGATTTGACTTTTTGAAAAAGGAAGCAAAATTGTTCTTATTTGTTATGGTGGTTAGTTGATAACTGTATCCGTGAGGGCTTAGGGTTTGTATAGCCAAGAAAAGGAGGCCGAATATTTTTTAAAAGTCATGAAAGGCCACTGGCACAATGAAACATTTTCTATTTTATAGAGATAAGCTTCTAAGTGATGCTATGTTGTCAAGTAAGGATAATAATGAAATTGACTTCAAACCTGTTTCTTTGTAAGAATTCCAGTGGCGGCCATTGTTTGTATGTTTTGTAGAGTATTTTGGCACTCTACTAACTTACTCTGTTATTAAGATTGTAGTATGTTAGCCTCAAAGAAGGATGAACCAAATGGCTTCCCTGTATCAAACCAGAACTGTAAAACTTTTGGTTTTGAAGTATAGTATCAAGTCAGCTCTTTATCATGCATATCCAGTCACAATAATAATTTCAATTTAACAATTAACTGAGTTATTGTCAGAAAATTTACATTGAATTCACAAAAGGTGTGTTTTTTTTTAATCACAACAGAGATAAAAATTTTTAAAATAAATATACTAGTAGTTAAACATTGAGACTTTTTATTTCTTTTTTTCTGTTTCAAGCTGTTTCTTTGCACATATTTTTTTTTTACCATAGTACAATAGTAAGGTTATTTGATTTTTTAAAATGCATTTCCCATCTGGATCATGATTACCTTGATGGCAGATGGCACGTCATACATCTTTTTTTTTTACACTATTATAGATGTCCCCCATTCCCTACCCCCTTTACACACCTCCACTTAGGCCCCACCCCTCTTCCCTCTGGCCATCACCACACTGTCCTTGGGTTAGCATATATGCTATTTGGTTAAAATCTTCACCTTCTTTCATCCAGTCCCTCCTTAACTCCTCCCCTCTGACCTCTACCAGTCTGTTCCATGTGCCTATGCCTCTGGTTCTATTTTGTTTGTCAGTTTATTTTGTTCATTAGATTCCACATGTAAATGAGATCATATGGTATTTGTTTTCCTCTGTCTGGCTTATTTCACTTAGCAGAATAATTTTCAGGTCCATCAATGCTGTTGCAAAAGGTAAGAGTTCCTTCTTATTTATAACCGCATAGTATTCCATCATATAAATGTACCACAGCTTTTTTATCCACTCATCTACTGATGGGTACTTGGGCTGTTTCCAGATCTTGGTTGATATAAATAATGTTGCTATGAACATAGGTGTGCAAACATTCTTTCTGATTGGTGTTTCGGGCTTCTTAGGATATGTATCCAGACTTTATCTTCTTCAGGAAAAATGAAACTTCCCAAAATTGTAATCAAATGGCAAGCATATACGGTTACAGATTTTATAGTCCTGCATGATAAAGTGGAAAAAAAAATATCAGAGGTTAATCCAGGAGCAAAGTTAGACACCACAGGTTTGAATCCTGGTTTTGTTTCTTAATAGCTAGGGGATTTGTAGAAAGTAACTTCTAAGACTCAGGTTGGTCATTAGCAAAATAGTAATAATAATGGTATATTTTATTTTCAAAGAGGTTTTACAGCTAAAATGAGTAATGTCGTGAACAACAGTTAACACAACGCCTAGATAATAAAGGCACTTAATAAACTGTAGTTGTTTATATGTCATCAAATTTTCTTTTAGATAACGTTCTTATTTGATTTTATTTTTCTGCTTTGTTGTCATGCTTTGTATTAAATAATTAATAGAAATCTTAGGACAATTTTTAAAGAACATATGTTATACTTGGGAAACTATAATGTGCTTAAAATGAAATCAATTCAACGTTTTGCTTCTCAGAGTACCCTATTGCTATTTATATTATTTATTTACTATTTATTTAATGAAATCAATATTTACTGGGTTCTTGCCATATGCCAAATCACTAGGTAAGGCACTGGAGCTACAGTCCTAAGAAAACACCAGACGTGGCCCCTGTCCTCATGAGTTTATGGTCTAGCCTTTGAGATGTTAATCATATGAACAAATGCAGAATTGACACTGTGGCATGCTGGTTACAGAATTTGCTGTGCTCAAATTAAGAATAAGCTAGATATTCATATTAGGAGTATTAATTGTCAATATAACTGCAGTTTTGCTAATAATGTCAGTACATTGTATAAATATGCATCTTTATTAAATATATGGTTAAATAAGATAAATATACAATATCTAGTTTAGTGACTGGTGAATAAGCAGAGCCCAATAAATATTAGTCTAACATCTATCCATAATTATGTGCATATTTACAGGTATTACTATAGAGGAAATCATCATTTGGGCCATATCCAGTGTTAACCCTAATATGCCTCCTGACACATATCAAAGTCAGTTTTGCGACCATTACCATGAAAAGATATGAACTCTAAGTAACAATAACATTCAATGAGATGTTATACATAACTGAAATATATCTTTAAAATTTTTTGATATATCTATTGTACTAACACTCTTAGTAGAAAACAAAATCTTTAAATGACTTTATTAGAATTTCAAACCCTTAAAGTTAGTCTAAATTTAGAAAGAACTCAAATACACCTAAATATCATAATAATAACTTGGAATAAATATAATGACATACATTCATGTTCTTAGGAAAGATAATTCAACATCATAAAGATTTAGTTCTGCCCTAACCGGTTTAGATCAGTGGATAGAACATCGGCCTACAGAATCAAGATTTAGTTCTCCTCAAGATGGTATATAAATCAAATGCAATCTCAAAAAAATTCCTATAGAAAAATAAGAATAGATAAACAACAAACAACACAACCCTGAAAATATAGCAGAAAAGGTAAGGGGTAATTCTGCCAGGAATTACAATATAACATATAAAATCTCAACACAGTGTTAATTAAAACACTACATATTTGGCATATTAATAGACAATGGAATAAACTGGGCATTGAGAATATTCTAAAATATAAAGTAAAATATGGTATATGATGTAGGCTTCATAAATGTATGTATGGGGGAAAGATAGACTTGTAAATTTGTTGAGGTAACTGGATAGTTATTTAGAAAAATATAAATGGGTCAGATACCTATGTTTTTAATAAATGAAACCATAGATTTACTAGTGTAAAATGAGGATGAATTCTTTTATAATCTTGAAAAATTAGAAACCTTTTCAAAATGATTCAAAATTTAGAGTTGTTAACAGATAAGACTGATAAATCCAACCTCCATAAGTCAAAGTGATGTACTGGAAGACAGTATTTCCAACTATTTTCATAAACAAAGGTATAATTTCCAAATAAGTAACTCTTAAAATCTGAGATCATAAGTTAATGGATAAAAGGGAGAAAATTTAAAATAAAATGAAAGCAAATGGCCCATTCAATTATGAACACGCTCAATGTCACTTACATGAAGAGAAGTGTAAAATGAAATTACATTAAAATGCTACTTCTTACTAGCAGTTTGGCAAAAATTCAAAACCTTGACCACAAACTCAGTTGACAAAGCTTTGAAGAACAGTCATTTTAATATATTGCTGATAAGCATAAAAAGTTATACATATCTACTAGAGGATTATTTGATATCATCAAAAAATAACATGTTTTCCCTTTGACTCAGGAATGATTAGAACCCACATTTAAGGTAAATCTCCACAGATATGAAGTAAAATACATACAGGCTTCTCATGTAGGTTATAAGAACAAAAGACTGAATGCCAAAAGTTCATCCAAGGGGGCCGTGTACATTCTTAAACTGATGAGCCTAGTTATATAAATTCAGACTTTTTTTTTAAAGATCAATAAATAATTCCACATCACTGTATATTGTGATGCTTTTGCTCTTCCTCCAGAAAACTAATAATTTTTAATGCTTAAATTGGATTTTTGTACGTTATCTTTTTACATGTTATATTACTTAGTTTTTAATTTCTTTTTCTCTGCATTCTGGGTAAGTTTCTCTATTTTACCCTCTATACCACTGACTGGATTTTCTGTAATGAAATCCAATTGGGATTACCTCCAATGTGGATTTTTATTATGCCACTTTTATGCTGCCAACCCTTTTCCATCGTAACCCAGTCAGTTTTATCCTTAAGGCTTCTTGCTTCTGCTTTCTGTAATTCATTTTCTCTTGAATTATTTTGAGGACAAGCTGCTACTTGCTTTTAAAAAAGTACATAATATCTATTTTTCTTGTGAAGGCTATTTTCAGAGTTATTTTTTCCCTGTGACTATTAAGTCTAATAGTCATAGTAAGCAAGTCATATATGTATTTTTATTGGACTTGACTGGGCAGAGTGGTTGCCCTCAGGGTAGGTGCCATGTCTCACAGCTCCTGTCACCATTTTCGAGCACGGTAGGTGGTTTATCCTCATATCTCAGCCTGAAGCACCACCCTAAGCTTGATTTGCAATTCCTAAAGTGGTTCTGAAAATTGAGCTTCCATCATCTGGGGCTTCAATGCTAAGCTTCTCCTGTTCCAGTATTCACTTTCTGTTGGTATTTTTTGAACGTAAAATGTGATATCCTTACTTCTTCCCCAGTCATACTCCTTGCTTTTTTTTCATTTCTACTCTTCTGAATATATAACATTTGAATCCACCTAGTTCTACTTTAGTATCAGAGTGAGAGAAGCCAATACATGTTGGAGATAGGGCTGATCATTATCACTGTGTTCTGAATTTTTGTGCCTATTCTATTTTATATGGGGGATTTATTTTAGCCCAGAATGTGGATTATTTTATATGTAGTATAAGAATATGTCATAAGTTATTAAGCAGAACTCTTACCCATATTTAAGTCATAGCCTTTTCTTTGGTTTACTTTGGGTTATAGGTAAATCTTCTTAAGTACTTTAATTGTTAGAGGGAGAAAAAATATTATATATATCTTATCTACCACCATATTAACCCTGAAGCTTTCACACATTTTCTATTTTTTTTTTCTCTTTCCAATGGTGAGTAATGTTCAGGGAGACTTTCTTCTTGGTCATAGAGAATAACTTTATTAGCTTTCCCTCTAATAAAAGTCTTTCCACAGTACAACGATTGAAATTTCTTTTGAGAGCCAAATTTTTTAAACTTAAACTATATAGGTAGGTACATTGTTATTAACTTAATTAGGGTACTCCTAAGGCTTAGGAAGAGCCACACTCAAGGGGCCAAAGAGCCGCATGTGGCTCGCGAGCCGCAGTTTGCCGACCACGGCTTTGGTTCAGTGGATAGAGTGTTGGTCTGCAGACGGAAGGGTGCTGGTCAAGGGCATTTACCTCAGTTTAAGACTTGATCCCAAGCCAGGGGTGCGCACTTTTTGACTCGAGGGCCACAATGGGTTCTTAAACTGGACCGGAGGGCTGGAACAAAAGCATGGATGGAGTGTTCGTTTCCCAAGCCCTAGTTGGGGTGCATGTGGGAGGCAACCAATCAATGTGTCTCTCTCACACATCAATGTTTCTCTCTATGTCTCTTCCTCTCCCTTCCACTCTCTCTAAAAATCAATGGAAAAATATCCTTGGGTGAAAAATAATCCTTGGGTGAGGATTAACAAAAAACAAACAAAAAGTGTACCTGACTTTTCCTTGACTCCATGCACTATCTCGCTGGGTACTGGTTAGATCTTCATTTGAAGATTATGTTAATGTGCATAGTCCCTTTCCTGGCTTTCAGAGTTTATCAGGCATTTGTCCATTGTGACTTTGCTACACTTGAAATTGTCTGCTTTCAGTACCTGTTTCTATGACTCCCATTCAGTACAAGAAAAATTCCCATCGCTAGCTTACACTCCAAGTATCATGTTAAAGGGAGCAGCTACTTCTCAGTTCCAACCTAGCGTTTATATTTCAGCTTTCCTAATATACATAAATGTACACACACACACACACACACACTCCACAGGTATTTATAACATTTACTTTTGAAGCCATTCCCGGGTGTTCTTGAATTCTGCCTACTTTATCCTTTAAAACCCTTATCACATTAATAACAGCTATTTAAAATTCCCTTTCTGATAATTTCAACATCCTTACCCTGTCTGGCGCTGATGCTTGTTCAGTCTCTTCAAACTGTTTTTGTGCCTGTTAGTATGTCTGTATGTTTTGGTTGAAATGTGGAGATGATGGATTAAGTAAAAGGAGCTCATGCAAATAGGCCTCTGGTGATGTGGTGGTAGGTGAGGAGGGAAGGGGCCTGCTCTCTGGTCTCTGACTTTTGGGGCGCCTATGCTCCTGTACTGTGGACATCAACAGTCTTTCTCAGTTTCCCTCACCCTCTAGGAAAGCTAGAGGTGGCTGGTTTGGGGATATTTTGCTTTCCTCATGTGAAAGGCTATATCCAACTAGAGTTTCATATACCTCTTACCCGAGATAGGTTAGGCTCTGATAAAACCCCAGCAAATTAGGCTCTAGTAAAATAGATTTTCCTGCATCAGGAAAACAGAATGCTTTAGCTTGTTTGAAAATGGTTCCTTTTTCTCTCGTCCTTCTGAAAGTATGATGAGTTATTTCTGATATTTACTGTAAGTATCTGATAAAGCTCCTGGAGGTAAAGTTCACAAAAGTATAGAGACCCCCATAGGACTGGGTCCCCTTGCAATTTTTAACTCTAGTTTGTCCACATTGAGCCTCCAGAAACTTGTCAATTTAGTTTAGGCTGTTGCAGAGGTATAGGTCTAGTGTTTCCATCCAGTGGGTTTTGGTTATCTGCATTCTACCTCTCTTTCATCTTGAAGTAGCAGTTTGCTCTGGGACCTCACTCTTTGATGGATCTAAGATGATATGTTGATTTTTCTTTTCAGTTTGTTTATCTTTTACTTGCCATTAGCATGGAGTGGCAGCTTTTAAGCTCTTTCCATAATGTACTAGTTGTACTAGAATTCAAGACTGCATTTTTAAATAAAATAATGAACTCAATTAATTAAATAAAACGATATATAAATGAAAAACTTTATATTTTTTTTCCTTATAGATGCATTTAATTAAGAAATATGCTTTCTATGGTTAAAGGGATTAAGAAGTACAAATTGCCAGTTATATAAACAGTCATGAGAATGTAAAGTACAGCATAGGGAATATAGTCAATAATATTGTAATAACTTTGGTGTCAGGTACAAAACTTATTGGAGTGATCACTTCATGCAGTATATAGATGTCTAATTATGTTGTATACCTGAACCTAACATAGATTGTATATCAACTGTAATTCTAAAAGTATATTTAAAAAAGAATTGTATTCTGAAGGTGGCAGTGGGGGATGGGTGTGGAGAGATTAGCGGGGGAATTTATATGCATGTATGGAGGGTAGTGTGGTGAAGGCCTTGGCGGGGTGGGGGATGGGTGGAGGGGTCAACAGGGAAAAAACAAGCAAATAAAGGGGACATTTGTAATACTTTCAACAATAAAAATAAGTTAAAAAAAGAAATCTATTTTCTAAATTGTACTTTCCCCATTGAGTGTTCCGGATAGATTTTCTTGACAGAATTGTGAATAATTTCATTCTCCACCTGAACAAAACTTCTAAATGCTTTTGTGTTGGCCATTCCAATTGGAATCCTAAGGCCTCTAAACCCAAAATCCTCGAGTATCTTCATCCAACTAATTATGAACAATGTACCACTTTCACTTTCATTGCTCTCAGATTAGGAGCACATGATGTAAACTTTCAAGTTGCTCCTATTCTGTATGCCCTCATGCGTATTCACACATATCAAATACAGTGATCAATAAGAGAATGCTAGAATTGAAATAAATAACATTTAAATACAGCTGGAATCAGCTGATATTTACCCCATTAGTTTTTACTGCCGGCATTCTTTTATGTACAGATTAAATAGTATTGGCTTATTTGTCAGAATCATGTTAGAGTGAACGAAAAGAACTTATCTCTGTTAATTTCAATAAGTTGCCAATATTAATCTTGCTGTTCAATTATCCTAAATCCTGGTTGATGAAGGTTTCTGGAGTTTTTATTTCTGTGTACGATCTGAAAAATATTTATTTATTTAGAATTATATTTGGGGGACAGAAAGTAATAATATTTAGTTTAACTTATTGTAGTTATTTTTGATCTGTGTTCTTTTATTACTCTGACTTTTCACATTGCTTTTCTGAAAAAAAAAATTTGTTCTGCTATCATTAATATTTTGTGCATTGATTTACATTTCAACAAACATTCGTCCTACACAGTGATACATTTTCAAGAAATTTTCAGCTGTCTGACTTGCATCGGAATCAATCAAATTAATGAAATTGAGAGTTACAGAAGTCAAAGTTACTGAGCTCTTGTCACCTTTTTTCATCTGCAGCTGAAACTTACTGCAAAGATAACTATATATTTGTGTTTTGAACTCTCATGAAATTTTAACTTGTGTTTGAAGGTTAGAATTATGGTACTGCTTTACCAAATGCAATGTGCTTGTCTTCTTGTTCAGTGTCTTACCATTTAAATATGGCTCTACATCAATAACAAGATATTTATTTTTGAGACACCCTGTTAATTTCCTTTGTAAGAAGTATAGAACACAGGAGCTTACCTATTATCAAAAGGTTATTCAGTCTTTTCTTTCATGTTTCAATTCTAAAAGCTAAGGAACAGTAGAAACATACTCTTTGGTCTTAAATTTGTTATCTTTATTTACATTTATTACTCGTGGGATAAAAGCATGATTAAATAGAAAACATTATTTAAGTTAAAATATTTTGTAAAGATAAATTAATGTTAGTTTTATATAAGTACAATATGAAAATAATATTTGTTCCCCTTCTTTTTATTATTAAAAATGGTTCTTACTGGTAAATAGTAGTAGTCCCAACCATATTTGGTTGTTAAATTAGATGTAAAATTTTGACTTTTTTCTGGTTTTAATTTTGTTGTACACTAATATCATTGAAAATTTTGTTTAAAAGTAGCATGATTTTATTTATCCTTCATCTTTTTCCAAACCATGTTGTCTTTGTTGTTGTGTTTAGATATCTGTAACTAATGAAACACTACATCAAATAATCTACTAGTTAAAAGTAAGATTTGCAAAGATATACAAAGGTTCATGTTTTTCCTTCTTTAGGGAGTGCCTTTCCCCCCCCTTTTTATGGAAAAAAATTTCAAGTTTAATTCCTATGAACTTTTGATCAGATAACAGAGGTGATACAGAAACATCTCTGTTAGATGAACCTAGCTAGCAGAAAGGGTTCTTGTAGAAAAGGTAGCACAAAATGAAGCAAGTGGTCTCCACAGGGAGGAGGCACATGAAGGAATGACCTTTCAGATCTCAGGTTTCTTAATTTGTGGTGACATTCAGTGTAGAAATAGTACGTCCTGCAAAGCTTTGGAAACCCTACTTTTTGATCCATCTTCCCCTACAATCGTGATAAGACAAATCTCATATGGAGATTTATTATCAAATTTACTGTGTGACAAAAATAAAAATAACTTCATGTTTCCCCCCCATCAAAATACTGAGAAAGAATTTTATGAACTTATTTAATAAGTTTTATTTTCCAATATAGTCTTTCCGATTTTCTACTTTGTACCAAATATAGTGTTCAAATGAGTGATCCTTAACTAAAAACACTTTTTAATTGACTGAGGCTGGCCAATTTGAAGTTGTAAGTTTTAAATCCTGATCATACCAGGTAGCTTCAAGAATACTTAAGTGAACCTGCAGCAATGTTTCTAATACATTAAGACAAAGCTTTCAAGTATTATTTAACCTGGATGAGAACTTTCTTATGAATAAGTTTTCAAGACATATAAAAATATTTGTTTTATTTCTTCAGAACCCATATTACTTCTATTTACCTAATTTCTATATTCAATAACTTATTTTCCAGTTACTGTGGCTGTATAAGAAATTATCCCTAGTGCAATAGTGCAAATCATGCATTCTGATCATGACTTCTGGGAGTCAGGAAATTAGACAGGGTAAAGAAGGAATAGCTTAGTTCTGCTTTACAGTGGCTGAGGCCTCAGCTGGAAGATTCCTAGACTGAGTGTTAAATTTATCTGAATGTCTGTTTGCTCCCACATCTGCTGGTTCATACTGTGTGTCAGCTGAGGCCTCTGGTAGGATAGGCATCAGATGGCTGTTTATATCTAAGCATTCTATTCATAAGCCAAGTAGAATTTAGATGGAAAAAGGAGATGGGAAGGGGAAATTCCTTTGTTACGGAATCCAACAATGTATCACATGGTTATTCTAGAATTTGGAGAAGCTTGTATTGAGTATATATATATAGTTTCTCTGAAAATAATTGTGGTTTTGTTATTCAGGCATATGAGGATGTGTATTATGTGGGAAACTATCCGTATCTGTCACTTTTGGTATTACCTAAGCCCGACTTAAAATTCTCTTAAAGCTTTGAGCTTTATTTTTCTACACAATTTTATCTCCTACAGATCTTCTAATTCAATGATTTTTAAGGCTAGAGATATATAGACTAGTTGCAACCAAATTTAAAATGAATTGTTTATCATTGTCTTCATTCATCTCATCTTAATGATAAATTAAAATTGAAAGTTATTGCCCCAGCCCTCTCTGTTTTATGGCTGCCCAATCACTAAGATGGAGTAAAAAATGGGGCAAATTTGGTATGTTTCCTTAATTGCATCTCATAATCAAGCAAAGAATTTTTTTATTAGTTGATATATATTCATCTATAGAATGAGGTACATTTTGAAAATGGAAAGTTTCCCTAAGTATCCAGTCTAATTCATTTCTTATTAACTTATTTATTAAAAATGAACATGCTAATATTTCTCTCATAAATGTATTCAAATTAGCAGTTAACACTAACTCAAGGCACTAAAAACCACTACTTGAATGGGAAGTGATCTGATGGTCATAATAACTAGTTTTGTTTTACCAGTTCACTCCCTGTAAAAACGTGCATATTGTGCTTTGATTTTAAATTTGTTTATCTCTCTATTTCCTTAGAAGAAAATATATAACTACAAGTAGCACATTGGTTTTAAACACCCCTAAATATAATATTGAATATAGAAAGTAATAAACTAAACCCAGGTTTGTAAGTCACTCTTTGGCTTATGAAGATTTAATATCAAAACAATCAATTAATGAATATCTGCCAAGTGTCTTTGGTCTGAATCTATACCAAAGTTATATGACAAAGATCATTTTTGTGAATTTAGGGTTTTACTGCTTAAAAAATAACAAAGTCTTATCAATTTGCCAGATGCTGAGCTATATAGACCCTTGAGAGAGAGACAAATTAGTTTGTTTTTAAGCTTAACAGAAAACATAGAGAATTATGGTGCATGTAATAAGTACTATTTTGATAAGTACTGTTTGTTTTGGAAAAACTGTGATTTTGCCAATTGAACACATTGGAACAAATTAAAATTTGTTACAGATAAACAAAGATTTGGCTTCTGTTTAATGTAAATGGCATCATATTAAATCATTTTTATTCTGTTTTAGAGTATTTTGCATATCAAAGCTAGTAAATGCGAATTTTGGTGGGACTTGGTGGAGGATATAGATGCTTTATAAGAGCTTAGTCAAAGTTGATGCTAGATGTAGAACAGAGTGGGAAGCTAGAATGTCAAATGAGGAAATGTGCAGTTTATGTGAGTTTGGAATAAGAATGTGGCTTCTATATTGGAGCAGAGTATGAGAAGATAAAATGAATTTAAAAGTCTTTTTTCCTATATCCCATTATCTTAACTTTAATTCTAAGACTACTCTCAAAAAATTACTCACTTATTTCAAATCAGAGCCTTTATTTTTTATTTAATCTGCCGCCTTAAATTACCAAATCACATCACATCATGCCTTCTCTCTTCCTTTTTAAAATTTGGAATGCAAGTATTTTTTTCTTAGGTTGAAAATGAACTGTATAATTTACTATTTTTTATTTTTTGGTTGTTTTTTTCTTTATTGATTAAGGTATTACATATGTGTCCTTATCCCCCATTCCCCTCCCCGTACCCCTCACTCATGCCCTCACCCCTCTGGTGTCTGTGTCCATTGGTTAGGCTTATATGCATTTACTACTAAAAATTCTTACTACATCTAGTTGAGAAACCATAAGAAATCCAGCATGGGCTAAAGCCAACTGCTACTTACTAAAGCCACATGATCCAACCCAGAGCGCTCATGGAGCAGGGGTCCAGATATATATATATATATTTTTTACTCTCCTAACTTTAACTCAAATTCTTCACTACCTAGTTCTGTTCTATTTTTATTCCTTTCTGTTTTCTTTCTCGTTGTTTTTATATAAAGAACTAGAGGCCTAGTGCACAAAAATATGTGCACTCGGGGGGTCCCTCAGCCTGGCCTGTGCCCTCTCGCAGTCTGGTACCCCTTGGGGGATGACCACCTACTGGTTTAGGCCTGCTCCCTGGGGGATTGGCCCTAAGCTGGCAATCAGACATCCCTCTGGAAGCCCGGGAGCCCTCTGGGGATGTCCACTGGCCAGTAGGGAGCAGGCGTAAGCTACGGTCAGACATCCTTAGCACTGCTGAGGAGGCGGGAGAGGTTCCGACCACCACCTCTGTACTGGCAGCCATCAGCCTGGCTTGTGGTTGAGCAGAGCTCCCCCTGTGGGAGCACACTGACCTCCAGGGGGCAGCTCCTGCATTGAGCGTCTGCCCCCTGGTGGTCAGTGTGTGTCATAGTGACAAGTCATTCCCAGTCTTTCTGCTGTTAGGGTCAGTTGGCATATTACCCTTTTATTATATAGGATTAGAGATCTAGTGCACAGGTGGAGGCTGGCTGGTTTACCCTGAAGGGTGTCCCGGATGAGGGTGGGGGTCCCGCTGAGGTGCTTGGCCAGCCTGGGTGAGGGGTGATGGGTGTTTCCAGGCTGGTCACACCCCCTTCAGGGTGGGGGTCCCCACTGGGGTGCCTGGCCAACCTGGTTGAGGGGCTGATGGCTGTTTCAAGGCTGATCAAGGCCCCTGGCGACAGAAGCTCCTAGCCTCTCCTTTTTTTTCTTTTCTTTTCTTTTTATTCTGGGATTTATTTACCTTCTATAATTGAAACTTTGTTGCCCAGCCAGCTTAAAGCAGGTATCTGGGGTTTATTTAGCTTCTATAATTGAAACTTTGTTGCCTTCAGTGGAGCTCAGAGCCAGCCGGGAAGCTTGGCTTCCTCCATCACTGGAGCAACCAAGCCTCCTGTTCACTTCAGCTCTGTGGCTGCCAGCTGCCCTCTTGGTTGGGTTTATTTGCATATAGTCACTCTGATTGGCTGGTGGGCATGGCTAAGGTGTAGCAAAGGTATGGTCAATTTGCATGTTTGTCTTTTATAAGCGTAGATTAGATTTACCTGGTTACTGCTTTTCTCCATTTCTCCTCTTCTCCTATGTCCCCTGAAGTCTTCATAACCTCTTTGGTTACCTCTCTCTCTAAACCTCTAATATTCATTATCAGTTATCCAGATAACTTTACCTTCGTTCTCCTGGTCTCCCTTATTGTAGCCAAATAACCCCTATCTCATATCATTCAGTCATCCTTGACATTTTACCAAGCCAAAGAAAACTAGGGAGAAATATTTGTCAAGTCACAAAACTAGTAACTTTAACTTTTTTCACTTTAATTTTGACTTGGCCTTTGGAAAAAAAAGTTTTTCAACAAATTGTTAGTAAAACTTTTAAAAAGTTGACTTTTATTTACATTACACAAAACTTCCATATTCAAATATTTAGCTCTTTAATTTTAATTCTATATGTTCTTAGATGGAAATTTTATAGACTTAGTGAACACTATGTCATAGTCAAAAAGTTAACCTCAGTGTTGAAATAGATGTTTCCCTGTTATAACGTCTTTTTGTCTTATTCTTTCCATAAAAAACTGTTAACACTTCTTGCTTGATTTGAAGGCTTACAATTCCTTTTTGCTCTCTTTGAGGAACTCTCTTGTTCATTTTTTCTATAGGTGTTGGCTCCTCCTTCTAAGATTTTTCTTTTCCGTTCCTTTTCTTAGTCACAGCTTTAAGTGAGAGATCAAGAACATATCCTTTTGGGGGCAGAGCAGCTTTTAAAAATATATATTTTTTATTGATTTCAGAGAAGAAGGGAAAATGAGAGTGATCGAAACATCAATGATGAAAGAGAATCATTGATTGGCTGCCTCCTGCACACACTGTACTGGGGGTCTAGCCCACAACCTGGGCATATGCCCTAACCAGGAATCCAACCATGACCTCCTGGTTCATAGGTCTAAGCTCAATCACTGAGCCACTTCGGCTGGGCCAGAGCAGCTTTCTGACTGTGCCTACCATTAGAAGTTTTGGAAACCAAGATGTGTTTTAAGCCTAGGCAGTTTTAGACTAGTCTCAAGGTTTCTATGGCAATTTACTTTCTCAAAAACTTAGTAGATTTCTTATTTAATGAATAGCAGATCTTAAATGGATATTTTCTTTGATTTACTATATCCTATTAAGGAATGACTATTTACCATACCTATAATATGATCTTTGCCCTGTGTCTCCTTATTTTTTTAAAAAAAAAATTAATGGGAGGTATAAAAGAAACATCTTTAGTTTCCTCTTTGTTTTAAAGCTGAATTTTAATTACCACTGTTACTTAAAATACTTCTTCAATTTTATCTCCTAGTATTTGTGATCTCAGAGAACTTGGTATTCCCCATATTGCAAATTCAAAATTTCATGAATGTCTTCATTTTCTTTCATTTTAACCTGCAAATTAGCCAACCTTGTCTGAGCTTACCCATTTTTTAATAGTATTCTGTCAAAAGCAGATAACAGCAATTAACTCATGAGTAACACAGAGTTTTCCAATCTTGTTCTAGGATCACAAATCCATTAATTTTATGATCTGACTTCAAAATTATGCTTTGGTACTGTAAGCAGTACCAAATTACAGTATCTTTCAGTAAAGCAAAGCCTTATATTTATTTGTTTCAGAAGCATCTACCTTCTGAGATGAGTTTCTGTAATAGGACAAGCTGAAATATGTTCATAAAAATCCATCTTGCTGTGTTCAGCAGCTCAGTGGTTAAAACATTGACCTGCACACTGCAGGGTCACAGTTTCTGTTTTCAGTCAAGGGCATGTACCTGGATTGCCGGTTTGATCCTGGGCCCCAGGTGGGTCTTGTGTGGGAGGCAACCAATCAAGGTGATAATGTGTCTTTTCCACATTGATTATTTTTTCTCTCTCTCTACCTCATTTCCCCACTTCCCTTTCACTCTCTCTAAAAACAATAGAAAATATATCCTTGGGTGAGGATTAACAAAAACAGCCAAAAATCCATCTTAAAAGCTCAGCAGCTTAAGCCAACAAAAGTTTAATTCATGTTTCTGAAGAGTTTACTGTGGCCTGGGTGAGTTATTACATGCAAAGCTAAGGAATCTAGGATGGCCACAGTCCCTACCATTCTCTACTTCTATGATCTTGAATATGTAGCATCAATTTTTGTCATGAGAAGGAAAGGGAGAGCTGAAGGTTCTCACACAGCAATGAATGCTTCTACCCAAGATGAGGCACAGCTGTTCCTCTCACCGTCCAATGGCCAGAACTGATCACTTATACCTGCCCTTGTTGCCTGTAAAGGGACAAGCAACTGAAATCTTATACTCAGGAGAAAAGACTCAGATGCGAGTGAGTTATACCGCACTCTCATGTCCTGCCTTTGCAGATTTCTGCCTCTTATACTCTGAAAGTGAAGTCAGCATCCTTGTTAGAAAGCAGAGGCAGAGGTATCACTGGGAGTATATTCTCCTCATATGAATAAAATTGAAATCTAAATTTGTGACTATTGACTATAGATATTTATATTATTTCTTTATTCCAGCTGTTAATTGCTAACTGACAACCTATTAAGATCTATATGAAATAGACTTGAAACCCTGTGCTTAATGGCTCCAAACTCTGCTGCAGTAGAATTGCTGTAAATTATTTTTTGTTTCATTTTGCTATCATTCATCTGTAATTTGTTGAACATATGTGGAATATCTTTTTCTTAGTTCACAAACATAAACATATAGTCTCTCTCTTTTTCTCTCTCTCTTTACCTATGTAAATGACAGAATTATTGAGCATTTGGGGACAAAGTGGGCTTAAATTACAATATAAATGTCAATGTTTATAACAGTCATCTCTACGAAAAAACACTATTTTATCTGCCCCTTTTTCTGCATTTTATCCCCTTACCATTATTTTATTACCTCCTTCTTGTTGCTCTTCTCTCTCAGAAGCAAGAAAACTATTACTAATATATCTTTTATTTTTCTAATACCTTTAACCACTGCAGCATCTAACTCCAGATTATTCCCCATTCTCTGGAAGTAAGAGTAGAGTTCCATTCACATCAGGATGAAGACATATTTCTCCTGGAGCTGACATTTAGCCCTCAGCAACTGGATTCCTGCCTTCCACTTAGGTACTAAAGAAGACATCACAGAGCCCTAGCTTCTAGCAGTAACAAGGAGTTTCAATGAAAGGATCAGATAAAAAGCCTGTGGGAAGAGAAATTGATTATTCTCTTTGATAAATTCTGTTAATAAAATTATATTTATTAAAAAACATCTAGGCTCTTATTCAGAAATATTTAAGAATTATAAATAATGGTATATCCTGAACTCATGTAATGAAACGAGTTTCAGAACTTATAAATGCCCAATTTTTCTTTTAATATCAGAACAGTGCAAATTAAGACTTTTAATTTCAAAGGCAAAAGTATATTTCCTAAGAAAGAACTGTATAAGAGAGAATAAGTTTACAATTTTCAATATGTATTTATTTTGAAAAACACCACCTGGCTTTCAAGATCATCTTATATTTGATTCAATGTGACACACCTTTATATGTATTCAATTCAAAATTCTAAAGAAGTAATATCTTTCTTTCATGTGACTTCTTAATGGCAAAAAAAAATTAGATTGCAGGCAGATGTATAAAAGGAAGCAAAATTTTAATAAAATGAATCCCAAGGTTCATTTCTAATCAACCTTTTATCACCTATTATTCACCCTATCAGAAATGGAAAAGGCAAGCTTGACAGGCATGTCAGATGAATGCCTCAAAAAGATACATGTCAACGTTTAAATAAAAAATACCATGGAAATGCTAAATTACAAAAAGTGCATCTTTAGTCTTTCCTTTACACAGAGATTGTAGGAAATGAAAGATAATGAGCAATTTCCTGAAACTTTGAGCAGCAATCCAGTGATGAATTATTAGGGCTGTTTCTTCTAGTTTAACAATCTACTTGCTGGACTAGGAAGAGCTGATATGCACAGGATTAATTTATAAAGAGATAACAAAAACTTTCAAAATTATGTAATAATGGATGAATGATTATATAACATTTAACATTTTTGTAGTTATCTGGAATTTTTGTCTTTTTCCCTTTTTAAAAACATGGCTTCTTTGTCTCATAATGTCATTAGACATTTAAGACCATAAAATGTCTCCTTAGTTTCTTTAAATAAAAATTTGAATTAGCCCTAACCGGTTTGGCTCAGTGGATAGAGCGTCGGCCTGCGGACTGAAAGGTCCCAGGTTTGATTCCAGTCAAGGGCATGTAATTTGGTTGTGGGCACATCCCCAGTAGGGAGTGTGCAGGAGGCAGCTTGTCAATGTTTCTGTCTCATCAATGTTTCTAACTCTCTATCCCTCTCCCTTCCTCTCTGTAAAAAAGTCAATAAAATATATTTTAAAAAAGAAAAAGAAAAAAATTAGAATTACATTAATTGTAAGTACTTAATAAACATTTTCTTTTGACAGCAAGTATGACGTAATTGTGGGTACATGTAGATTAGATTTAGGAATCTTAGGGGATAGGTTAGGAATAAAAAATATGAATGTGTGCAGAAATTCTCCATTAAGGGGTATTGTTTGTTAGTGTACTAAATGAGGTCAGGAATGACATCTAGGGAATTTACATTATTCTGTGAAATGTTAAATTTAGTGAAGTTACTTCCTAATGGTCTTTTCTCTAAGAATCCTCCTGATACCTTATTGTTAAAGGGTCTGACCATCAGTAGAGTGACCTGTAATAACCTTACCATGTAAAGGTCCTACAATGGATGTGAACTTAATTGATATAAATAACACTTCAGTTAGATGATTGAATATGACCAAGAATTGGGATCTTGGTCTGTCATGCTAGAAAATGCAATATAGAAATGATCCTAGTCTTAGACCAAAATACTAATTTATAATTAATTTTAATTCATATTTCCTGGTAATTTTGTCAAAATCAATAATTATATTTTACTAGGGACCCAGTGCATGAATTCATGCACCTTGAAAAGAACTATGGGCTGCAAAGTTGCTGTGGGCACAGGGGTTGGTCTCAGGCCATCCTTTGCGCCCCCACCTGGCCCCTCTGGCTGCGACCCCTGGTCCTCTGTCTGCCGGCAACCCTGCTCCCGCTGCCGCCACTCCCATGCACTGGTGGCACAGGCCCCTCTCGCACCCGCTGATGGCGTGGAGCATTTGGAGCTGGCACCAGCAGTGGATGCAAGCAGGGCCAGCACCATCAGTGGTTGCGAGCAGTGGCTGCTGCCCTGATCCCCCCTGAGGAGCAGGGGGAGGTGGAGAAGCCCTCAGGGGTGATCAGGGCTGGCAGCCGCCGCTCGCACCTGCCGACAGTACCGAGTGATTAGGACTGGTGCTGGGTGCTGGGTGCTGGCAGTGGGTGCAAGCGGCGGCTCTGGCACCGGCTGTGGGCGTGAGTGGAGCTGGCACCAGCAGTGGGTACGAGCAGCGGCTGCCAGCCCCAATCGCCGCTCAGGAGCAGGGGAAGGTAGAGAAGCCCTGAGGGGCAATCAGGGCAGGCAGCTGCTGCTTGTACCTGCTGACAGCGCTGATTGGTCAGGGCTGGCGCTGGGCACCAGCAGCAGGTGTGAGCGGCGGCTCCAGTGCTGGCAGCAGGTGTGAGCAGGGCCAGCTCCCACAGGAGGTGCAACCGCTGGGCAGGACCATGGGCTCCTGGGAGCAAAGAATTTTCAGTAACCACCAGAGACTCGCCCTGATGACAGCGACTGGTGCCCCGCTTTGATCTGGCACCCCCACTCACCTGCTCCATCCACTATCCCACCATGGCCAAAGCCTGCTATGTTCTGTGTTCTGCCACCTGCTGCTGATGCCCACCATGTTCTGTGCATGCCCCGTGGTGGTCAGTGCATGTCATAATGTCCGGTTGTTTGGTTGTTCTATAATTCAGTCTATTTGCATATTAGGGTTTTATATACATGGATAGGTGTTTTAATATCTTAATATGCTTAAAATAGGTTATCATTAATCCAGAAACCTTAAAAAGCATGTGGGGATTGAGAATAATAAATATACCTTAAAAATATGGTGGGTGGAACTGGAGAGAATTATGCTAAATGAAATAAGCTAGTCAATGAAAGAAAAATACCAGATGATCTCACTCATTTATGGATAATAAAGAACATTATAACCTGATGAACAAAAAGATAGATACAGAGCCAGAGAAGCTTCAAACAGACAGTCAAACTACAGCAGGAAGGCTCGGGAGGGTTGGGAGGAGAGGTAAGAGAACAACCGAAGGATTTGTATGCATGCATATAAGCATAACCAATGGACGCAAGAAACTGGGGGGTGGGAGAGGCTGGAGGAAGGTCAGTGGGGGGGCATATGTACTATCTTTGTAATACTTTAAGCAATAAAATAAAATTAAAAAAATATGGTGATTTAAAGTAATAAACACATTGACCTTTAGATTCATTCAATATGAGTGATTCTTAGATCCTTTTTAAATAAAAGTATAACTTTTAAATTCAAAATAAAATGCTTCCACTTTTAAAATGTTTTTTAGGAAAAATGAGATTAGAAAAGTTATGCAGATTCATTAGAATTTTTCAAATTTGTAGGGTTAATGTTTCAGAAATAAAGATGGGGATGAAGATGTAGGGTGTGTGGTGAAACTACAACTTCTCATGACATTTCACCTAAGAAATCATTACAACAGGGTACTGCCACTTTGCCCTTTTGGTCAGCTGTGTTTAGCCTTAGTTTCAGAGAATGAATGTGTATTGGGCCGTATCTGACAATGCCGTGCTTGCTGCTCTGGCTGCATTAATGATATTTCTTACCAAAAGTTTGCTTCCTGATCAAGCATGCCCTTAGCAGACTGACATAGCAGAGAAACTTTTAGGAACTATGCCAAACAGGGTAAATAGTAATCTATCCATGAAGCCATTCAATTTAAAATAAAGTTGTATAAAAATATTTGAATATAAAAATGTTTATGTTTTGTAAAAGCTCAATTCATAATTGGTTTCCAGGTGATCTGAGATTTAGAATCAAATAATTCCCATGTCTTTAATAAAAAAACTTCATTAAAGTTTATCTTCAAATTTGTGCAATTATAAATTTTGACAAACCAAGAACATTTAAAAGAAAGTTGAAATGATAGGCAGTTTAAAGAATATCTAACTTTAAAAAAAATTTATAGAATATGAGCACTGTGGTTAGGGGAAGGCAATAAATGCAAAGGCTCTTCAGTTTTCTCATAACTGGTACAAAATCAAGATTTTATAAGAACATTGAAATCTTATGCCAAAGATGTTTCTAAGGATGAAAGGAATGCTTTAGATAACCATAGCAAATAAGAAATTTTTACATATTTATAGATTTCATAAATGTGTATCTCTATAATTATTTCTTTTTAGACCTGTCCATATTTTGAATACTAGGCATTGAGGAAAATTATTTAAAATTAATATAAAAAATATATATATATAAATAAAATTTAAAGTACAGATAAATGGCTTGAATCTCTAGAAATTGTTACATTGGGAGATTAATAAAAGTTGTCGCTAAATTTTTGAAGTAAAATGTAAGCCTTAGAGTTAAGATGTACAAATAGAAAAAAATGCTAAGTATTTCAGTACTTTACAGAAAAATTATAGTGCAATTTTAGAAAAAGGAATGTTGAGGTGCAACTTCACTATAGTTTCACTTAAAATCAATGTTAAGAAATGTACTATGTTTGCTATGGATCAAAGCAAAAGCAATAATCATTGTATTGAGAAATTTTGACCTTTAAAAAACATTTTGTGACAAATTTTGAGAATGGAGCAAGGCTGTTATAGTAGGCAAGAACTTTGCCTCTGTCTTGATAAAATTTCATTGTCAGCATGGCTGACTCTGGATTCTTGTCATTTATTTCTTCTAAAATGAAATATATCTTTATTTAGCAACTTAAAAGAAAGATATTTTAGAGAGGTTCATGAGTCATAATTGTGATTAAATATTAAAACATGGAATTCAGAATACAGAGAATAAATATCTCAGATGATTGAAGATGGGCTTGATAACTTTACTATTTTTACCACCTTAGATAATTTTTTAAATTTTATTTACCATCTTTATTAAGGCATAGTTATCAAATAAATTATATATATTTAAATTGTACAAACTGATAATTTCATATATGTAAACATTGTGAAATATTTGCCACAATAAAAGCTTCTCACATCTGAGGAGATAGACGTTCAGATACATGAAACTCATAGGACCCCATATAGATTCAACCAAAAGAGGACTTCACTGAGAAACATTATAATGAAACTGTCAAAAATCAAAGATAAAGAAAATATTTTGAAAGCATCTAGAGAAAAAAAAAACTTTCATGCAAAGGAACCCTATAAGACTATCAGCCAATTTCTCAACAGAAACCATGCAGGCCAGGAAAGAATGGGATCAGATATTTAAAGTGCTAAAAGGAAAAATGCCAACAAAGCTGTCCTTCAGCAATGAAGGAGAACTAAAGATTTTCCTGGACAATTAAAAGCTGAAGGAGTTAATCACCATTAGACCTGCTTCCTACGAAATGTTTAAGGGAGGTTTTCAATATGAAATGAAATGAAACTAGTTAGTAACATGGAAACATACAAAACTATAAAACACACTGGTTCAAAACAACCACAATCAATATATAGTTAATCTAGAATACTCTAATACTGTGATAATAGTATGTTAATCACTTTAATATGAAGTTAAAGATAAAAACATTAAAAATAACTATAGCTACAATAATGTATTAATGTATACACAATATAAAGAAGAAAAGTGTAACATAAAGCACACCATGTGGGAGAGGGAATAAAAGGGTAGAGTTTTTCTGTGATTGAATATCAGCTTAAAATAGACTATTATGTTCTATGCAAGCCTCAAGATAAACATGAAGCAAAAAACCTATAGTAGATACACAAAAGGTAAAACTTAACATTTAATTTCAGGCCTTAGTTTCTCCAAGTCTGAAATTTTGACCCAGATAAACTAAGGGTATTCTTGAAAACCATAGTAAAAATATGTCTGTGTATATATGTATACATATGGTGACCCTCACAGAAACTCATATGAGTGGATGGATGATTGAATAGATAAATTAATAAAAGTTAAACATTTTCTTTACATAATGTGGGTGTCAAATAGGAATGTTTAATCTCTCAAGTTTAGTCACATAAACTATAGGCATTTCAAATGTTAATTTATTGCTTGTTGACATATATTTAAATATTTTTAATCTAAGTATATTAGAGTTTTCTAACCTGATGGCATAATGGTGCAGAATTTTAGAATAACCATTTTTAAAAACCACTTGAGATATCTGGGGGTAGCGGGGTAGGGGGTGAGGGGGAGGATCTTTACATTAAAACCTAGTAATCAAAGTTCAGTACCTTTCCCTGGGGCTGGAATAGAGCCTATTTCTAATTATTTTTCTGGGCATGTATTTAGCCTTGGAATTATTGCAAAATAATGCTGGGCCTCTAGCCAGCCAGTAAATGTTGATCCAATTCACCCTAATATACCATTGTTTTGGTAGTCGTTCCAGGTACAAATTAAAATAATTAAACAAAACAAAACAAAAAACCTGACAGTATCTGTTTTATTGTGAATCTCATGCAACCTGAAATTTAATTATGTTACTATGTGGGTTTGTAATGTAGATTAATAGTTTTATTGTGCCCTTGTGATTAGTTTCTGTTTGTTCTAATTTCTTTGTCGCGCCTTCCTGACCTTGAGGTGAAAAAACACCGAAGATGTATTCCTTCAATTTAATGCCAGTTTGAGGTGTTTCTCCTGCATCATCAGATCAATGAAAAGTAAATAGCCTACACTTCTTGTTTCACAGTGCAGTATTGATCTTTCTTCAGCTTTTGCTTCCCTTTTCCCTGCGTCTTGTGTCTTTCAACCCCTGGGACTGAAGTGATTGCCATAGATTGGACAAGCTAACAAGCGCATGATAAGGAACCGGGGTTCTGTGGCATACTCACACACAGGCTTGGTGTGGGAAGCCTGCTTCCACATTGAAAGAAGGGTGCCATTTTGTGTGCGTGGCACAAGCCACTAAGAGAAAGAACTAGAAGGAAAACACGAGGAAGGAAGATTTTATTTTGGCTCCCCCAAATCTTTACCGATAGTGCTAAATCAAGTGATGGAACTCCTTTGAAAAGTAAAAGACAAGTTAGCCTGCGGGGGAAATGCCATGTGCTTTTAGCTTTAGCAAATGACTGGATGTTGGCAGCCTGTGGGTAAGTCTTTACGATCCTTTAGCGGCTATGCTTTCTCAAGAATATGTGTTATTATGCTTTTTGTCTTGTTTGTTTTGGCTTTGATTTTTTACTTAAGGCTAAGTGCTAGTTGTAGGGATTGAGATATAGTTATTATAATTTGGATTTCATATCCAACACCAAGAAGTATACATTTAAGCCATGTATTTTACTTCACAAGCATAATTAGAAGGTAAATCTGTTCTTTTAATGATCTGACTTATGTGTGGGATTTTCTTTTGAGGTGAAAAGAAGTATTTTTTAAAGATGTGAACTGATCTGTTTTTAAAATGACAAATAATAGAAAGAAACAGAATAACTTTTTAAGGTTTAGAAATACTTTATTTACTGTCTGCCTGTCTTTAGCATGCTCACTGTAGAAATGAAAATCCTTCAAGTTTTATTTTTGAGTCCTCAGTTTCCATAGATTTCTCTAACATTGAAAAATAGATAAATGAATAATTGATATTCTATCACATACTATTGTCTCCTGACAGAAGGATATTCATGGCGTGCAGCTCAAGTTTTCTGACATGACTTTAGGATGGTAGGCATCCAATTTCTTGACTCTTAGTCCTCAATACCATTGTTAGTCAGCTCTGTAAACTAATGTATATATACATAAGAAGTTTGCCCTTCAATTCTTTTAGGCTCTCATTCTTGAATTTACTTTGAGAATCTATCATCAGGGTATTATTCTGGACTTTACTAATGAAAGAAAAGTCATGTGAAAGAAGAAATAAATAAAGCTTTTGCTTCTCATGGAGCAACTTTTACCTCAAGTATCGTGATGGTATGAGGGCATGTGTACAATGTTTAATTTATTACTAATTTAAGAAAGAATATTCATAATGTACAGGTTCCTGAGTCTGATATGCAAATTCCTGTAGAGAGATACATGAACTTTACATGGACTCCAAGGACACACTGAAATGGAACTTATCAGCGCATTGGCTTCAACATGACACGTTTATCATCAGCCTTTTGTTGTCTGAGTAGGATACAATGTAGATGGAACAAGTTAAGTATATAGTTGCAGTATCTTTTGTATCTTTCTCAGGTTTTATGGCATTTTATACTTCTTAGAGTGGATGATTGTTCTAACTCAAGCTATTATGTGATCCTGAGGGTAAACCAAGTGCTGATTTGAAAGCTATTAATTTTCTATTATAGTGTGCTAAAGATGTTCTATAGTGTGGCACTCACCTACATTATTAAGTCAATGACCAATTGCAGAGTTGCTCTGTGGTGGTTGGAGCTTAACTCAACCCTCTGGGATCTCATTTATTATTTGCAGATATTGATTTTGGAAAAAGGAAAGCTAAGATATGTGAATGTAATTCTGACTTAGACCAGGCCTAGAGCTATTTACTCTTAATGGTCTGCATATTACATGTGTTACATGTAACTCTATTATATATGTGTGGTTTTAGCCAAGATAAATTATTCTGTTTACAGTAAATATTATCAGTATTTATCAGTGTATAAACATTGAGTCCCCAAATGATCTTGCTGTATGTTTAAAGAATCTAAACATAGCTCTTATCATATTTATAATTTTCTGATGTCATATAGATGCAAATAAGAGAAAATTACTTACTTACATCATAAAAATATGCTAAAAAATCCCCAAGTGTGTCTGGGATATGATCTCTGGTTACTGTGTGTATGTTTGTATCTGTGTGTATAGGGGGAATACATTTTCTTAAATATAGTTTGGACAGTTCTCAGGGAATTAATCTCAAGCAGCCTCAGTGACTGTAAATAAACAAAGAAGCATAAAAATGTGTGGGATTTTCACCTGAAGGAATCTAAAGTTCAAAATGAAGCTAGGGCTTATGTGGCATTCCAGCATGAATGATCTCTTAACTGAAGGTACCCAAGAGACTAATATGACATTGGTGCTCCTATAGGCTGACGGATTTGCAAAGATACACTCTTATGAACTACACAACTATCACCCTCCTATGCCCAGTGGTTATAGCTAAGGCTTACATTGCACATATTTCCTCAAAATATGAATTTTCTCCTTCAAATGTCTTCATTATTTTTCTGGAATTGAAAATGAAATTTCTAGATAACCAATGTCATTGGAAACATTTATAAAATTATTTAGTTTCATTTATTTAAGATAAATGCCTTTTCTAATGAAATTTTATTTATCTGTCACTTTTATTTAATAATGGATATTAAAGAGCAGAATATATTGTATTAAAATTTGAAATCAACTAACTTCCCAAATAATGAAAAGGGATTATGTTGTTGACAATACATGTGTTAGTACAAATCACCTGAAAATATTAGATTACCCAATAGGATATATTTAACAAATTACTTGTGAGCCTTACATGTTCAAGGATTACTCCATGCCCTGCAAAGGATATGTGACATTTGCATTGCTCCCTCTTTAGCATATCTGTTCAGAATTCACCAGTGCTGTTTTTAATTTGCAACTAATACAAATGAGCACATAACTAAATTCATTTATTCATTTTTATTAAATATATTCTATCAGGTGTTCGATATGCTAGACATCAAAACATATTTTAAAAACTCAAAAGGTTTACAATAATAATTCAATATACATTAAAGGAAAACAAGATCAAGTATTTGATTTAAAAGAAAAGTTTACATAGTGTAATACAAAGCCAGAATTTATGAAGTATAACTTATGATAGGAACAAAAAGAATGCACTGTATTGTGAGAGTACACTAAAATATAAAATGTAATGTTTTTCTGTATAGATTTCATGATTAAATTGCCTTTTAGTTAATAATATATGGAAAGTTATCTAGCAGAATTGCTTAATGAATGTGATTATATATTAAGCCAACATTTATTTAGTATCAAGTATTTAATAGCTGCAAGAGAGGTCAAGAAAACAAGTACATATTCAGTCCACACAAGAAAATGGGCAAGAGAGGAAGGCACACCTTGCCCTTTGGAGCAACCATTCACTAATGACTTTTTAGTCAAACGTTGAAGAGAAAGTTGTGGATTTTTCAGTATATTTTTTCTAACCATTAAATCATAAGGAATTGATTTTCATTTCAATTTCAAATAATGAAAAATTCATATGATAATTTTGTTAGCTTATGGGTTTACTATCATAAATGTAATATTTTAAACATATGACCTGAGGCTTTTATTATTACAAATATTGAGCAGACTGGGGCCATTTTAAGGGTCAAGCAGAGACACTCACAAACAGACACTCATGACATTGAATTTGGCTTAAATGATCAAATATCTAGTAGTAAAACTAGATGCGAAACACCTAACATATTAAAAATAGACATAGCTGCTTAAATGGTGTGATGGATATTGATGAGACATCATCTCTTAGGGAAGTTTTAAGTTCAGTAGGGACCCAAAATCAAAGTTCATGAACTCAAGATTAAATACTTCTGACTTATAAAGTCAAAGTATACGTTTTCAGTGATATATTTGTGATCTGACACTACTATTTTTCTAAAGTACTTTACATCTTCTTATTTAATGTAGTTAACTGTATTTTTTTATCTAAAAATATAACTGAACTTGTGTCAGTATTTTTACTGAGTACTCTTTCCTATTTATTCACCAGTAAATGGAAATAGCAATTAACTGAAACATTATAAATGGTTTTACATGATTAAATGTAAGATCATAGTTCAGTTATATCGATGCCACTCCTGTAAATAAAATCGAGGGAAAATAGCCCATCATGATACTAATTACTATTTCCTAGTTTCCTCATGACTATGAGCCTATGGAGATTTGAGTTTTTCTTTTTTTTTCTCCCTTTCTTACATGATTATTGTTGTGATGTTATTTATTGCACATTACAGGCCAACATACGGATGGCAAAAAATAATTCTAGATGTGCTGTTATTTTAATTAATTTAGAAGGTGCATTTTTCTGACATAATACTCTGTTCATATGAACATCAAGTTGAAGTGTGAACGCTTCCTTTTCAGTGGCTTTTGAAATAGTGCCATAAATTCATCCCCAATACAAAGAGCTTCAGCAGTGAGATTTGAGGCATCCCGACATGCAAAAAGTAAGACATTACTTAAAAGAGGCAGTTTTAGAAAAAGGTCATTGTTAGGCTCAGATGAGGAGGCAATGAATACGCAGCTTCTCTATCACTGTCCATCTAATGGAACAATTTTATTTCCAAATTTAAGAGTTCAGAGGTGCTTTTGACCTTTGGTCAGATAAGATGCTGATACTGAAAATGGCTCTTACTGCTTTATTGTAATTTACCTACTTGTGTGTCTAGGCCCCAGCAGCTGCAGTTACCACCGAAACGTATTTGGCCCAGGCTCGTAGCCCAGTATTGATGTATTTTAAGAAAGTTATTTAAATTCTCTCTCTGATTGCAATCTAATTTTCTCCCCCTTGACTCTCGACTATGGCAATTCATAGTCTTTTTTTGTTGTACATTCCCAAAATCAAAATTGTATGAAGATGGAAACTATCATATATTCAGGATCTCTAATTGGACTTCCAGTGCTACTTGGCCATGCTTTTGCTTAACTTTTCACTACTCAAATTTCCCAGAGACTGTGTTAACCGTGCTCCCCAGTTTCCGAATTTAAAAGCCCACTTCCTCATGCTCTCTGGTGGACTTCTAGGCCAGTTCATATTTAGTTAATCTGATTCTTCTCTCTCTCACAAGAATAATTTAACTCCTCCACCTCCTTTCTGTTACATGGGGAGGGCCAGGCGGTTTTGAGTAGAAATGGATTCCGAGTTACTCTCAGGGATGAATATCCAGTAGTCTACCCCGCTGCCTTTTTTGGCCAGGAGACCTTATGATCCAAATCGTGAAGCTACAATGTAGTGTAATTTCATCAGCCTGAACTGTCATGGAAGAAGCATGGAAGCTAGTTGCCATGGAGTGTCAGCAGATCACATTTTCATGAACAAGGAAGGAAACTTTGTAGTCATAAGCCACTTAGATGTTGGAGATGTTTGTTTTATATAATAGCCAAAGGTATCCTAACTAATACACCTTTACATTTAGGTTATGATCTTGTTTTCCACAATCCTGATAAAGTTGAGATAATACAACACTTTTCTTTTACCATAATGCAATTGTATTTATATATTTCAAAATATTTCTGTATTTTTCTTTGCATCAGTGTCAAAGGAAGAATTGTATAGTGTCAACCTTTTAATTATAATCCTATACAGTGATCGTCACTTTCTTCTGAGACCTGTTTTATTAAGTAAAAATCTTCAGTGTAATTTTAAAAAATAAAATACGGTCACCTTTCTTCATCTCAATAAGACTTTAAAATTAATATTACAGCCTCGCCAGAGTTCCTCAGTGGTTGAGCTCATCCTGTGCACTAATAGGTTGCTGGCTCAAATCCTGGTCAGGGCACGTATCTGAGTTATGGGTTTGATCCCAGGTTGGGGTGTGTGCAGGAGGCAACTGATGAATGTTTCTCACATTGATGTCTGTATGTCTTCCTTCCTTCCTTCTTTCCTTCCTTCCCTCCCTCCCTCCCTTCCTTCCTTCCTTCGCCCACCCCCCACCTCTAAGCATGTCCTTGGGTGAGGATTAAAAAAATAAATAATAAATGAATAAATTAATATTGCATAGTATATGTAAGCTATATGACATATCAAAAATTATAGAATCCACAAACTTCTTTAAATTTACACAGCTGATATCTAATGGAGCCAGAATTGAGACCATGTGTTCCTGAGCAGAGATCCATGACACTCTATCCTCTCTATCTTCTGAAATACCTTATTACCTTGGCTTATACAATAGTACTTATCCTAATTATCATTTTACCCCTTTGGATTTAGTTTATTGCCTATTAGCTATATATATAACTTGCTTATTTTGTTTTATTTTTCTGTTATATAAACATGCCTAATTTCCAAATGGATTCTTAATTTCCTGAAGAGGATCTAGTATATCCTCACTTTTTCATTTATTTTAGGTATATCTGTTGCTGCTGCTGCTGCTGCTGCTGCTGCTGAGTTTTGTATGTGGGTACATATTTGAATCTACTGGTGAGAAAATATCATTTATGTTAAATAATATTTATGAAACACTGCACCTCTTGGAATATCAGATATAAGATTAAACTGACATATCATTAATATAATTTGCTACATTATAATGACATTTTCTTAATTCAGTGCAAAGTATAACATTGTGAATTTAAAATAAACAAGCAAAATAGAAATAGATGCATAGATACAGAGAACAGACCAACAGCTATCAGAGGGGAGAGAGATTGGGGGCTGGGTGAAAAAGGTGAAGGAATTAAGTTAAAAGAAAAAGGCACCACAAACAAAACAAAACTCATAGACACAAACAACAGTATGCTGATTAGCAGAGGGAAAGAAGATGGGGAAGGTAGAGAGGGGAAAGAGAGAATAAATGGTGACGGAAGTTGACTTGACTTGTGGTGGTGAACACAGAGTACAATATACAGATGATGTATTATAGCATTATACACCTGAAACCTATATAATTTTATTAACAAATGTCACCCCAGTAAATTCAATAAAGAAAAAAAAATCAGGTTCTGTCTTGAGCCTAGAGAAGTAGCTCTTGACATTTTATTCTTCCAGTCTCTACTCTAGTATAAAATAGATGTAACAGTATTTCTCTTTCTTTTAGGATTTTTGTCTCTTCTCTCCAGAGATGTATTAGTTATAAAATGTTGCATGAGAATATGCAGTTTTATCTGTAATTATTTCTTTTAGTGGTGCTGTTTAGGTAGTAGTAGAACAATGAATATAAAATATTTTTTTAAAAATGTATGGTAAAGTTATAGCTGCCTCAAATGATGGCATCCAATGAAGTTGAAAACAGAAGCCAAATCGCATGAATTTATTTATTTTTCGTACTTTGATAAGTATTTATTAGTAGATTCTCAAAATGGGATTTTATATAATACATTGGTTGGCAAAATATTTTGATTCAGAGGATCATCCGTCAATATAGCATATGGTAGTGCTACTATATTTCGACGCTCACTGCCTTAAGTTGGTTGCCTTAGCCTAGAGTTTAACGCTTTTGACTCATATTCAAAGAATAATGTTTCTGATCATTTTAAATGCAAAGTGCTTCTGTAGCAAGTCATGATACAATGTCTCAGGAGACAGATGAGGCTGCCAAACTCTTCTTTTAAGCTGAATTGATGCTTTCGAAGACTGACATCCGTGAAGACTAAAGTGCTTCAGTTACAGAATGTAACTACCAGCCAGGAGAGGCAGTCGGTGGCTTTTACTGTTCTGTAACAGGAATGCATAACAAAAGATTTGCCAATGTCTTGTCCCCTTTGATTCTCTATCTCTTGGCTGAAACGCCTATCCATAACACTATAATGTAGTTGCTTTAGACTGAAAGCTTATTGGCTCACAAAATTCCAAATTTCTACTATACTTCCTTTCCCTCATATACTCTAGTTGTGGAAGTCTAAAAAATAAAAGAATATTGGTCATTAAGGTCAAGAGGTCATTCCTGTAGTAGCATTGCTCTCGGAGGAGTGAAGTGAAGCCTGAGGGCATGGCTCCAAAGCCAGACAGACCCTGTAATTGCCTCTGTGCTTTGGTCCTTACTAGGGATCCCGAACAAGTGGCCTAACTGCTTTGAAACTTAATTTGCCAACCAGTAAAATGGAAATATTAATAGGACCTATCTTACAGGCATGGTACGTGGGTAGGTTAAATAAGAAAGTGAATATAAAGTCTTAACATTCTTTTTTTTCTTAATATATATTTTATTGGTTTTTCACAGAGAGGAAGGGAGAGAGATAGAGAGTTAGAAACATCGGTGAGAGAGAAACATCGACCAGCTGCCTCCTGCACATCTCCTACTGTGGATGTGCCCGCAATCCAGGTGCATGCCCTTGACCGGAATCGAACCTGGGACCTTTCAGTCCGCAGGCCGACGCTCTATCCACTGAGCCAAACCGGTTTCGGCAACATTCTTAATATAGTGTCTGGCACATGGTAAACCTTCAGTTTTTGCTTCATCATTATAATGTTACTGGCATTGTCATTAGCACTCTTCATCAGTCACTGTTGATGGGCCTCAGGAAGACTATCGGCTACTGCTTATTATTATACCCTAAAATTCTAATTTTTTAAACACAGTGTTGATGATGCTTAGAAACATTTATTTCTAGATGGTAAAGTCTCTCTTTATAGGCTATGTCAGCAAAACTATAATCAGGATATTTTTTAGTGGACTGGTTTTGTTTCGTAGAACAAGGGTTTGTTTGACACTACTATATCATTTTGAGCCACCCCGTCTTTGCAGAGGTAAGTTCACATCTGCTGTCAGGATATCCTCTCTCTGGACAATGTTTATGAGGGTGCTAACAGAATAGGTCTTTTCTATCTTTGTCAAACTCCTCTTTTGTTTTTTTCTTCTTTTATATTAGGAACGTCATAAAAAAAAATATTGCTTGCCTAGCAAAGTAGGAATTATATGTCCCAAACAGCGAGAAGCAGTCCCAATGATAGTCTGAATAGTAGTAGTGCTGCATTGAGTCTTGCATATACAGCTAGATTTGGAGAAGTGCAAAAAGAGAACTGATTTGTATTACCTTCCATTTCAGATAATCTGTGTTACCTAATTTTACTAATGGTCTTAATAATACTATATAACAAAAGCCTAATATGCAAATGGACCAAAGGGCAGAATGACTGGTGGAACGACTGGTCACTATGATGTGCACTGACCACCAGGGGGCAGACGCTCAGTGCAGGAGCTGCCCCCTCCCTCCCCGCAGGCCCTAGGCCAGCCAAGACAAGTGCCAGAAGGGTCCTCCAATCACCCCGCCAGTTTCTCCACAGATCTTCCCTGATCCCTGGCCAGGACTAGGGATGCTACCTGTGCACTGGGCCTCTAGTAAGTATATTAGTTTGCTAGGGCTGTTACAATATAATATCTAAAACTGAGCAGCTCAAACAACAAAAATGTACCGTATCATAGTTCTTGAGGACAAAAGTCTGAAAGCAAGGTGTCAAGAGGGTCATGCTTCCTCTGAAGGTGGTACCAGGCAAGGGTCTGTTCCCGATCTTTCTCCTAGTTTCAGTAGTGCCTTGGCTTGTGGAAGCATAACTCCAGTCTTCACATGATATTCTCCCTGTGTGCATGCCTCTATGTCCAAATTTCCTACAAGGATACCAGCTATGTTGGATTAAGGGCCCACCCTCTTCTAGTATGACCTCATCTTAACTAATTATACCTGTAATTATACCTGACACATTTCCAAATAAGGCCACACTCTGAAGTATTTGTGGTTAGGACTTCACCATATGAATATGGGAGTACATGATTCAAGCCACACAATGTGAGGGAAGACATTTTTGATCTAGTGACTCTAAGTACAATTAAAAATATACATTTTTATATTTAAGAACTATCTTGAAAAGTTATTTAAACTAGTCAAAATTATTAAGCATGACTACAAAAGGTGGTTCCCTTTCATTGGTTGCTATTGAAGCTGGTCTGGTTATAAAAATTAAATTCAAGGTTAACACTATTTTGAACATAGTTCTCTTCATTGTATTAGTCACCAGAATATTTTTTTTTGGGGGGGAAGGGTTAAAATATTAAAAATGGAACAAATCCTGGTCATGGTCATTATCACTATGACTTAAATATTCTATGATTTAAGTTACATTAAGTTCAAGGTCCAGGATTCCATGTGACTCCAAAGTTTGTGCTCTCTGTTATACCATATTGCTTCTGTACTACAGGAAGTATATTACCTATTAGTAAATATGTACAGTTAAAATTAATTTTAATTCTTTATATATTATACAACTTTGGAAAAATGATACATAATTATGGCTTGAGAATGTCTTTCCAAATCCTATAGCAGTTTACTGCATGACTTAAAAGCATATGAACACGGGTTTGAAATCAGCCTGTCTTTGTGACCTGAGAAAAGTCACTAAAGACCTCCAAGCCTCATTCTCCTCTTCAGTAACATGAGGTCAATCATACAGTTGCTGTGAAGGTTATCTGAGATGATGCATGTTTAAAGGGCCATTTAGTAACTCAGAGGAAACTTCCAACAATATGCAGTGCAAATATAGTCTCCCATTCTGTCTTTTTTACTTCTTTAATGGTATTTTTTGATGAACAAAAGTTATTTAATTTTTTAATAGACATTTTAAGTATAAAGCAAGTAGAGAAAATGGCACATATTAGAATTATATAGAAAGAAGTGATGAGATTTGTTGACGTGAACCAACTTGTTAAGCAGCACTTAGATCTTAAACTAACTTTATGAGTACCTTAGAGGCTCCCTCGCCCCACTGTCTGTTCTTACTGCCCTCAAAAAAGATAATTTATCCTAACACCATAGAACAATTTTATTTATTCTTAAATTTTATAGAATGGCATCATAGATTATGTACTACTTTTCTTCCTGGGTTATTTTACTTAACATTATTTTGTGTGATTCAAACACTTTTATGCATGTAGTATAGCAATTAATTGTACCAATATTATATTATCTTCTCCCTGTATTGTTATGGGGCATTTAGGTTGTTTCCAGTTTAGAGTTACAGTTGGTTCTCTATATCCACAGCTTCCACATTCTGGGATTCAACCAACCACAATAAAAATATTTGGGAAAAAAGCTTGTTTCTGTTGTGTATTATATAGTTAGGCCTACGCTGCTTGCATTTGTACTGAATATGTACATATATTTACAGTGTTTGAAGTATTATAAATATCCTAGAGATGATTTAAAGTATATGGGAGGAGGTGTGAGGATATATGCAAATACTATGACATTTTATATAAGGGATTTGAACACCAACTCCCCCATGAGTAGGAAGGGGTTACTGTATTATAAATAGTGCTGCTATGAACATTCCTTATGTGTCTCTTGGCAAACAGATGTGTGAATTTCTCTGGGATAAATATCTAGAGGTGGAATTGCCAGTTCATAACATATGCACATGTTCAACTTTATCTGATATTGCTAAACTGTTTTTCAAAATGGTTGAATCAATTTATAATCCCACAAGCAGTGTATGCATGTTCCAGTTACTCTTAACTTCATCAACATTAGTAACTGCATTTTTTATTTTAGCCATTTGGGTTAGTACATACTGGTATTGCTTTAGTCATTAATTTGCAATTCTTTGATATTTAATGAAGGTGATTGCCTTTTCTTATGCATTGACTACGTATGTGCATGCATGATGGCTGTTGAAGTCCTACCCTGTTCCAGGCAATCCCTCTCTACTGTTCTCCACAGTGTCTGCACCGGTCTGCATTCCCACCAGCAGTGCACGAGTGTTCCTTTTTCTCTGCAGCCTCGCCAGCATTTGTCATTTGTTGATTTGTTGATGATAGCCATTCTGACAGGTGTGAGATGGTACCTCATTGTCGTTTTGATTTGCATCTCTCAGAGGATTAGTGATTTTGAGCATTTTTTCATATGTTTCTTGGCCTTCTGTATGTTCTCTTTCGAAAGTGTCTATTTAGGTCCTTTGCCGATTTTTTGATTGGATTGTTTATCTTCCTTTTGTTAAGTTGTGTGAGTTCCCTGTAAATGTTGGAGGCTAAACCCTTATCAGTCATCACATTGCCTTTCATTTCTGATTTTGTTTATTTGGGTCCTCTCTCTGTTTCTAGTGAGCTGGCAAGAGGTTCATCGATCTCATTTATCCTTTCAAAGAACCAGCTCTTGGTTTCATTCATCTTTTATATTGTTTTTTTTGGTCTCTATATCATTTATTTCTGCTCTGATCTTTATTATTTCCTTCCTTCTGCTTATGCTGGGCTTTTCTTGTTGCTCTCTTTCTAATTCTTTAAGTAGCAAGGTTAGATAATTTATTAATTAGTTTTTCTTGTTTATTTGAGGTAGGCCTGTAGAGCTATGAACTTCCCTCTAAGGACTGCTTTCATTGTGTCCATAGGTTTTTGGATTGTTGTGTTTTCATTGTCATTTGTTTTCAGGATGCTTTTTATTTCTTCTTTGATCTCTTTGGTAACCCAATCATTATTTAATAGCCTCCAAGTGTTTGGTTTTTTTCATTGTTTTTATTGTAGTTCATTTCTAGTTTTATGCCATTGTGATCTGAGAAGATGCTTGATTTGATTTCTATCTTCTTGAATTTGAAGAGACTTTGCCTGTGACCCAATATATGGTCTATCTTTGAAAATGACCCATGTGCACTTGAGAGAATGTATATTGTGTGGCTTTGGGGTGAAATGTTCTGAAGTTGTCAATTAATTCCATCTGATCTAGTGAGTCATTTAGGATTGTAGATCCAATTGCTTTGCTACCCAGGTTCTTTTGGGGATGGTGCTACTGGTGTAATCTCTCAGGTCTCCTGGGTTTGGTAATCTAGCATAGCTCCATACTTGAGCTATTTGGGTTCTCTTGGTGTAGGCCTGTAAGCTGGAAAGGCGCAACTGTGGTGTCTAGAAGTCAGCAGCATCCATGGAGGGGGTGTCCCAATTTTTGCTGTCTTATGACCTTGGTTGAAGTCGCGCGCATCCCTGTTTGTATAAGTTTGTGCCTAGCAGGGGATCACAGAAGCACCCAAGGACTGCCTGTGGAGTGGTGGGCTTGGGAGGCCTGCACCCGGGAAAAGCGTGCAACTGTAGTGTCCAGAGTTCTGCAGCTGTGGGGTGGGCAACTCAGTTTTTCCTGCTGCACCTGTGGTGGATAGGCGTGCGCTCCCAGTGGCAGCTCACAAGGGCACCAGCGGTGCATTTGCCAGCTTGGCTTACTGAAGCAATCTGAAGCCACCTCATTGAGGCATCTGTGAGCAGGTATCCAGGGTGAGTGAATTCAGAATTTCTACTTTCGGGGGGAATGCATCCCCGTTTGTTCAAGATCGCACCTAGCAGGGGCTCACAGCGGCTCCCATGAGCGCTCTGTGGATAGATGGACTCTGGGTGCCTGCTCCTTGGAAATGCATGACTGTGGCAGTGAGTTCGCTGACAGAGCTCTGACACACTCTGAGGGGCCCTGGCACTAAAGATGCATAGCTGTGGGCAGTTATTCAGGAAGAGGGAATTCAAAATTTCCACTGCAGGGCAGCATGCCCTTGACTATTCAAAATCACACCCAGCAGGGGTTCACAGCATCTAAGAGCTGCCTATGGAATGGTGTGCCCTGGAAGTCTGCGTGCTGGAAACGCATGAATGTTGGAAACACGCAAATGTAGTGTCCAGAGTTCTGCTGCTGGGGAGGGGGAAAGTTGCACTTACTGCTGTGGGAGTATTGCACCTTTGGAGGTGGAGGTCCCAGGGTCCATGGGTCTGTGGGTAGGGCAGCTAGATTTTGGCTGAAGTGGCTGCTGGGTCACAGGCAGTGTCCAAGGCCTATCTGGGTGGTGGTGTGGATGAGTTCCTAGAAGAGGCCGCTCTCCTCTTCACGATGGCATGGGCTCTGTGCCCGAGTCATGCAGTCCGGGGAGTGCCCCCAGCGGTGGTAGTCTCTCCCTGTCCAAGAGAGCTTGGTCTGCCAGCCTCTGTAGGTCCTGCCGGATTTAGCTGTCCCTCACTCACACACACACCACACACATCCACACACATCCACACACTCTTCTTTCATGCCCTCACTCACTCACTTCCTATCCCTCACTTCCGTCCTGCCAGCCACCATCTTCGGTATCCCTGCTTAGACTTTCATTATGTAGATCACCATTATGTGTTTATTTATTCTTCTACTAGAGGCACAGTGCACGAAATTCGTGCATGAGGGTGTGTGTGTCCCTCAGCCCAGCCTGCACCCTCTCCAATCTGGGATCCCTCAAAGGATATCCGACTGCCCGTTTAGGCCGATCCCAGGGACATCTCTCTCATAATCCAGGACTGCTGGCTCCCAACCACTTGCCTACTTGCCTGTCTGATTGCCCCTAACCGCTTCTGCCTGCCAGCCTGATCACCCCCAAACCACTACCCTGCCTGCCTGATCTATGCCTAACTGCTCCCCTGCTGGCCCGATTGCCCCTAACTGCCCTTCACTGCAGGCTTGGTCACCCCCAACTGCTCTCTCCTGCAGACCTGGTCCCCCCACGGCCCTTCCCTGCCGGCCATCTTGTGTCCACATGGGGGCGGCCATCTTGTGTGTTGGAGTGATGGTCAATTTGCATATTACTCTTTTATTAGATAGGATTGATTATAAATTTGGGTTCTCAGTCTGTTTTTTAGGAAGTATTTATAGTATATTAATGAGTTCTGTACAATAGACTTTTGCATGTTGTCCAATCTGACAGCCATTTGCTGCATATGACCATTGAGCATTAGAGAGGAGCATAATATGACAAAGGAACTGAATTTTTGATTTCATTTAGATTAATTTTAATAGACAGATGGCTAATAGCAAAACATACAGTGCAGGTCTAGACACACATCATCTTGTCTGATATAAGTAATGGAAAATATTTTCTCCCAGATAGTGGTTTGCTCTTTTGCTTTTAAAGAATCCCTCCCTATTTATGTCATAAATAGATTTGAATCTTATTAGAAATGGTGCAACTCTGGTTTTATCAAGATCTCTTGAAATCAAACAAAGATATAAAATAGCACATGCACTAAAAAGAAGAACACATATTTCTCTAATTCAGTTACTTACAAGTAGGGTTTGAATTCTGATTTTTAAAATTTTCTTGAGAGGATATCAAACCAGTTCATCGAATCCTTTGTGTGTCATCTAATAGCTGTTTTGTGTCAGTTATTCAAGTGTCTCCCAGTAATAGGTCTCAAAGACACAATTCAGAAATATGCTGAGTCTGTGGAGTCTCCGCCTAAGCCCAAAAGTATGCTCCGAGTGAGTGAAGACCCTTGACATGAGAAGATGATATGAGAACATAATAAAAAGAGCTGTAGCTAGGGCATTTACAAGAGCTAGACTGACACATTAAATCTCTCGAGGCCCTGAGGAGAAGCCAGAGTAATAGCTAAGAATCTTTCTGGGTTATAGCTTTTTTTAAGTATAAAGCACATTATTAAAAGGATATAGATTTAGCAGGTAAATTGGTTTAAATAATTAAGGGTAATATATATGAATAATCACAAAATTATGGTATAGACGTCTAGTTTCATACAGCTCAAATTAATTCTAACTATAGAGCCTTAAATCCGTGAACTCTAAATTTTAAAAGCATATAATCCCAGAAATGAAAAAAAAATTGAATTCTGTCTTGATATTAAACGGATGCATACATACACTTATAGTTTAAGCTTTAGGACAGAAACTGAAACCTTTTACACTTAAACATTATGGCAAATGCCTCCAGAAATAACCATAAAAATGAGTGAAATATATGATGCTGTAATGCATAGTATTAAGTTGCTGCTGATTCTTCAAGTAGTAAACAACGAAGAATAAGATATGTAGCTTTTGAAGTGACAGGAGCTATATCTGGTCACAGGAGTACTATTTAGAAAATATCTCTTCAATGCAGTAGAGTATGTTGGTGTTTCCCATATATTTTCTCTGAAAACTTATCAGTGTGGCTAGAGCCTGGCTAACAGATGGGGGAGTGGAACTAGATGAAGTTGGTGAGGAGGCAAAGGGCACATTATAGATAATGATGAGCAAAATGGATCTCATTTTCTCTATGAAGGGTAACCAATGAAATCATTTTAGTGGTGAAATGACATGACTGTATTTGGGTTATGGGATTACTCTTTTTGCAATATAGAATCAATAATTCAGAGTGGACAAGAAAAGAGGAATTAAGTTTTAATACTAAGTTACTGAATTAGGTCTTTTGAACAAAGGCCAGGACAAACTATTAGAACTAAATTAATTAGCTAGGAGAAAAATCAAATAAAATGCCTGTGGTTTCTAAAACTGCAGTAATTGTTTAAAGCTAGTTATAGTGTCACTGGTTGAGCTTTTGGGATTAATTCTCTGGAAACTCCAATGGCTGTGGTCCAACTTTGAGTATTAACAATTATTAATGATTAAGTCCCATTGAGTAAGTTGATAGCATTATAGTGAGATTTAGTAGCAAAAGCTTCATCAGGTTAAAATATATTAAAATTCAAAGTATGATAAATATTTGACAATTGTTTGTTTATTTCACAACATAAAGTGGAAATCCAAATGTATTTTATTAAGGTAGTTTCATTCTAAATTGATGGTGATTATCACTAATTTTAATACCACATTTTTCAAATGTTACTTTTATTTTGTGCTTATTTACTAGTTTTTACATTTTATAGCTGCAAAAATTATAGCAAAATATCTACCTTCTTTAGTACTATACTACATACACAAAGGTAACAGTTTCTCTATTGTTCTCCTAATACATTTGTTAAAAGCCATTATGACTTTGAATGACACATTGAATGCCCCATATCTGAGTTTCTAGAATGGAGTGTTTTGTCTGGGGAATGAAATAAGAGTGCAGAAAAGAGAGATTTTATATATATAATTAATTTCAGAGAGGAAGGAAGAAAGAGAGAGAGAGAGAGAGAGAGAGAGAGAGAGAGAGAGAGAGAGAGAGAGAGAGAGAGAGAGAGAGAGAGAGAGAGAGAGAGAGAGAGAGAGAGAGAGAGAGAGAGAGAGAGAGAGAGAGAGAGAGAAAGAGAGAGAGAGAAATGTCAATGATGAGAGAGAATCATGGATTGGCTGCTTCCTGCATGCCCCCTACTCAGGATATAGCTCAAAACCTGGGCATGTGCCCTGACCAGGAATCAAACTAATGACCTCCTGGTTCATTGGTTAACATTCAGTCACTGAGCTACACTGGCCCGGCAAGAGAGAGGCCATTTTTCTTTTACTTTATAACTTTCAGAGTTGCTTAGATTTTTAAAAAGTACAGCCAACCCAGCCACATTTGAAATTTAGATAGATATTACGTGATTTTTCTTCAGGCTTGTATTCTCCACACAGCCCTGTTTCTAAATCAGAGTAGCCTACATTTTTGAACTGTTGGATGTGGGAAAGGAGTACATGGAAAATGAGGCCAGGTGGGGATACAGAAGGCAGCTGAAGGGGGAGGGGGGCCCTAGTGTTCTCTTGACCAAAACTCCATGTACCTAGAATATGTCCATCTACTTCTGTGTATCTTTGAATCTGTTTCTGTTTTGTTTGTTCTTTATTTTGTTCTTTAGATGCTGCATAGAAATGAAACCATATGACATTTGTCTTTATCTGTCTGAAAATAATGTAAAAAGTATTGAATGTCAATTGTAACTAAAAAAAAAAATTTAAGTGTTCATCTACTGTCTGTAAGATGTACTTAAATGATGGCCACTGTGCTAGAAATCACAGATGTTTTAACTACAGAAATCACAGAGCCACATACTTGATTCACCTCCATGAATATTTAAATTAAAATTGACAACTTCAGGGTACTACAATGTTGTAGCTGGATCAGAACAGACATAGAGGGCACACGTTTACCCTGCAAACTCTGGGCTAGCTAGTTGTGCTGACTCATTTCAATAACCTTGAAATTAAGCAACTCTGCATGTTATGCAATTCAACTTGTTTTTTTAATCCTCACCTGAGGATATGTTCTTTTAATTGATTTTAGAAAGAGAGAAAGAAAGAAGGAGAGAGAGAAACATCAATGTGAGAGAGAAAAATAGATCAGTTGCCTTTCCTATGCATCCAACTGGGGATTGATCCCACAACCCAGATATGTGCCCTGACTGGGAATGGAACCCACAACCTATCAGTGTATAGAATGATGCTCCAACCAACTGAACCACACCAGCTAGGGTGAAATTCAACTTTTTAAACTTTATTTGGCACACTTTTGTGGGAGTTTCTTTTAATTATATAACATTTTGTTAAAATGAAGGATTTAAATAGTTTGATTTTTTCATTTCTTGGTCACTCATTTTTTATTCACTATATAATACTAGAAGCCCGGTGCATGAAATTTGTGCAAGAGTCTCAACCCTTGCAGTCCCAGCTGCCTCTGCTGGCCCTCGCAGCCCCTTGCAGCCTCGGCCGGCCCTCGCAGCCCCAGCTTTGTCCAGAAGGTCATCCGGATGGTTGTCCAGAATGTTGTCCCAACAGTCATTTGGCTATTTGGTCTAATTAGCATATTATCTCTTTATTATATAAGATGAAGTTTAAAGGTAATAATGTAGATAAGTTACTTAGTACAGATAATGCATAGCATATTCTTCCCCAAATCCATTGCACTCTCTTCGGACTTGGCCCTTGACTGTGGTATTTGCTCTTCCAGACACCATT
>NW_006299705.1:14026086-14042086 GCF_000327345.1 Myotis davidii
GCTCCCATCGCTGGCTCCACCCCTACTTCCTGCTATCACTGGCCAGGGCGGCAAAGGCGCCTGATTCTCTGATCATGGCTGGGGGGCAGGGCAAAGGCGGCTCTTAGCTCCCCGCTGGGTTTCCGATCACTGTCAGTGGCAGGGGGCTTCTTCCTGCTTTCCCTTTAGCCTCCCTGCATTGTGCCTACATATGCAAATTAACCGCCATCTTTGTTGGCAGTTAACTGCCATCTTAGTTGGCAGTTAATTTGCATATAGCCCTGATTAGCCAATGAAAAGGGTAGCGTCATATGCCAATTACCATTTTTCTCTTTTATTAGTGTAGATGATAATAGTTTATATTTTGGCTTGTTCGTGTTCCAAGCATTGCTGATTTCCTTATGGATTCTCAGGTAATATATTTTGATTGGCAAACCTTTTTCATTTTACATTTTTTAGATGTTTATAAACTCAGATATTATATTCGTATTTGGAATGTTTCCTGTATACTAGCATAAACATAATTACTTGATGGCATAAGAGAGGAAAATCATCTATCCACCCTTGTTCTCATCCTACATTCTCAAAGTGACTTGATTACAACTTGACTTTGCTAATTAAGTGCATTGGTCATCAGTTATGGAAATCCAGTTGACTTGATGACTATTCACTATCTTTCTAGACCAAAATAATTGTACTTCTCTACCTCTTAAGAGTTATTTGTGGTCATGTGGTTTGCTTTAGCCAATGCAATTTGAGGTGATATGATGTGATTTGGGCCATTCCCATGTTTGGCTGAGATAAGTGTGAAAGTGTCTGTTGTTAGGGGAGATGCCATTAGTTTAGAGCAGCCTAGAATGCCAGGTGCAGCTGGGAGAGAGCTGGCTGGACCCACAGTGGAATTTATAAACTTTCTATGCTATCTCACTGTGACTTGGAGATGTTTTAACTGCAGCATACACCAGCTAGCATAGCCTGACTGATATACCTGAAACTTTTTGATAATGACATTTAACAGTGTCTATTATATCACAATATTATGCTCTCAATAAGTCTCTGAATTAAAGTAAGATTTCTTTATATATTTCTAGATATTTTGCATATTTTATTTTATATATACTTTATAGGAAATATATTAATTTATATTGGATATCTCAGGGAATAGTAACTGTTTAGAAGTTCTTGTCAAAGAATGCTTAGTGGTTATCATCAGACACATTTTATAATATTTAGTACTCATTTTTCTTCTTAGTATATTTTTATTACCACACTCTCGTTACATTTTCATTAAGTACAATTCTCATTTTAATATAGTTTTTCCAAGTGAAAATAACCTTTCCTCAGAAGCAATTACTACATCCTTTTGTGGAAACACACCTATAAAACTAAAAATGGGGAAGAGGCTGTTAGTTCAGTGGTGTTGTTTTTTCAGTGATAAAGCCTTCCCCAGAGCTTCACTGTTGAGCTTCTAACACTAAACCCAGAAATTGAACATACTAGCAAATTCTCAACAAGATAATTATCTTACATATAACACTACACAGTATCATTACTTTAATACAAACATACATACTTTATAGTGCTTTCTTTCTGCGTATCTCAATTTAAGTACCCACTCCTTGCATGCCTCCTAACTGCACTTTCATAATAAATCTGCATGTAGAAAACCTACAAAAACTGTTAAAACACGAAGCCTGTCCACTTGCAGTATCAGGGCTCTATCCCAGATATTATGTAGCTTAGTTACAATTCATGTAGGAAGTCAGAACCTGAACAAATTGAAATGCATAGATTTGAAAACTAGAATGGGTGAAAATATCTCAGGAGCTTCAATACTTTTGTGTCCTTAGGGAATTGAGCATGGAAATGGGGCATTTATGAATCATCTCATATTTAGAAGTTTTATAAAAATTGGTTATTTCTTCTTTTCCTTCCACATAGAAAGGTGACCAAAATTTGGCTTTGTCCTTAGTGTGATCACCAAACTCAAGATGACAGCATTCAGGTTTATTTGAAAACTTTTATCCTTTCTTAAAGATAATATGGGATGGGTATTGAGGGCGAGGGGAAACAGCCCAATTTGCACCTTTCAAGATCTCCACAGGTGTACGTATGCTTTGAGGGATCTGGTGATGCAGCTGTCATGGTTGGCTTGGGAGAAAGATGGAGAAAGATAGGCTAAGGTAATGCCAGGGCAGGATTGTTGGTAATGGCTAATGATGCCTGTAGGAGCATCTCTTATCAGAGCTCAAGGCACCAGTGGAATCAAGATAGTTAACAGAGTAGAGCATAGAGGTAGGGTGACATCAGCAGGTCGGCACAAACCATCTCCTTAGCAATTCACAATAGTTCACCAGATTTAGCAAAAATGTGCAGACACAGGAATCACAGGAATCGGCCAAGAGCCTGAATCAAAAGAGTGAGTGGCAAATGAGAAGGTAATGTGGACACATACCTAAGGCATGTACCAGTCCATACAGCATCCTTCAGTGTCCCCCCACCCCTGTATTCTCTGTGGGGGAGCTGGAAGGACTGGGTGTATGGTTCACTTGTCCACCGTTTCAGTGGACAGCCATGAGAACCTTTAAATTTGGAATAATGGTTAAGAATTCTGGCTCTGGAACCAGACTGCTTAGCTAGGTGTTTCAGCACCAGTACACAGCTCTGGCTCCTTGAGACAGGTTGACTAAATTTTTTCCGTTTAAGCCCCTTTATCTATTAAAGATAATAGAAGTTGCATGTATCCCCTGGGTTGGTGAGATTAATAACAAATACACTGCTGGGTATATAATAAATAGCATTTTCTGCAGCTGCTAAAACTACTTGTATTCTAACCATGAATAATCACCATATTCTTAGAAGGCAGTGAAACGGGAAATGGGTATATATAATCTCCTAAACACAGGCCTATTTTTAATATATACTATTCAGGTATATTTTTAGGGATACTATGAATATCAACACTGTCCTATTTCCATTTTTATTTTGATTTGGTGGAATCTCAGGAAAAATTCATTAGACTTCATACTATGTATTTTTATTTAATAAAATTACTAATTTTATTTTGCTACTCTTATGTGTGTTTTTTTTCACCTGGCCTTCTTCATTCTGTTACTTTTATTTTCCTTTAATTAATGAGTTCCTCTAAGCTTCCTAAATCATTTTAGATGGATTAGATGATATTAGTTTTGTTTGGTGTGTAGGGTTTGTGCAGAACCATAATAATAACCTCACTTAGATAACAAAGACTGAAAAACTTGACCAGTTAGTCAAGCAATGATATTTATACAATGGAGGTGGTGGTGGTGGGGTGTTAGTGGAAATATCTGGGCAGGGTAGGGTACTAATGATGTTAGAAACTATTCTTGCATCAATATTTAAAAAGAAAGTTGGGATGTAAAAGACCGGGTCTGAGATAATGAATGATTATCTAGATTATAGCAGTTTGTGTAGGAGTGAGAAGGAGGTGGTAATATGAGGAGATTAAATTGATAGAACTTGGGAAAACTACAGAATACTGGGACATGGAATTGGGAGCAATAAAATATACATGGCATCAAATACTTTCTCCAGTAATAATTAATGATCAGCAGGCAATTTTTGTAGAGCTTGTTGAAGGAAAAATCATTCTTCGCTGTTCAGATAACTTTGACTTTAAATTTTGTACTTTGCAAAATTAAAGAAGGAAAAAGAGTGCTATGAAACTAATGATGAGGTCCTTTGTATTAGCATGTGAGGTCTTCAGTTTATGTCTATGTTTAAAACACACACAAAATGGGCAGAATCTGAAGACAATAAGAGAAATTTCATCTAAGTCCTGTAGGCAATATTATCCAGCCATAATAAACTAAGGATAATTTTTTTTTACTAGTTTTGTATCAAAGAGGAACTACAGAATTATAACATTAGCTTACTAACTAGGCTCCCCTTCTGTCAGTGGGTTTCTGCAGCAAGTCAGTGGTGGGATGTCTGAGGAGAACAGAGCTGGGGAGAGCAGCTGGGGGCTTTGGGTTCCCACTTCCAACCTGAGCTATTCATTTTTTACATGGGCCTCACCATTACAAGATTCTGTTCAAAGAAATAATTCTGTCACTAAAAGAACTGAAAATTGTAACTTTAAGGCATTTGTAAATTTTGACTACAATGATATTAGAATTAACTATATAGCAGTATCACTCTCATTTCCTAGCCTCAGTTCAGTTATTTGGTTCTCTGTAAAAAGTCTTGAGTCAAAGAACCCCTTTTGGATTTGGATTTGAATGGTATGTGTATTTGACAGCGCGCCACGTATGGCAGTTGTATTCAGGCTTCAGGTGCCTGGAGCAGGTGGGACAGAAAGATGTCCTTAGGAACTCACACAATCCTCCAGGCCTCTGCTCTGGCAAGTTACACATCATGCTCTGGGCAAGGCCACTTGGCCCATGGCATTATTATAGACAAGATCACCATGGAGCCATCTGTGGCACACATTTATTTCCTCAAGTCCCAGACCAATATATTTGAAGCACACAATTACTTCATTAAGATTTCTGCAGACATTGCAATGGGAAAATATAGGAATAAGAGTCAGTTTCTTTTGACATTGAGATTGTCACTCCTGAGAAGGGTTTTTGGCTGGGGACAACTGCTCATGGTTGAGAGAAAGACATCGCATATAGAGCCTGCTCTAACAGTTTGCAGATATGATATGTGTGACTCTAATAAATACCCTACTGATTTTGAGATAAGAGATTAAAAGCCGTGGTGGACTACATTAGTTATCTATTGCTGATAACAAACCACCCAAAGTAACTTACTATCTCTCATGGTTTCTGTGTGCTACAATTGTGTGCAAGAATAGTGACCATGGCTCGTCTCTTTATGCCATTTTGGGTTTTAATTGGATACATTGAAAGTTGAGCGCTGGAATAATCTGAAGGCATATCACTCACATGTTTGGTTGATCCTGGCTATTGGCTTGGGTCTTAGCTATAAGTATACCTGGAAAACTTTAATCCATGTGGCCTTCCTCACATTATGGCTGGATTCAAACAGAGAGACAAAAAAAAGAGAACCATATATAAGTCATTTCATCTTTTATGATACAGCCATGAAAGTCACAGAGACCTACTTTCACCAAATTCTATTTAAGGCCGTGACAAAGTTGCACCTAAGTTCAAGAGGAAAGATAGGGATTCCATCTCTTGATAGAGATGTATCACTGTCACACTAAAGAAAAACCTGTAGGGTAGAATATTTATAGGTGCACCCATCTTGGTACAGTGCAGTCTGCCACATGAGAAAGGAATGATGAGAAATGATGAGTGTGTTATTGTGCTTTGTTAAGAGGTGCCAATCAAACTTTTCCTCCTACTGGTTTTGAACCAATTATATATATATATAATGACTCAGCTTGATAATGTATAAAGCTTCAATGGAAAATGCAGGTAAAAGCCCAAAGCAAAATGATTTTCCCATTGAAATGATTTTACTGGCCAACCATGAGCGGGAAAGACTTACTCCAGTGAGTTTTTCCAAAGTCCTAAGCAACAGGAGCGGAGCATATGTGAAGAAGAAAATCATGAGAAGGAAAAAATATAATTGTGCATCTCAGGCCAAGGTACATTTTCTTTATTCTATGGAATCATCTTCAGTTGGGGTGCACTTGTGATGCTGCCAGATATAAAATAGAATTGAGGGCAGGCAGAGTCTTAACAGGTGTTGGTACAAACTTAAGCTTCAAAGGGACTTGCTTTTTTGCTGCCAAGCACATCAATGCAGATGTACGCTTTGGCTTCTTTAGACTGAAATGGTCTAAATTCTTTCTTGAGACAAGTTTGAGAATATATTCCATGCTAATAACCCTCTGTTATCTGACCAGCAAGGAAACATTTCTCCCTTAGAAATGGTCTCTTGTCATGAAATATTCAAAAGAAAGATGGGCAAGATTTTGATTTTTAATGATTTCATAAAACATATTTCATGCTGCTTGAGTTTTGTGTGTGTGTGCACGTGTGTGTGTGTGTGTGTGTGTGTGTGTGTGTGTGTGTGTGTGTGTGTGTGGTAGTCATTGGATTCAAGAGCCAGACTTTTCAATGCAGATCTACCCCTCTCTCTCCTGTCTCACCCCTCTAAGTGGCTTTGTGAAGCTCAGGCTGGAGGCTTTCATGCCTGATAGGCCTTTCCTAAGTAACGCAGGTAAATCACCTGCAGCTGTGAGCACTCTTTGCAGAAGGTTAAATTTATTCCACAATATAGAGCTCATCTCTGTAAATAATCTTATTATGCTCCTTTATAAACATTTTGGTAGAAGAATATTCCTGGTTTAACTCAATAATGTATTACAGTGCCCCTGCCCCACGAATTAGATTGATTATGGTGGCATGTGAGATTGATAATACATAGATCTGTGTTATGACAGCCATTGTTTTAGTGCCACGCGGAAGAGCAATGCTTCCTTAAATGTATCATTGTATAAAATATTGACCTAGAGAACTTCATTATTCAAGCTGGAGAGACAGTCACTCCTTAACAGTAATAAACTGTTTCTGTGTTACATTGAGAATACTTCGGGAAATATGAGAGTTGTCAACTCTCTTGAAAATCCTGTCTTTATAGTACACATGACACTGAAGCTATAGCTGTATTTTCTGCTAATAAAAGCAAAGGCACAGACAGATGTGAAGGATATCATGGCACATTGACAAGAAACTAAGAAAAATGAATACCTGGTTGTGGAGTCAGAAAGACACAGGCCAATGACCTTGGGAAGCTTTACTCTTTGGAGACATTTTTGTGCTTGTAAGGAAAGCAAAGATAATGCCGCATTAGTGTAAAAAAATAAAATAAACCTGAGGCTCTAAAGTGAACATGCTTTATGAAAAATATCCTGAAGTGTCTCTTAACAAAAAGTCACGTGACATAGCATAAAAATAAAAGATGCTGAAAGTCAGCCAGGATACGTTAGAAAAGAAAGACATTTTAGAAGTTTCCAAAAATGATATACAGGAGTGCAATAAAAAATGACAGTTTGAACCAGAATGACATGTCTTTCATTTGTTAAATAAGAAAAATCCTTGCTTCCTATTAACCTTAACTTCTCCTCCTGTTCTATTGTAGCATTGTTAATGAAGTCCCTCCCCCCTTTTTAGGAAAACGGTGGTTAATATTATTTAAAAAATAAAATACCTTGCATGTCCTTTTTCAATTGCTGTTATAGTAACCTCCTATTTGTCTGGAACTTAAAGAAACAAAATTATAGAAGAATCAGAAAACATTAGCATATAAAAATGCTAATTGATGTTCAGTGCTACTAGTCACCCCAGTGCCTTAACAATTAAAGAAAACGTTTTAATAATTGGTTTTCTTTAGTTCTGATTTTTGAAATTTAGAACCTCATAAAGAATATGTGGTAATGCAATTATTCAGAATACCAAATTTAACAAACTACCAATAGATAATTATTTTTTAAAAATTTTTCAAAAATCTAAAGTTAGTTATGATTAAGTAAGATTTATGTGATATGATAAAATATTACTTCGTTAATAATACCTAGAAGACACAGTATAAGTTGTATACTTATTTTAAAAATTCTTAAAATGATATTTTAGTTTTCAGGTATGATCTTTCTGAATTTTAGATATAGTTAAAAGAACTATTTTCCATTGTATTTAATCTACATGGTTAAATAGCATACTTATGTCGCTTTAATTATTATTAACATTTTCATAAAAATGCATCCTTTTACTGGATTACCTGTAATATTTTCAAAAGCTCTTAAGAAAAATGTAATCATAGAAGGAAATACAGTTATGAATATGAATACATACTGAGAGAAAGAAGGCAAGAGGCTTTTTAAAAGGGAGAAATAAATGATGTCATTTATTAATGAAGACAAGCAAGGGTAGAATAATAAAAATATTAACAAATCCCCTTAATATCAAAACTTGCCTGGTAATTTATTTTTAAATTTAATCTTTTAACTAATGTTAATATATAATATATTTGTGCTACATATACTTGGAATTAATTTTAATTAAGTAATAATTAGATCTTAAAAACTTTAGTTCTAGCATACTTTGTTTTAAAGGCCAGACTCAGCAGTTCTGAGGAAACTCCAGATTTTGCATTTCATTCTCCTAAGCAACCATTTCTTTCAGTCTCCTTAGTGGTGGAATAGGCAGGGTAGTTTCTTCTCAGACTTTGCCCCTTGGAGTATTTATTTATCAAATTAAGTTTTTATTTATCAAATTACTTTTGTAACTTTTATGCCAAGGGGGAAAAATAGTTGAAGTTAAAACAAAGCAATTAATTAAATTATGTGCTATTAACCATCAGTCCAATATCTCCTAGATGTAAGTAATTAAGTAAAGTATCTACAAATGATCAGTGCACATGGAAGTATGAATTTCTGGGATAAACTACCACAGTGAGGGAGACTCTAACACATCCGTCCCCTCCAACACATCTACAGGCTCCTTGATGACCATTGTCCATTTGTACTCATCTTTACAGCCTCGGCCATTCTTTTTTTCATATACTTGCATAACTTTTTAAAATTTATGGCTTATTTTATATTGATTAGATTTTAGGTTGACTGCTTCTTGACATTATATAAAGGGCACCTTAATCTCATGAATTACCTGTTTCTAAATCACAATGCAGGTTGAGCTATGTTATAAAAGGTTTTCCAGATCCATATCTATTACTATGTGGACTTTGATCACAACAATTACATGGAGTAGACTATTTTGCCCTGAGAGTTTTTATATTTACCTCACCCTTGTCTTCACTGTTTTTTGACCTAGGTTTTTAGATAACATTGCTTTTGAACTTTCACTGTTTATCCTCGATAAAGTAATTGTTTCTGACTTTAAAAGTTTAAATAGAAGTATGTTTCTGATTTTATTTTTATTTTTTAAAAATTTCTTTATTGATTAAGTTAATACATATGTGTTCCTATCCCCACATTACCCCCCATCCCCTGCTCTCATGCCCTCACCCCCCTGTTGTCTGTGTCCATTGGTTAGGCCTATATTCTTGCATGTAAGTCCTTTGCTTGATCTCTCTCCCTTACACCCTCCCTCCTCTACCTTCCCTCTGAGGTTTGACAGTCTGATTGATGCTAGTCTGTCTCTGGATCTGTTTTTGTTTGTTAGTTTATGTTGTTCATTATATTCCATAAATGAGAGAGGTCATGTGATATTTATCTTTCTCTGACTGGTTTCTGACTTTAAAAGTTTAAATAGAAGTGATCTTTCCAAATAAGAATTTGATGTGTTTGTTAATTTATGCAGGCAACCATGTAGATTAAATACAATTATTTTTCAGTTTTTATAATATCAAGCCTACTCTAAACAAAATTCACCGAAAGACAGCCTGAAGGCTAGCAAGTGTGTGTGTTTAGTAAACAATATTTTGTCTTTGCTGTGTTTTTTTATTCTTTAGACTCCTTACTGTTTAACTTAGGACCAAGGTAATTATATAAAGGAAAATAAGGCCCACGAGAAAAGATGGGTGACATAAAACATTATTCAGCAATTGTGTGTTCTCCTGAAAATAATATTCTAGCTATCTCCATTCCTATTTCTTCCATCACTCACATTTTATATATTTACTGTGCTTTATTTTTGTGGCACGTGCCAATTTTAAAACCGTAATAATTACTTGATTTCTGTTTATTTTTTATCATTCTCATTAGAATATAAGCTGCATGAGAGTAAGGAATTTTTGTTCACAGACTTTTACTATCATCTACAGTGGTTGGCAAACTCATTAGTCAACAGAGCCAAATATCAACAGTGCAACGATTGAAATTTCTTTTGAGAGCCATTTTTTTTTAACTTAAACTATATAGGTAGGTACATTGTTTTTAACTTAATTAGGGTACTCCTAAGGCTTAGGAAGAGCCATACTCAAGGGGCCAAAGAGCCGCATGTGGCTCAAGGGCCGCAGTTTGCCGACCACGGATCAAGAACAATCCTTAATGACTCTCAGTATTTATTTTTAGTGCTACTGACTCCAAGAGGGAGGAGGCTAGGTTTGCTGTCAAATGTTGTACAATGCACAGGGCAGACCCCTACAACAATACCCACAGTGCTAGGATATGCACTAGAAAAATGTCTAAATAATGTACTGTAATTACAATTTGATAGATCCCTATAATTATTTTAATATCACTAGAGTACTCCTACTATATTAAACAGTCCCACAATTAAAATATTAAAGCTATGTAATTCCACTATCTAGAAAGAGTTCAAGATTGGACTGAACAGATCTCACTTGTATTTGGCCCCATGATTTCCATATTTTTTTTACTCTAAGGACAGGTAAATCCATCCAGGAACATACCTAATATATTAGTTGATTTAAGTATATTGTCTAGGTTAGTCTGTATTCTCCTTTTCCCCGTTTCATTCTTTAACTCTTATAGAGGATTTAATATTCATTTATGTTACATTCATTCATTCACCTTTTATTAAGTCAAGAACATATTGATTCCAATAACCCACTAGGCAGAGATAAGACTGTAGATATTTGCAAGTTACCCAGGGGTTAAAGAATTCAGGCATTTCTTAGAAATTATTCACTAGAAAAGTTAAGTTGGGTCAACACACAGAACTATATAATTGGAAAAGTACAAGGAATTTACTATTCTTCAACCTTGTAAAACCAATAATAGCTGTCATCTGTATATTTAGCCAATAATTATTTGAAGACAGTCTTAAACCATAGTCATCAAGAAGAGGTTATAATTTGATCATGAAAAAACATTTTTTTCAAATAATTACTCATAAGTATTATTTAATGTTTATAATATATGTAGTAAAATAAAATGATAGTATATTCTTAGTGCACATAGGATTGATGCATGGGATGTCCACTTTATGTCTTATACTTTTAATAAGAATAAGCCTATGGTATTTATTGATTTCTGATATTCCTGTGAATCCCTGAACAAGGCAAGTTGTTATAGGTTTCCTTGTATTTAGGCTGATTCCCTCAGTCCTTTCCTGCTGGATCATGTATCAATTAAGCCAAATTTTATGACTTTTTAAAAAATATTTTGTAGAATATATTCATAGTAGCAATAATTTAATCCTTTGTGTAGTGTGCTTGGTTCACTCTTTCAACTTTTTGAAAGCTTTCTCATCATGGTTTTCTAATATATTAAAATTTTATAAGTGGCTTAATTTTTTGTGCGTTAATTATAGTATCATTTTATATGCTACCATTCTCATATATTCAAATGGCAAAATGTTGATACATTTAGTATTTTGATATGATAAGAATGTTTATCATATCAAAATACTGGCTTTTTTGACATTTTGTTAAACCCATCATCAAAGATTTTACTTCGGTATTCAGATCTGAACAAGATATCTGAGGCTAACCTAGTCTTCTTTTTTGATGGTATCTGGAATGGGAAAATTTCCCCTACCCATCTTAGTTCTTTTTGGCTGGTTTAATAAGTAAGTTAATACAAGACATTAATAGGAGAAAAACCAGACAAATTTAATTTTATGTACGGAGGCCTGATAGATATGAGACCTAAGAAGTGATCAAAGCAGGCTGCTTATATACCTTTTATACAAATAATAAATTTGTGAAGAACTGATAAGAAAAACTTGGGGTTGGGTACTAATAGTGAATAAAAGAAGGTTTGTTTCCACAGCCTTCTCAGTCCTGAATTTCCTCTCACTGGAAACAAGAATGTCCATCTGCCCCCAGGTGCAGGAGGAAGGCTCTTTTGCTTGGGGAGATTTAATTCTTGCTTTAAGCAGGACACAAAGGAGGGTCAGAGTGTCCTTCTTGTACTGGCTGCTTCTCAAGTAACTTTAATTCAAAATAGTCACTGTGGCACAATAGCCAGTGTGCCATTTTGGGGTGGCCCCATCAACAACTATATCAAATTAGTAGATTAAAACAAAGGACATGACTGAAATTCAGCAGAACATTTTAGGTTAAATTCCTCATGGTAGATGTATGAATAAGAGGGGGAATATCTGAATATGAATCAGGCAAATAGATATTTATTGAGTAACTTGACATTCAAGGGAGAAGGAAAGAGAAGATATTATTTCAACATGTATTTGTTGAGGAGGAATTAAGAGAGATTTGGGTTGTTAAAGTGAACTCAGAATGATTAGTGATCTCACTGAGAAATCAAAGGTATAAGCACGTAAAGACTCAGAAGTAAGAAGTCTGAGACATTCTGTATGACTCCTCATGCTGCTTTAAATTTTTTTTAATCCTCACTCAAGGATATGTGTTATTTGTATTCATTTTTAGAGAGAATGGAAAGGGGTAGAGGGAGAGAGGTGGAGAGAAAGAGAGAAAGACATGCATATGAGAGAGAAACAGAAACCAGCTAGGGATCAAACCTGCATCTTAGGTATGTGCCCTGACCTGCAATCTAACGCACAACCTTTTTGGTGTATGGGTGCTGCTCCAACCAATTGAGACACCCAGCCATGGACTCCTCATGCTTCTTTTCCATATCGGCCAAGCACTGTTTGACTCAGAATAATGGATGATATCCTGCGTAAGGTTTGGAGACCACCTGACACAGTGTGGGGTAGCATTTCTGCTACGACACATCTATTTTGTATCCAGGTCATTAGACAGCTTACTTGGCATTTTTCAGGGAGCCATGACTTCATCAGGGTTCAAGTGAGAAAGCCATGACATGGCCCTGTTCATAAGAAGTCTTTAAACTCTGTTTTAGTTACCAATGTAAAACTTGAAATATAAAATACACCCATCCTTGTGGATTTTTAACTACTTAAAATACCTCAATAAAAGTTTTTCTTAAATTATGTACATATATTTTTCCTTTCTTCTTTGATCACACTATTCTTTATTCTTTACTGATTATATCTAATACTGTCAGTTTGTTTAAGCTCTTCTATTTTTGATAGGCAAATGGAATTTAAACATTTTTGAAGTATCAGTATTCTACAAATATTAAATACTAGAGGCCCAGTGCACAAAAATGTGTGCACTCGGTGGTAGGGGGTCCCTCAGCCCGGCCTGTGCCCTCTCGCAGTCTAGGACCCCTCGGGGGTGACCATTTGCGGGCTTAGGCCTGCTCCCCGGGGGATTGGGCCTAAGATGGCAATCAGACAGCCCTCTGGCAGCCTGGAAGCTCTCGGGGGATGTCCATTTGCCAGCAGGGAGCAGACCTAAGCTGCAGTCAGACATCCTTAGCACTGCTGAGGAGGCAGGAGAAGCTCCCACCACCACTGCTGTGCTGTCAGCCTGGCTTGCGGCTGAGCAGAGCTCCCCGCTGTGAGAGCGCACTGACAACCAGAGGACAGCTCCTGCATTGAGCGTCTGCCCCCTGGTGGTCAGTGTGTGTCATAGTGACCAGTCATTCCCAGTCTTTCTGCTGTTAGGGTCAGTTTGCATATTATCCTTTTACTATATAGGATAGAGGCCTGGTGCACAGGTGGGGGCTGGCTGGTTTGCCCAGAAGGGTGATCTGGATCAGGGTGGAGGTCACGCTTGGGTGCCTGGCCAGCCTGGATGATGGGATTGTAGCTGGTTGAAAGCAGGTATCTGGGGTTTGTTTAGCTTCTATAATTGAAACACTGTTGCTTTTGGAGCTGTTGCTTTAGGAGATCAGAGCCAGGCTGCAGCAGGTGGGGAACCTTGGCTTCCTCCATCACTGGAGCAAACAAGCCTCATGTTCGCTTCAGCTGTGTGGCTGTCGGCCGCCATCATTGTTGGCAGTTAATTTGCATATCCTGCTGATTAGCCAATGGGAAGCATAGTGGAGGTACAGTTAATTACCCTTTTGTCTTTTATTAGATAGGATAGTTTTATAAATATTAACTATAAAGATTAATAAATGCATTCTTAATGTCATGATATTTTTTTTCACTTTGCAAAAAGACACGGGTATCTCTAAAGGGTTCCTTATCAGCACCTAGTTTTTGTTGCAATTGAGAAAAGGTTTCACAAATAGATGAGGTTTCATCAAATTAAAGTGGGTAGTATAACCTTAAAAACATTGTTTTTCTGAGCCTGCTGCTCATAGTTGCCCAAAGGACCCCAATTATATTTTCTTACTGGTGAGAGGATCTTGACTTTTATTGGTATAAATGTGTTGGGTTCAAGGAGAATTTACTGAGGAAAGTACTAAGCTCCTTTTGGGAGCTTAGAGGCAAAGGAGGATGATCAGTTAATATTTCAGAGGGAAAGCAAAACAAATAACCATAGCATTCTTTTTAGTAGATCACAAACTCTTAGAGTATGAAGTAACTAAGGGAAAATAAAATTCACACTTATTAATTTTTAGAATTTTTTATGAATATTTAAAGCCATTAGGGCTTCCAAGCAAAATGGAAGGTTCAAATTTGGCCTAAAATTAAGGTTAATTATATTTTATTACAAATTTAATTACACAGTTTTAATTAGAAACATACCAATATCGAGTTGGCAGGTGATTCAACTGGAACTAGTTAGTAATTAAGCAGTTATAATGCCCCCCCAAAGCCAAGCAGACAAAATAAAAAATTTTAAATGGTTTAAGAAAATTGAACTTTACAAAGTGATAAAAACTGGTTTTAATTTGTGAAAGTTTTAGGAAACTTGCATTTGTACTCATAAATTTGTGCATGATTGCAACATGTAGTTAATTTTTTATAAATGCCATCTTATTGGTTTTAAATGTCTTCCATATTTGACTATGAAAATAACCACTTAATGCTTACAGTGAATAATTATACTCATAATACAATTCTTTGTTTTGAAAAAAATTTTTAAATGCAGCTTTTGTCTGTTAAAAAATTTTATATCATTGTAGCTAACACTACTTTTTTAAATATTAGTTCATATAACACCTGCACTAAAAAATCAATTAAGTTACAATATAAACCATATCACCTTAAGATCATAATTGTGAATTTATTTTCTACCTTATTCTCATATATCCTAAAATCTCTTTTCAAAATAGCATTATGCCCAAACTTGTTGAAGTCTCTATAAATAGCAATAATATCATCTTAATTTTTCTCTACAACAGGGGAAGAAATGGAATAGGATTCAGAGAAATGAACCATTATTAGGACATATGTAATGGAGATCACTTCAGATTGTGCTGTATAAATTATATAAGATATCAATGATACTGAAAATATACAGAGGAAGAGATAATCAACCAATTTATACTATTTCTATTAACAAATAACAGTCTATAGCCCTGAAACTGTTACCCTTTCATAATTTTCACTACAGGAAAATAACAAGAAAATTAAGTAAATGCTCCTATACCTTTACAGACTACAAAGTAGTCTACCTGTACTTAAAAAATATAAAAATAAACTTTTTGTAGGATTAAAAGTGCACATATGGAAAATTTACCAAAAATATTGAAGTACAAAAAAATATATATGAAAAACTTGTTTGCAACCTTAGAATGCAAGAACTTTCAAATCAAGACATAAGACAGAAAAATTTTGAAGCCTATTGAAATATCTTAATGGTTAAAATATAAACTTTATTTAAAATGGTAACAAATATATACAAATTAAAGATCTGTAAATATCTAATCTAATAAAAGTGAAACATGCAAATTGACCATACCTCTGCTAGACCCACCAGCCACGCCCACCAGCCATGCCTACCAGCCAATCAGGAGCAAATATGAAAATTAACCCAACTAAGATGGCGGCTGCCACAGAGCTGGAGTGAGCAGGAGGCTTGAGTTGCCCCAGCGATGGAGGAAGCCAAGCTTTCTGCTTGCCCTGCTGACCCTGAGCTTCACTCAAGGCTACAATGTTTAAATTATAGAAGATAAATAAATCCCAGATACCTGCTTCTAGCCCGCAGGCATGGCCAGCCTAAAATGGCCCTCAGCCTCCAACCCAGGCTGGCCAGACACCACAGTATGGACCCCCACCCTGAAGGGGGTGTGGCCAGCCAGAAAACGGCCTCAGCCCCTCACCCAGTCTGGCCACACCCCCATAGGGTGAGGGTCCCCACTGAGGGGCTTGACCTCCCTGCAAACAGCCATCAGCCCCTCACTCAGGCTGGCCAG